>NC_056662.1:25355000-25687500 GCF_018350195.1 Panthera tigris
CGGCAATCAAAAGAATGAAATCTTGCCATTTGCAACTATGTGGATGGAACTAGAGGGTATTATGCTAAGTGAAATTAGTCAGTCAGAGAAAGACAAACATCATATGACTTCACTCATATGAGGACACAGAACAGATGGGGGGTGCCTGGGTGGCTCAGTCAGTTATGCGTCCAACTTCAGCTCAGGTCCATGATCTCACGGTTCGTGGGTTCGAGCCCCGCATCGGGCTCTGCGCAGACAGCTTGGAGCTTGGAGCCTGGAGCCTGGAGCCTGGAGCCTGCTTTGGATTCTGTGTCTCCCTCTCTCTCTGCTCCTCCCCCGCTCATGCTCTGTCTCTCTCTCTGTCTCTCTCTGTCTCTCTCTCTGTCTCTCCTTCAAAAATAAATAAAAACATAAAAAAAAAAATTAAAAAGACACAGAACAGATGAACACAATTGAAGGGAAGCAAAAATAATATAAATACAGGGAGGGAGTTGGGGCGACTGGGTGGCTCAGTTGATTGAGCACCCGACTTCGGCTCAGATCATGATCTCACAGTTTGTGAGTTTGAGCCCCACATTGGGCTGTGTGCTGACAGCTCGGAGCCTGGGGCCTGCTTTGGATTCTGTGTCTCCCTCTCTCTGCCCCTCCCCTGCTCACGCTCTGTCTCTCAAAAATAAATAAATGTTTAAAAAAAAAACAAGAAAGAGTCCCACACTCCACCAACTGAGCCAGCCGCCTGCCTCAAGATTTACTGTCTTTTAATTCATGGAAGCAGAGATTGTGGAATGAGAAGAACCTCAAAGACCCTTTATCTTTTGCCTTTTCTGTATCTAGAGCATTACTTCTCAAAAAGTCTGTGTACCCATTATGTGCACATAATAGGGGCTCAAACTGAGTTCAAGGACACAGAGGCAGCTAAAGCAGAGCATCATCCCATCACTGTCTATGTTTTTGTGCTGATAAAAGGCAGTTTCATAAAAGTGAGAAGAAGCTGACTTATTAACACAAGCACAAAGCTTATAACCAACAATAACTGAAAATAACATAACGCCAGAGTTCCTCAGGAAAAGCTGATCAGCAAGTTGACAATATGAGTTAGTAATGTTCGCTGTCAAAAGATGCACCATATGTCAGAAGTATTTACAGGGTACCAAGTTCCATCTCAACTTTTCCTTAATGCTAGAATATAAAGGAATGTAATCCTACCAGCATCACTGAATATAAAGTGATGGCAGGAGGGAAAGGACAGAAACTGTTTCAAACGGGGTGCCTGTGGCTCAGTCGGTTAAACATCTGACTTCAGCTCAGGTCATGATCTCACTGCTCCTAGGTTCAAGCCCCACGTTGGGCTCAGTGTAGACTGCTCAGAGCCTAGAGCCTGCTTTGGATTCTGTGTCTCCATCTCTCTCTGTCCCTCCCCACCCCCCTTTCTCTCAAAACTAAATAAACATTAAAAAAAGAAAAGAAAAGAAAGAAAGAAATTGTTCCAAACAATGGCTGTTAACCAGGAAGAAATGGTGGAGAATCCCCTGGGAGGCTATTTCCAAAAACCACCAGGACATCCTTCCAAAGAATGGATCAAGATATGAGTGCCCTATTGATATTCTAATAACTCCCATAGTAATTCTGATCACACCACCAATCCACCCATCCTGACTCTCACCCCAAGGAAAACCAGTGTCCCAGTCATCTAGAACCAGAGGCTTAAAACAAAAGCTTACAAGAGTCTGTATAGAGTTGGAGAAACTGTTTAATCAGTAAGCCAAACAGTTGTACAATTTATTTCCTATTCTTTAAAACCAGAAGTAAACAAAACAAAAAACTGAAAGGTTTAGCAACAGCTATATAATTCCTGAAATTCTGAGCTGTACTATTCTTTTTCTTCTTCCTTGAGTCTTTCTTTTTTCTTTAAGTAACCTCTACCCACAATGTGGGGCTTGAACTCACGACCCCCAGATCCAGCATCACATGCTCTACGGACTGAACCAGCTAGGAGCAGCCTCCTTAACTTGCAGTCTCCTTAAACTTCTTTTATGTTAAACCACTCACTAAAACACTCAACATCCTAGTGAGTAGGTCAGACCTCAGTATTTCATGCTAATGGCAATCTGTCGGCAGTATTAATGTGCAGTACAACCATCTATAGCAATTCTCCCAGAAAGACTTTTTGTAGCTGTTAATACGGTAAGTTTACAGCACTAAGCAAGATGTCACCATCAGTGTCAATGTAACAGGTGACTCTTTAATGCCCCTAACCTAGGGATAAATTCTTTAGCCTAACATTCAGTTTTCCACAGTTCTGCCTCAACCTGCCTACACTCCTCTCCTTTACTCAGTAAGTATCTTGCACCGTCCAGGCTGGACGTCTTTTCTTATTCCAAGAGTTGATAACTAAAGCAATCTGCCACCCCACCCCCTTCAAACCTTGCCCATAGCCTGTTTCAGTAAAGGCTGTCGCTGACAAGTTCTACACTAAAAAAAGGAGGAATGGGCACCTGGGTTGCTCAGTCAGTTGTTAAAGTGTCTGACTTTGGCTCAGGTCATGACCTCATGGTTCCTGGGTTCAAGCCCCCCATCAGGTTCTATGCTGACAGTTTGGAGCCTGCTTCGGATTCTGTGTCTCCCTCTCTCTCTGCCCCTCTCCTGCTTGCACTCTATCTCTCTCAAAAGTAAACATTAAACATTAAAATAAATAAATAAGAAGGAGGATATGTGACAGAGACCATATGTCCCATAAAGCCTAACATATTTATTCGGCCCTTTATAGAAAGTTTGCCAACTCCTGGCTTATTCCATCTCTCAGGACCTGAAATGATTTCCTTTATCCCATTTCTCCATATCTACCAATCCAAGATCCATCAAAACGCAGCTATTTAGTGAAGCCTTTCTTGCTACACCTTCAATGATACATGCTCTTCCTCTTTTAAATTTATCTCCTCTACCTCCCTTAGCATAAGGTATCTCTTTTGGAATTACAGGGCTGGTTTCCAAACCCAAAATACAGATGAAAGGTCTGACAAGAAGGCTACTGCATTAACCCAATTATTTTGCTGCTTCCTGTCTTGCTCCTTTGAATCCATCTTCATACGACCACCAGAATACTCTAGAACGCTATATTACCCATGTCATTCCCTCATCCTTTCTATTGCTCTCCACTAGCTATAGAATAAAATCCCAGCATAAAACCCTGACCCCTCCCTGCTTCTCTAATCTTATCTTCTGCTATTCTTCCCCTAGTACTTTATTTTCCAATAACATAACTGCTTTTAGTACCCCCCAAAACCCAGCCCATTCCTAACTTCCCCCATCTCCTACACCTTCACGTGAGTACAAAAAGTGTATACTATCTCCAGAGAGTAATTTAGCAACATCCATCAAAATTACACAAAGTGGGGGTGGATGGGTGGCCCAGCCGGTTAAGTGTGCGACTCTTGATTTCTGCTTAAGTCACGATCTCTGGGCTGAGGGATGGAGCCCCTTGTTAGGCTGAGTGTGGAGCCCGCTTAAGATTCATTCTCTCTCTCTCTCTCTCTCTCTCTCTCTCTCTCTCTCCCTCCCTCCCTCCCTCCCTCCCTCCCTCCCTCCCTCCCCCCACCCCCGGCCCTCTTGTGCTCACTCTCTAAAAAATAAAAAAAATTTTAAAAAAGAGCAGCAGTCTGGTTGTCTCAATGGGTAGAACACGTGACTCTTGATCACAGGGTCCTAACTTCAAGCCCCACACTGGGCATAAAGCAGCTTACTCTACAAAAAAAAAAAAAAAAAGGGCAGGGGCACCTGGGTGGCTCAGTAGGTTGAGTTTCCAACTCTTTTTTTTTTTTTTAATGTTTATTTATTTTTGAGACAGAGAGAGGCAGAGCATGAACAGGGGAGGGGCAGAGAGAGAGGGAGACACAGAATCTGAAACAGGCTCCAGGCTCTGAGCAGTCAGCACAGAGCCCGATGTGGGGCTCGAACTCACGGACTGTGAGATCATGACCTGAGCCGAAGTCAGACGCCCAACTGACCAAGCCACCCAGGCGCCCCCCAACTCTTGATTTCAGCTCAAGTCATGGTCTCAGGGATGTGGGATTGAGCCACGTGCCTGACTCTGTGTCTGGCTCTGTGCTGGGCATGCAATCTACTAGAGACTCTCTCTCCTTCTGCCCTTTGCTCATGTGCTCTCCCTCTCTCTAAAGTATAAATAAATAAATAAATAAATAAATAAATAAATAAATAAACCACCCCATTTACACATCTGGCGGGAAAAAGGGGAGAGGAATTTAATTACCTCAATATTTACTCTCAATGTGGTTCAGCACTTCTTCAAATCAAGACATTTCAGTGAAACCTCCTAACAACTGCTGGGTTTAAACCTCTCTATGGAGGTTTTACCGAGACGGCATGTGTTCGCAGAAACCATTCTTTCTCGTCTATCAGTATTGGAGAACTTTGCTGCTATGGTCACAAGGCAGGGGCTTCTCTTCCTAAGGAACCAACAGCAGTTGACAGCACTCACTCCTGTAGTCAGTGTTACTTGATTTTCATTCATCTAGTTCCTTCCTTCTCTTCTCTCCATACCAAACCCTCCAGAAGGGCAACTACAGCTCTCTCCTACAAACATATTTGAAAAATTGGAACACCAAAATTCCTTCTTTGAAGTTTCAAAAGCAAATCACTCAGTAGCAAATTACTCTGCCTTTAAAAAAAAAAAAAAATGAATTTTCACTACCTGCCAAAACCAACAAGTCAGCATCTACAAATTACTAGGTCCAGATGAAATTTAAGAACTATTTACCTGAAAAAAAATAAAATTAAAAATTAAAAACTATTCATCTAGAGTCAGGAAAACACTCCATTGCTGAGAATCAATCAAATATTCTCCCAAAAGGTGAACAAAAATCCTGAAATTTATTTGAAACTAAGAAATTAAAGTTATTCTGAAATTTTACTAAGACAGAAGCACCAAGAAAACAATGAAACCATACAACATAAATTGTTTTTTCACCTAAGTCTGGCATTACATGATAAATTTGTTCCTAAAAGTACACATCTCATTTCTATTACATTGAATTGCATTTTAAATGATTGAAGAGCTACCCCAGAGTAACTTTTCAATACAATACACAACCATATACCCCCACTGTACAGACAACAACAATCTGGAAACAAACAGGTTTACCAACTGAACTCCACTTGGTTGGTATTTCACAGAAACATGGATTAACAATTCTGAAGCCACTTTCTGTATATTCTAAGATTGGGGAATAAGTAATGTTGTAGATTGTGTGAGGCAGGTTTATTATCCCTTAGCAAGAGAAGAGACTTAAAAATACAAAAAAGAGAAAGAATAAATGAACTTTTAGGGGTGCCTGGGTGGCTCAGTTGGTTGAGCATCAACTCTTGGTTTTGGCTCAGGTCATGATCTCATGGTTCACGGGTTCGAGCCCCACATCGGGCTGTGTGCTGACGGCACGAAGTCTGCTTGGGATTCTGTCTCCCTCTCTCTCTGCCCCTCCCCTGCTCGCTCTCTATCTTTCTCTCAAAAATAAATAAATAAACATTAAAAAAAAAAAAAAGAACAAATGAACTTTTGGTATTGGAGGCATGAGTATAAACTCATGACCTTTATTATATATAGATATAAGTAGAGACAAAGTGAGGTGGGTGTGTATATGTATATGCATATGTATGTATACGAATACATTTCCTAGCTCTGTCCATTAAAAGAATCTAGAAGCAATCCTATCACATAGCAATAAGCACACATAGCACCCAGATCTTGATTTCAAAATAATCTTCTCCATTAACAGGAATTATGAGAGAAACATCTTGGAGAAATAGCTGATTCCAAGGCTCAGGTAGAAAGAGACGATAATAATAATAATAAATATATATTTTTAAATAATACATATATATATTTTTTTTTTCAAAAAAAGGAAAGAAGATAAGCCTGGATTACCTTTTTGTGCCAGAAAATAAAGTAGTAGCCCCAAGAATGTTAGAAACCTGTCCAAAGGATACAAGAACTAGCTTGAAGGGGCTCCTACTGGGATAATGTGAACACCACAATAAACAACAGATTATAACCTACTGAATAAAATAAGAATCTTTATCAATATATATAAGGAAGTATGGCTAAGAAAATGCTCTGGGGGCGCCTGGGTGGCTCAGTTGGTTAAGCGACTGGCTCTTTATTTCAGCTCACATCACAATCTCACAGTTTGTGGGTTCAAGCACTGTCAGTGCAGAGCCTGCAGAGCCTGCTTGGGATTCTCTCTCCTCCTCTCTCTCTCTCTGCCCCTCCCCCACTCACACGGGTTTTTGTGTACTTCTTTCTCTCTCAAAAAAAATAAACTTAGGGGCGCCTGGGTGGCTCAGTCAGTTAAGCGGCTGACTTCGGCTCAGGTCATGATCTCACGGTCTGTGAGTTCGAGCCCCGCGTTGGGCTCCGTGCTGACAGCTCAGAGCCTGGGGCCTGTTTCAGATTCTGTGTCTCCCTCTCTCTGACCCTCCCCTGTTCATGCTCTGTCTCCCCCGTCTCAAAAATAAATAAAAAATGTTAAAAAATAAATAAATAAATAAACTTAAAAAAAAAAAGAAAATGCTATGTAGAATATTAAATAGTAACTGAAGAAAAACTAATAGGAATACATAATCATGGGGGTACACGGGTGCCTCAGTCAACTGAGCGGCCAGTTTCAGCTCAGGTCATGATCTCACAGTTTGTGACATCTCAGTTTGCTGTCAGCACAGAGCCCACTTAGGAACCTCTGTCTGCCTCTCTGCACTTACCCCACTCATGCATGTGTGTGTTCTCTCTCTCTCTCTCTGTCTCTCAAAAATAAACAAACATTAAAAAAATTTTCTTTAATTATTTCTTGATTTGATATGTGTATTGTAGTTATGTAAGAATGTCCTAGTTTACTGGAAATATACATTATGTTATTTGGGGTAAAGTAATATGCAATATAAATGGAATCATAATATAGAAAAGTAGCAAAACATTGACATCTGGAGAATCAGGGTGAAGAGCATATAGGAACGTTAATATTACTCTTGCACTTTTTCATTAAGTTTGAAACTATGTCAAAATACGAAGTTAAAGGCGCTTGGCTGACTCAGTGGGTAGAGCATGTGGACTCTTGAACTGAGGGTTGTGAGTTCAAGCTCCATGCTGGGTACAGTTTTCTTAAAAATAAAATAAAATGCAGCCAGGAGGAGGTCAAACTTTCACTCTTCGCAGACAACATGATACTCTGTATGGAAAACCCAAAAGATTCCACCAAAAAACTGCTAGGATCCATGAATTCAGGAAACTTGCAGAAAATAAAATCAATGCAAAGAAATCAGTTGCATTCCTATACACCAATAATGAAGCAACAGAAAGAGAAATCAAGGAATCGATCCCACTTACAATTGCACCAAAAGCCATAAAATACCTAGGAATAAATCTAACCAAACAGGTGAAAAATCTATACACTGAAAACTATAGAAAGCTTATGAAAGAAATTGAGAAAGACAGAAAAAAATGGAAAAAGATTCCATGCTCCAGGATAGGAAGAACAAATATTGTTAAAATGTAAATACTACCCAAAGTAATCTACATATTCAATGCAATACCTATCAAAACAACACCAGCATTCTTCACAGAGCTAGAACAAAGAATCCTAAAATTTGTATGGAACCAGAAAAGACCCCAAATAGCCAAAGCAATCTTGAAAAAGAAAACCAAAGCAGGAAGCATCACAAACCCTGACTTCAAGTTGTATTACAAAGCTGTAATCATCAAGACAGTATGGTACTGGCACAAAAACAGACACTCAGATTAATGGAACAGAATACAGAACCGAGAAATGGATCCACAAACGTATGGCCAACTAATCTTTGACAAAGCAGGAAAGAATATCCAATGAAATAAAGACAGTCTCTTCAGCAAGCGGTGCTGGGAAAACTGGACAGCGACATGCAGAAAAATGAACCTGGACCACTTTCTTACACCATACATAAAAATAAACTCAAAATGGATAAAAGACCTAAACGTAAGACAGGAAGCCATCAAAACCCTCAAGGAGAAAGCAGGCAAAAACCTCTTTGACCTTGGCCGCAGCAACTTCTTCCTCAACATGTCTCCGGAGTCAAGGGAAACCAAAGCAAAAACGAACTATGGGGACCTCCTCAAAATAAAAAGCTTCTTGGGGCGCCTGGGTGGCTCAGTCGGTTAAGGGTCTGACTTCAGCTCAGGTCATGATCTTGCGGTCCGTGAGTTCGAGCCCCACGTCGGGCTCTGTGCTGACAGCTCAGATCCTGGAGCTTGTTTCCAATTCTGTGTCTCCCTCTCTCTCTGACCCTCCCCCGTTCACACTCTGTCTCAAAAATAAATAAACGTTTAAAAAAAAAAAAAAGCTTCTGCACAGTGAAGGAAACAATAAGCAAAACTAAAAGGCAACCGACAGAATATGAGAAGATATTTGCAAACGACATATCAGATGAAGGGTTAGTACCCAAAATCTATAAAGAACTTATCAAACTCAACACCCAAAAAACAAACGATGCAATGAAGAAATGAGCAAAAGACATGAATAGACACCTCTCCAAAGAAGACATCCAGATGGCCAACCAACACATGAAAAAATACTCAATATCACTCATCATCAGGGAAATACAAATCAAAACCATGATGAGATACCACCTCACACCTGTCAGAATGGCTAACATTAACAACTCAGGCAACAACAGATGTTGGCGACGATGCAGAGAAACATGATCTCTTTGCACTGCTGGTGGGAATGCAAACTGGTGCAGCCACTCTGGAAAACAGTACGGAGGTTCCCAACAAAATTAAAAATAGAACTACCCTACAACCCAGCAATTGCACTACTAGATATTTATCCCAGGGATACAGGTATGCTGTTTCCAAGCGACACATGCACCCCAATGTTTATAGCAGCACTGTCAACAATAGCCAAAGTATGGAAAAAGCCCAAATGTCCATCCATGAATGGATAAAGATGCGGTATATACATACAATGGAGTATTACTCGGCAATCAAAAAGAATGAAATCTTGCCATTTGCAACTATGTGGATGGAACTAGAGGGTATTATGCTAAGCGAAATTAGTCACTCAGAGAAAGACAAATATCCTTTGACTTCACTCATATGAGGACTTTAAGAAACAGAACAGATGAACATAAGGGAAGGGGAGCAAAAATAATATAACAGGGAGGGTGACAAAAACAGAGGAGACTCTTAAATATGGAAAACAAACAGAGGGTTATTGGAGGGGTTGTGAGAAGGGGGAGGGGCTAAATGGGTAAGGGGCATTAAAGAATCTACTCCTCAAATCATTGTTGCACTATATGCTAACTAACTTGGATATAAATTTAAAAAATAAATTAAATAAAAATACCGGATAAATAAATAAATAAATAAAATACAATAAAATGGGGCATTTGGTTGGCTTAGCCGATAGAGCATACAACTCTTGATCTAGGGGTTGTGATTTCAAGCCTCATACTGGGTACAGAGATTACTTAAAAATAAAATCTCAAAAATAAATAAAATAAAATAAAATAAGACAAGACAAGACAAGACAAGACAACAACAACAATCACTTAGCCAGACCAACCCACCAAGAGAAAACTGAGGTGAAGCTTACAAAATCTGGAGCTACTGAACTCTAAGCAGTTCTAGGAGGCTAGAGAATGAATGCCTGAGGAACTAAAACATAACCTCTTCCCTTCCTGTTCCCCTCACCACTCAGAACTTCCCTCTCCTAAACCATCTCCACCTTTAATCTCAGCCACAAAGAGGGCTTGCTTTATGCCTGCCTTCTCCCTGCAAGGTTGGCCCCACTTCTCTAGAAAGAAACAAAAATCAAAGACATAACCACTTTCTCAAAATTAAGGACCAAAAAACCTAGTCATATTTTTGGTAGAGAAAAATGTCACTGGTATTTTAGATTTTATAGAGAGGGGAGGCAGAGAACAGGTAGTCATAAGGAGACTGTAAACTAGCTAAAAAATACATGGGAATTAGAGGAAACTGTATAATTAGTGTAGCTCTAGGGATTTAAGGTAAAAATGAATAAATTTCTGCTGGTGAATGTCTGTTCTCACGTGCCTTCGAAAAATTAAAAGCAGGCATGACCTCTGCAAGGAGATGGCTAAGTTAACAAAGGAATAAGAGAAACATTTGTAAGAGAGGAAAAGGTCAAAGTAGTGTGTCAAGGGAGCTGTGCTATGCCTGGTATTAACATTTCACTTGAGCTGCTGGAGAGGTCAGATTACATATTTGTCGCCATCAGCTAATTTAATTGAAAGGTCTAGCCGACTCCAAGGCTATAAATTCAGACAGAAGGATACCTAGCTCTGGGTTATTCTAAATTTTACTTTGATTTCTGCATTTAATTATGGCAATACAAAATAGAAGGACAGAGTCAAATCTTAAGGAGACACGTTCCAAAGAAAAGGTTCACTGCATAAATCCATGAACTATATTGGATGATCCACATTTGACAGCTCCTCACAGGGCCATGCAAAATTACTATGGACATTTCTTGGGCTTTTGATGTTCACTGCCATCATCTGTTTCACTGCTAAGACCAGGAAACATATGGGATGAATTGGTAAAGGATGCTGAGAGTTTCTGTTGCTTTTTTTTTTCTTTCAATCAGGATACCTCTGAACAAGACCAAGACCTAGTACAGTAGTCGTCTTTAAATCATATTCCAATTCCTAGGGCATTTTTAAATAAGAAAAGATGGTAGGCAAAGAAAGTTGCAGAAGATAGATGGTGGGAAATCATTTTCAGGGAACACTGGGGTCCAAGGAACACATGTTTAAAAACCTCTAGTCTAGTTGGCAAAAAGCAGAAGCCATGTGATAGTAAAAAACAGTGGATTTTGGACTCAGATCTCAATGTAAAATGAGTAAACTCAACACCAGGATTGAACTAAGTTTGAACAGTGCATCTGCTACTGATTAACTGTGTGACCTTGGGCAATTTATTTAAGTTCTCTGAGTCTTATTTCCTTATCTGTGAAACAGAGATATTGACTCCCTCCCAAGGTTGTTCCAAGAATTACATGAGATGACTTAAGTGAAAAGCACCCAGCAGAAAATTTAGCAAAGAACCCTTTTTAAAAGAAGACTTAAAAATCAGATTCAGGGGCACCTGAGTAGCTCAGTTGGTTATGTGCCCGACTTCCACTGAGGTCATTATCTCAAGGTTCATGGTTTCAAGCCCTGCGTCAGGCTCTGTGCTGACATCTCAGAGCCTGGAGTCTGCTTCAGATTCTGTGTCTCCCTCTCTCTCTCTGACACTCCCCCACTCATGCTCTGTCTCTTTCTGTCTCTCAAAAATAAATAAACGTTAAAAAAAAAAAAAAAAGTCAGATTCAGGGGCACCTAGGTGGCTCAGTTAAGCGTCAGACTTCAGATCAGGTCATGATCTCACGGTTCGTGGGTTCAAGCCCTGCATCAGGCTCTGTGCTGACAGCTCAGAGCCTAGAGCCTGCTTCGGATTCTGTGTCTCCCTCTCTCTCTGACCCTCCCCCGCTTGGATGCGCACACGCTCGCTCTCTGTCTCTCAAAAATAAATAAATAAACTTAAAAAAAAAAAGTCAGATTCATTCAGTCAATATATCTGCAATGGACTCATTTCACAAGTTTAATTTATGGTACCCCAGCCCCTATAATTTCAGATAGCCTCAAGGCCTTCAAGGGTCCAGAGACAGAAACCAGAGACAAAGGCAAAAAGCTACTTAACCAGCCATAATAAAACCCAGAGACAGGATCTGTCACATGTACATATACTGGCTCATATTGCACATGGGGCCAGTTAGTATAGCGACAGTGAGGCCCCTCTTCTTGGTAATCTTACCAGAGTAGAAAAAATAACCAGGGAGAGATTGTCCCTCATTAGCCTTCAAGCTTTCAGGAATTGAAGTAAATCTTTACAATTCAGTGACTGCTTTCTATAATATGAGGCTCATAACAGTACTCTAACACTAAGGAAAGAGGATAAAACTGGCAGGTGAGAAATCTTTTTTTTACACCTCTTTCCTCCTTTTTTTTCCTTATCCTTATCCTTTCCTTAGCCTGGAACTTATTAGTATATTAACCCATCTTGTTCCTAGTGCTGCATTTGTTCATTGGACACTATCTTTTAAATGATCTTTTCTGCCTAAAAGCCTTTTTTAATTCAAATAACTAATCATAAAGTCTAGATTTGCATGTCCCACGACAGGCTCAAGAACAAGCTTAAAGTCGATCTTTGCTTACTTTTAGAATCTATTTGTATGTAGGAAAGCCAACAGGTTCCAAACCAGCACAAATGCATTCAACAGTCAAAGATGAAGACAGAAATCAAGTGAAGAAGTCCCAACTCTCCAATTAACCAAAGTCAATAACCCTCTCAAAACAACTGAAATCAAAGGATAACTTTGTTCCTAATAGGAAAACCTATACCCAATTCGAACACTAGGACTCACTGAAATTCCACACAAGGACTCACTGAAATATCAACTCTAAATTAACATCCAGATAGCAAGTAACTAAGTAAAGTTTTGTAGCAATATTATTACTCTAAAAGCCTTCAGCTCACTTTGACTCTGCCATGGGATAGAGGTGAGAGATGAGGCAACAAAGGTTCTGAACATCACCCTCAAAAAGGGGAGAAACAACCAGAAAAAGTTCTGTAGTGCAGTAATATTTAGATATCTGTAAGTACTGCTTCCCTTCCCTTATAAGTGCTATATTCTCAGCCTGATGGACTCAGGGCTTGATCTCAAGACTGTGAGATCATGACCCGAGCCAAAACCAAGAGTTGGACACTTAACCAACAAAAACCCCCAGGTATCCCTTAAATAACTTTTCAAATGTAGGAACTTCACAGTGACGGAGTGTAGGAACAGGGGTTTGATTTTCCCATTCATTGATGGTCAACACATTTTTTTTAAGGTACTCTCTATATCCAAAGTGAGGCTGGAACTCACAACTCAAAAGTCACATGCTCTATCAACTGAGCTAGCCAGATACTCTGAAGGCCAACATATTTTTAAAACATTTTTTTTAATGTTTACTTATTTTTGAGTGATGGAGCGTGAGCAGGGGAGGGGCAGAGAGAGAGAGGAAGACACAGAATTTGAAGCAGACTCTGAGCTGTCAGCATGGAGCCCCGATGTGGGGCTCAAACTCGCAGGTCGTGAGATCATGACCCGAACCGAAGTTGGATGCTTAACTGACTGATCCACCCAGGCACCCCAACACATTTTTTTTTAAGTTTATTTATTTATTTTGAGAGAGAGAGAGAGAGAGCAGGGGAGGGGCAGAGAGAGAGAGGGAGAGTCTGAATCCCAAGCAGGCTCTGCACTGTCAGCACAGAGCTCAACACGGGGCTCAAACTCACAAACCATGAAATCATGACCTGAGCTAAAGTCAGATGCTTAACCAAGTGAGCCACCCAGATGCCCACTTTTTTTTTTTAAGATTTTTTTTTTTTTAAGTAATCTCTACACCAGTATGGGACCTGAACTCACAGTCCCAAGATCAAGAGTTGCAAACTCCATGGACTGAGTCAGTGAGGTGCCCCAGTTAACACATTTTTAAATAACAGTTACTTTAATGTCAACAACTTAGGCTCTGCAGTCAGAAAGATCTAGATTTTAATCTGGGCTTGGTCACTTATTAGTTCTATAATGAGTCAATTTCTTGATTTGTAAAATCAGGACATATACCTACCTAAAAGAGTGGAGGATTAAAAGGCAAAAAGTTTATGACATCTGGCCCAAAATAAACATGGACTATTAGGGATTATTATTATTATTCTTAGGCAAGAATTATCCTCATTTATAGATTAAACAAATGGAGTCTCAGAAGTTAAAAAACTTCCCAGAACTGGGCCTCAAACCCAAAGTCTGCCTCCAAATTTTGCTTTTCCATTACGGATCGACAATGTATGATGATATGCGATCATGCACATCTCTGCCTTTTTTTGGTTTTTTGTTTACTTTTGGGAGGGACAGAGTGCAAGCTGGGGAAGGGCAGAGAGAGAGGGAGACACAGAATCTGAAGTGTCTCTGAGCCATCAGCACAGAGCCCGATGCAGGGCTCAAACCCATGAACTGTGAGACCATGACCTGAGCTGAAGTTGGACACTTAACTGACTGATCCACCCAGGCACCCTATCTCTGCCTTTTTAAATAGGCTACTAACTGAAATTTAACAGGTCTTGATTGTGTGGTCACACATTATGGTGCTTTTAATTGTATTCTTTTTTTTTTTTTTCTTATCCAATAGTTTAGGCGAAAAGGGCTAAATGCATCAATGTGGCATAGTACTTAAGGACCACAGGAGAGGATGAGACCCTGTCTCTCATTGTCAGTATGCTTACCTGGGATAGCCTCCCATCTCTCCATCTGATTTGTGGCTTTTTAAATCTGCTTGTGAAGGGGCATCTGGCTGGCTCAACTGGAAGAGCATGCAAATGCTTGATCCTGGGGTCCTGAGTCTGAGCCCCACGTTGGGTATAGAGATTACTTAAACACATAAATAAACTTTAAAATCTGCTTATGACCTGGGCTCAGACAGGTATCTTTGTTTGGAGAATGTGCAGAATATGAGTGAGCTCTAAGTGAAAGTCTGAGGTGTTATGCTATTAACTAGGTATAAAAGTTTTAATCATAGTCATGGTCCCAGCAAGAAAGATAACACACTCCAGAGTAAGGAGGGTTTAATAACAGGACCAAATAGGTAATAATCACAAGGAATAGCTGTAGTATCCTGGGACTAGTGAGAGCACTTCTAAGCCTGAGGAACAAAGGAAACTAAAATTTTGCAAATCCAAAGGAGTGAGTGGCAGAAAGAACCCTCCTTTCGAGGAATAGCAATCTTCAATCAAGGGACACAGCCAGCCAGAGGCAACACCCACAGGAAGAGAGAAAGGAAATTAAAATTCCCTAACCTTAGATGAGAAGGAAGCTCTTGATGTAGTTCACATAAGTCAGCCTTCCAGGGCAGAGAAAAGGCAACAGATGGAAAGTAGGACCTAGAAGAGCAAATGGAAGGTACCTAATTCAACCTCCAGGAAGTCTTTCAGGTAAACTTTCCCATCTCTTCTTTCATGCTAATGGACAAATGCCAGATAAGGAAAGGGTTACTGAACACGACAATTCTCACCCCTTTTGAATTAGGAAAGGCACAGGGCCTGTCTACCATATTTGTAATCAAGTTTGTTCACTAGCAAGTGTGGTCATTTACCATTCTACTTGTAATTTCACAATTCTTTGAAAGTCCAATAATTTACAGACCTTTCTCCAGCCTTAGGGACTTTCCACTTACCTTGTTAGGCAAAATAAGATCACAAAAATGCAGGAGCTTACATTTAGGAGTTTATATTCTTAGATAACTAAGAAGGCAGAATGAGGTCAAGTGTCACCAGAGAGAAAAGAGCTGCGGTATTGTGGAAAGTTCTGGAATGGGCTTCCTTGCCATCTGGCCCCTGCCGGAACAAGTCCAGCCAGAACTCACTGTTATCCTATCAACAAGGTACACAAAAGCTTCAATCAGGTTCCCTGCAGGTCCAGATCTGGAGAACAACTCACCAAGCACACCAGAGGTCCACCCCTCCTCCTCCTGGAAAAAAAGCCCCTCTTTTTCTTAGGCTGGTCCAAATGTTAACTCCTTATCTGAAACTTACTTGGACCCTCCAAGAACCATTAGTTATGCCAACCCTGTATTCTCAAAAGACTTTGCTTTGAGCACTATCATTATCCACGTACAGGTGCAGGGCCCCTACTAGCCTGTGAGATCCTAAGTCTTCTTTATACCCTCAGGCACGAACTGCACACAGAACACTGTCAAGCACAGTATGAGTACTCCCATATATTATCATATGCATACCACATACATATTACTGATCATCACAAAACTGTAAATGTGGCAGGGGCTCTCATCAACTCAGTTTTACAGATGAGGAAAATAAAGTGCACAAAAAGGCTAAATAACGTGCCCAAAGTCTCAAAGCTAATAGGATTTTGGACCCCAAGATTTCAACCTCAGCACAACTCCAGAACTGAATTTCAACCAACCTCAGAGGTTAAGAAGAAGGTCCCACCACAAGACCAAAGGTCCCCACCCCTAAGATGCCCAGTTATTATTCACCAGCATGTGAAAAAACAATAACTGGAACTTCTACTCACACTTTAGATCATCCTTTTGCAAAAAAGGTCTATTTTTGCATGTTATAAAATGTACCTAACATAGACTACAGTTAATTAGCAATGTAATTGTAACTTAAAACATTCACATGTATGTGCATACTCAACCCTATCTACTAATACAAAGAACATGGAAAAACATTTTAGGCCAGTGCTCTAGACTACTCCCCCGCCCCCCTCCAAGGACTCAGAGCTCCTACATTCTCTGCCCGGCACTTCCATTAAAAACATTAGCCAATCAAGCCTATAGGTAAGCTCCTAGAGGCAAGAGTCTGCTTTTATTCATTTTTGTAAGCCCTACACCAGCACAGGGCCTGGAGCTTAGCAGATGGTCAATGCTGAATCTAACTGTATCACGGGAACCTCACAGAAAAAATCCTCTCAATATTTTAATTCAGTTTACTATATGCTTCCAGATTAAAAGAAAAAGTGTATTAAGTATGCTAAGAATGTAATATAGAATTGTCTTAGGAACACTAAAATAAACAAACATATAAAACTTTGTTACATAATAGAACTAAAATTGTACTTTGGGGACATATTTTAAACTAAAAATTGCATGAAAGAGATTTGGACATAAAACATTTAAGTTCAGATTAAAACTCCTTTCATTTCACAGAGATGGTGCATCTTAGACCTAAAGGGTCAGCTCTGCCTCTCTTTTGTTATAAGCTCCAAGAACAGATCAAACTACGAAAAGCAGCGATTTTGGGCTTGACTATGAAGAGGCATTGCTGGATGCATCTACTTTGCATTTCTTCAATCCAGTATCTAATGAGTGTCAAAGAAGAGAGGCTGTGTAAAGTCTCCCTTTTTTGTGAAGGACGTGGGCTCTGGGGCTAGATCACAGGGTTCCTTCTGTTCCTCAGTTTCATCCTCTGCAAAATGGTCATATTGAAATTCTTAACTCTTATTTACACTGTCACCAGGATTAAACGAAGAGAAAACATGCAAAATGGATTTATTGCTTTCCTCATTTACCTGTCTTCCCCTTCCCCAAACTAAACTTAAAGACTGAGTTTGGTCCATCTAGTTTGTTGTTATATTCCCATGGCTGAGAATGGTACTTTTTACTTAATAGATGATTTAAGAAACAGTGAATGAATAGAATGCAAAATGCCTGCTGCTGAAAAAATGTTAACTATCACTGCTATTGTAACGAGAAACAATTAAAATTTTATTGTTGTTATTAAGAGACACCAGGATCTCAAAATTCTAGGAGGAACACTAGATAAATGCTGGAATGGAGAAATGGAGGTAAGAAAAACAACTGGATCATAAAGCAGGACTAACCTAAGACAAAAATCGTAAAACAAATACACAACTAGAGCCCAATTTCGGGCTTTTCCGAGTGAGGTTCACCCTGGATGAGATTTATCAGCGATTACAGTAATAACAGCTTTCACGCTTGTGTATGTCCCAGTCTGTGCCAAGCATTCTACTGGCCTCACAAACCCAAGAACCGTGGCGGAGGGGATGGGGGTGGGGATGTGGAAATGCTCTCTACACCCCCATTTTGCAGAATGGAACTGAGGTTAGGAAAGACCCAAGGTCACATCCCCTGAGCCGGGGAGCCAGGATGTGAACCCAGGCAGTCTGATCCCCGAGCCTGCACTCAACAGGCCCCCTCAAAGAGGCCATCCTCGCCTCCCCCACCATCCGCCGCACACCCCTCGAAATTGGGCGTGTGGAATACTCCCCCAGAAACAACACTCAGTGGCCTCAGCACCGGGAGGACAAAACAATCCTTGTCCGCGAGTAAGTCCGATGGACGCCGGCCCGGCCTGGGCTCCGAGGCCGCGGTCCCCACAGCTTCATTCGCATCGCGAGCTCCGAGCCCTCCGGGCCGCGCAGGAAGCGCCCGGGCGGCCTCGAGAACCCGGGAAGGCCCGGCCCGCCGCGTGACCTTGGATCTGCCGCCCTGCTTCGGGCCTCAGTTTCCCCAATCTGGCCTGGCGCCGGGGGCCTCTCGGGAGCTGGCGCCTGTGGAGCAGCAGGCCCCTCACACGCCCCCCTCAGCCTCCCGCCTTCCCGCTCTGCTTACGCTGGAAGGCGGCCGCTCCAGGGACGCCCACCATCGCCGCACGCCTCCGCCGTGCGCCTCCCGCCTCCACCCGCGGCCCGGGTCCCTCGGAGGCGCCGCCGCGAGACCTGGAGCAGCAAAGCTCGCCAGCCCCAGCTCCGCCGCTGCCGCTGCCGCCAACGCTGCCGTTAGGCCGCGCGCCGCCCCGCCCCCCTGGTTGGCTCCGCCCCGCCCCCCGGGCACGCCCCCGCCGCGCGCCCGCCCGACCAACGCACACGGAAGCCCGGCCCCAAGACCCGCTCCAGCTAAGCCCCGCCCCTTCCGCGCGAACCTACCGCCCTATCCCGGCGCATCCAGCTTCTCAAGCCCGCCTCCCCTGTGTCACGCGCGCCCGTCACGCGCAAGGCCCACTCGTCTGGCACTGGGCTTCCGGCTGTGGCCTGGGCGGCGACCCAGGCCGGGAGGTGGAGGCAAGGGCCTAGGGGGTGGAGCTTAAGGGGGAGGGGACAGCGCCACACCTGAGTTCTCCAGATTAAGGCCTTGTCGCCCTGAACAAGTCATGGGGTAAGTCACTTACCCCCTTTTGGCCTACTCTGTTATAAATGTCTAAAATGTCATCACAATATTAATAACCGTTAGCTATAATAACCGTTGTATTACTTCATCTTCAGGTGCTACTT
Organism: Panthera tigris; assembly: GCF_018350195.1. Classification (NCBI taxonomy): domain Eukaryota; kingdom Metazoa; phylum Chordata; class Mammalia; order Carnivora; family Felidae; genus Panthera; species Panthera tigris. The sequence continues at coordinate 25,373,882 of NC_056662.1, forward strand.
TTATACACTCATCCAGTCAATCCTCACAATGAGGGAGAGAGGTATTATTTTCCCTTTTCTATACATGCAGAAAGGGCTTTTCCACCGACCAACTTGCCCACGGGTTACTGTTAACATAAAGCAGAGTTGGGGTTGGATCCTCAAAACTTTGACTTCAGACCCAATTCTTTGAGCTGCCTCGCAAAGAATCAAAAACAGGAATTAAAATTAAAACAGATTAAAAATTCCAAACTCCTCCATGTACAAAGACACCATAAGTAAAGTTTGGTTTCTTTTAAAAGCAAAAGACTGGGATAAAATATTTGCAACATATTCAACAACGAATCAATATTCAGAATAAAGAACTATAAAACATTAAGAAGAAAAAGATAATTCAATAGAAAAATGGTTAGGATGCCTAGATGTCTCAGTCAGTAGAGCATGCAACTCTTGATGTCAGGGTTATGAGTTTGAGCCCCACGTTGGGCATAGAGATTACTTAAAAATAAAGAAAAATGAACAAAGAGGATGAATAGACAATACACAGAAAAGAAAATGTGAATGGCTAATAAACATTAAAATTGATGTTCAGGGACACCTGGGTGGCTCCATGGGTTAAGTATCCAAATCTTGGTTTTGGCTTAGGTCATGATCTCATGGTTTCCAGAGCTCGAGCCCCACATTAGGCTCTGTTCTGACAGCACAGAGCCTGCTTAGGATTCTCTCTCTCCCTCTCTCTCTCTGCCCTTCCCCCACTCATGCTGTCTCTCTCAAAAATGAACTTTAAAAAAAAAAGTTGTGTAAAAAAAAAATAGATGTTCAACCTCTCTTATAGTCAGGAAAACAATGAGTTGCCCTATTTCATGCATTAGAGTTGGAAATTCCATTTGTGGGTCCCCATCCCAAAGAAATACTTGCTTATGTGCACAAAAAGATGCATAGGAAGGAAGTTTATATCAGAATTATTTATAAGAACAAAAATAAAAATTGGCTTGAGTGTCCTACATGGAGAATTAGTGAAATAAACTGTACAAAATAATGTGCAACATGTAAAAAGTAGGTCTACTTGTGGTAATAAGAAAGGGTTTCCAACACATATTGTGAACTGGAAAAGAAAATTGGAGTTCCATGAATTTGTTCTTTTGCTTTACTCCAAGTTGGGGATAATTGGATAATTTTCAACACCTATATATTATATTTACTCTAAAATGGTGTTAAATCGAAGAGCCCACATACCAGAGCCTGGATATACATCATGGCTCCACATTTACCATCTATACAACCTCAGACAAGTCATTTCATCTTTCTGAGCCTCAGCAAGTGGCTCATGATAGCTTACAAGATTGTTGCATGAAAAACACAGTCCTGGTACATTTTTTAAATGTTGCAATTATTATTATATGCACTTTTTAAAAAATTTCTCTTCCCACTCTCTCACCCCCACCCCACTCCCAGTCTCTAGCCTTCATGTTTTGAGGTTGCTCAAAAAAATTCCATTATTGGGGTACTTGGCTGGTTCATTTGGTAGAGCATGTGACTCTTAATCTCGTGGTCATAAGTTCAAGTCCCACGTTGGATGTGGAGCCTACTTTAAAAAAATTTTTTTGAGAGAGGCAGAGAGAGAGGGAGAGAATCCCAAGCAAGGTCTACACTGTCAGCGCAGAGCCCAATGTGGGGCTTGAACTCAAGAACCATGAGATTATGACCTGAGCTGAAATCAGGAGCACAACACTTAACCGACTGAGCCATCCAGGCACCCCCCTCCCGCCCCCCCAAAATTTTTTTTTAATTCCATTACCATTTGAATCCTGCTCTATAATGCCTTGCCTTCACTTAGCACTTGGCTATCTGGGATATAATGACTGTGCAACATTTTTAATATTTTTATAACACAGACATTTAAGAAATGTTTGCTGAATTAAGTCTGGGAGGAAGAAAGGAAGAAGGGAAGATAATTAACTGCCCAAGATCATATACTATAAATTGGCTGCCCAGAGAGGCTGCACAAAAAATGTTTTGCCACCATGTTCAGCCCAACAAGCATGAATTCATTTGTCAAACATTTAGTGAGAAATTAGTCCCTAATTCAGTGATTCTCAAAATCATTTGAAGCAAAAAACTGATTTAGAAACCCATGATCAGGAAGATTCCAGGCCTGGAACAGTAAGTGGGCTGCCCTCTAGAGGTGGAGGAAAAGAACAATGCCTTCTACTTCCTGAAGACTCACTTGTCCTGCCTTGCCTAGCCAGACCTGGCTTACTTCTGCGACCACATCTCCATCACCCTCATGCTGACCAGACAGGCCTATTGAGACCCAGTGTATACCAGAGCTCTGAGCCTCAACTGTGGGAGCCATGTTCCTCCTTCCACACAACCACCCCCACTTCACTCCTACTTACTCTTGAGGTATCAGCTTATCTGGTACTCCCTCAGAGAAGCCCTCTCTAACCCTCCAGACTTGTCAGAACTCCTTATATCCACTCCTACAATACCATGCACCTCTTCTCCATGGCATATAACCTATTATTTTCTCCATTTCTGAATTATTATACATCATTCTCTGTAGACCACGAGAACTGTAAAAACTTTGCTTTTTTCACCATTGTATCTCCAGTGTCTGGGACAGAGTTAGAACTCCATAAGTATCTGTTAAATAAATAAGGGAAATATTAAAGCAGAGATAGACACAAGGGGCCGTGAGACTGCAAATAACAGTCTTTCTAGTCTCCCCTTTGATCCCTCCCATCACGTACTGTTGGGGGTCATAGAAGTATATTCAAGAAAGGAAAGAATTAATTTATTCATTAAAAAATATTTATCAAGTACTTATCTTGTGCTATGCCTTGTGCTAGGATAAAGTAATCAATAAGGTAATGCTGCTACCCACATGCAGCTTAGTCTATGGAAACGGACAAGTGGAAGTATAACTTAATGTCAAAAACAGAGTAAGGGAGAGAGAGATGGTTCAAGAGGTATGAGGATTATCATTTTATAGTGGTAGGCAGGAAAGTAGCTCTGAAATTATACATTAAATGAGACCATAGTGAAATGAAGTATCAGATCATAGGAATATCTGAGCGATTGTGTTCTAGGTAGGGAGGACAGCAAATGCAAAGGCCCTGAGTAGGAAATAAACTTCCCGGACGTAAGGCACAAAGTGGTCAATATGATTGAAGCTGTGTGGATGAGAGGAATAGTGGGAAATGAGTCCAGGAGCGGAGGCATAACCAGATATTGCAGGGCTTTGGCACCCACGGAAAAGTATGTGAATTTCATTGTAAGACCAGCAGGAGATTTTGCAGGGTTTGGAGCAGGTTAGTGGCCTAACCTGATGACATTTTGAAAATATGCTTCTACCTCCTGTGGGGAGAATAGATTATAGGGTTAGAAGGCTGAGGGTTAAGATGTCCAGTGGTGGGGCACCTGGCTGGTTCACTTGGTAGAGCATGGGACTCTTGATCTCAGGGTCGTGAGTCTAAACCCCACGTTGGGTGTAGAGCTTATTTTTAAAAAAGGGGGGGGGGGGGCAGGGGGCGGGCAGGGTGGCTCTGTCAGTTGAGCATCTGACATTTGATTTTGGCTCAGGTCATGATCTCACTGTTCCTGGGTTTGAGCCCTGCGTCAGCTCTGCTCTAATAACACAGAGCCTGCTTGGGACTCCCTCTCCTCTTTCTCTGCCCCTCCTCCTCCTCTCTCTGTTTCTCTTTCAAAATAAATAAATAGACAACAACAACAACAACAAACCTGGAAAGAGAAAGCAAATTAAACCCAGAGCAAGCTGATGATAAGAAATAATAATGATAAAAGCAGAACTCAACTGAAGTGAGAAAAGAATAAAAATCAATGAAACCAAAATTTCTAGTTCTTTGAAAAGATTAATAAAGTCGATACACCTTTAACAAGACTAACAAATATATCAATTTGTTATATATATATAAAACAATGTAACAATATATCAATTTTTAAAATGATGGAAGGGGAAAAAAAAAGAATGAAAGAAGGAATGTTAGTATAGACTTCACCAATAGTGAAAGGGTAATAAATAAAAGTTTTATGCCTGTAAATTTGGTAACTCAGATGAGATTGACCAACTTCTTAAAAGACTCAACCCACTAAAACTCACTCAAAAAATTGATAATGTGAATACTCCAATATTTATTTTTTATTTATTTTTTATTTTTTTTGGTAGGGTGGGGGGGGTATTCAGATTCAGTATTTGTTAAATGAATTAAATTTATAGTTAAAGATTTCCTAGCCAAGAAAACTCCAGACCCAAAAGGTTTCACTGGTTTATTCTACCAAATATTTAAGAAGAAATAATGCCAATTTTACATGATATCTTCCAGAAAATAAACAAGGAGGAAGCATTTTCGACTCATTTTATGAAGCCAAGATTACCCTGATAGCAATACCATGCTAACATATTACAAAAAAAGAAAACTAGAGACTAATATGTCTCATGAAGACATATACAAGCAAAAATCTTCAACAAAACAGTAACAAATTGAATTAAACAGTATATAAAAAAGATAGTGCAGAGGGGCCTGGGTGGCTCAGTCAGTTAAGCATTGGACTCTTTTTTTTGTTTTTTTTTTTAACATTTTTTTTTCCTTTAAGCATTGGACTCTTGATTTCAGCTCAGGTCATGATCTCACAGTTCATGGGATCGAGCCCTATGTCAGGCTTTGCGCTGACAGCATGGAGCCTGCTTGGGGTTCTTTCTCTCTCTCCCCACCTCAATCTCTCAAAAGAAATAAACATTGAAAAAAATTTTTTAGGGACGCCTGGGTGGCTCAGTCGGTTAAGCATCCAACTTCGGCTCAGGTCATGATATCACAGTTTGTGAGTTTGAACCCTGCATCGGGCTCTGTGCTGACAGTTTGGAGCCCAGAGCCTGCTTTGGATTCTGTGTCCCATTCTCTCTCTGCCCCTCCCCCACCTGTGCTGTGTCTCAAAGTTAAATAAATGTAAAAAAATAATAATAAATTTAAAAATAAATAAATAAATTTTTTAAAAAGATAGTACCAGGGGCGCCTGGGTGGCTCAGTCGGTTAAGCGTCCGACTTCGGCTCAGGTCATGATCTCGCGGTCCGTGAGTTTGAGCCCCACGTCGGGCTCTGTGCTGACAGCTCAGAGCCTGGAGCCTGTTTCAGATTCTGTGTCTCTCTCTCTCTGACCCTCTCCCGTTCATGCTCTGTCTCTCTCTGTCTCAAAAATAAGTAAACGTTAAAAAAAAAAATTTTTTTTTAATAAAATAAAAATAAAAAGATCGTACCAAAAAAAAGTGCATCATGGTCAAATTGGGATTATCCCGGGAATGCAAGCCTGGTTTAAAAACTTATTTTTTATATATTTTTAAATGTTTATTTTTCAGAGAAAGAGAACATGTACAAGAGCGTGTGTCAGCAGGGGAGGGGCAGAGAGGGAGACAGAGGATCCCAAGCAGACTCTGAGCTGTCAGTGCAAAGCCCAATGTGGGGCTTGAACTCATGAACCGTGAGATCACGACCTGGACTGAAGTTGGATGTTCTATCAACTGAGGTGCCCAAAACTTATGTTTGTTTGTTTGTTTGTTTGTTTTTTAAGTTTATTTATTTATTTTGAGAGAGAGCGGGAGAGGGTATGTGCATGCATGAGCAGGGAGTGGCAGAGAGGGAGAGAGAGAATCCCTAGTAGACTCCAGGCTGTCAGCCCAGAGCCCAACACAGGTCTTGATCTCAGGAACCATGAGAATGTAACCTGAGCCAAGATTGAGAGTTGGTTGCTTAACCAACTGAGCCACTCAGCTGCCCCTGTTTTTTGTTTGTTTGTTTGTTTGTTTAAGATTTTATTTTTAAGTAATTTCTACACCCAATATGGGGCTTGAATTTATGACCCTGAGATCAAGAATTGCAGGTTCCACAGACTGAGCCAACTAGGTGCCCCTAAAAACTTATGTTTACACAAAAACCTGTGCATGACTGTTTATAGCAGCCTTATTCAAAATTACCAAAAACTGGAAATAATTTAAATGTCCCTCAACTAGTGAATGGATAAACAGACTGTGGTACGTTCGTCATACAAATGAACACTATGTAGAGATCAAAAGAAACAAATTTCTGATACTCAAAATAATATGGACGAATTTCAAAGAAGCCAGACTCAGGGTACCTGGCTGGTTCAGTCGGTAGAACATGTGACTCTTGATCTCGGGGTTCAAGCCCCAGGTTGGGTGTAGAGAGTACTTGAAAGAAAGGAAGGAAGGAAGGAAGGAAGGAAGGAAGGAAGGAAGAAAGAAAGAAAGAAAGAAAGAAAGAAAGAAAGAAAGAAAGAAAGAAAAGAAAGAAAGAAAGAGGCCAGACTCAAAAGGTTACATATTCTATAATTCCACTTACAGGATTTTTTTAAAAGGCAAAATTATGGGAACAGAAAATAGATCTGTGTCATCAGACACTTATGGTAGGGGTAAATTATGACTATAAAAGGGCACAGGGAAATTCTGGGGCTGATGGAGCTGTTCTACATCTTGTTTATCATGATGGTTATAGGATTGTATGCATTTATCAAAACTCGTAGAACTGTACATTTTTTAAAGTTCCAAGGAATTTTATGTAAAATTTTCAAAAGTAAATTTAAAAGTGAAAAATTGGGGTGACTGGGTGGCTCACTTGGTTAGGCATTCGACTTGGTTTCAGCTCAGGTCATGATCTCAGGGTTCTGGCTTCGAGCCCTGTCCTGGGCCCTGAGCTGACGGCACAGAGCCTGCTTGGAATTCTCTGTCTTCCTCTCTCTGCCCCTCACCCGCTCGTGCTTTCTCTCTCTCAGAATAAATAAATAAATAAATAAATAAATAAATAAATAAATGTAAGAAAATAAAATAAAATAATATAAAAGTGAAAAATTGAGGGATGCCTGGCTGGCTTGGTTGGTAGAGCATGCAACTCTTGATCTCAGGATCATAAGTTCGAGCCCCACATTGGGCAAATTGTTTATTTGTTTATAATTTTTTTTAAAGTTTATTTATTTATTTTGAGAGAAAGAGAGTGACCAGGGGAGGGACAGAGAGGCAGAGAGAGAATCCCAAGCAGGCTCCATACTGTCAGCACCGAGCCTGATGTGTGAACTGTGAGATCATGACCTGAGCCAAAACCAAGAGTCAGTTGCTTAACTGACTGAGCCACCCAGGAGCCCCAAAGAGTTTATTTTTTAAAAATAAGTAAATGAAATCTTTAAAAACTAAATTAAAGTTAAAAACATAAGTAAAAGTGACAATTTGAAGTATAATGTGTAGGTATGACAAGATGCACAAACCTCAAGCATACAGCTCAATGAATTATTTCAGGCTTAACACCTGTAACGACCACTTATATCATTTTCCACCACCCTAACAGGCTCCCTAGTTTCCCTTTCCAGTCAATACCTGACCTAAAGGTTACCACTATTCTGATCTCTATCATTATAGCAATATGATTGATTTTTGTTTAACAGCTCTATTGAGATATGACTCATATACCATACACTCACCCATTTAAAGTATATAGTATGGTAGTTTTTAGTAGTCACAGAGTTGTGTAACCAGCACCAGAAACCCCATACTCATTAGCAGTTATTCCCCATTCTGCCCATCCCCAACTCTTGTGATTGTTTTTTTTTATTTTTTAAGTTTATGTATTTATTTTAGTAATCTCTATACCCAATGTGGGACTTGAACACACAACCCCGAGATCAAGGGTTGCATGCTCTTACCAGCTGAGCCAGCCAAGTGCTCCCCCATGATTGCTTTTTTAAACCTTTATCTTTATTGAAGGGTGCCTGGGTGGCTCAGTCAGTAGAGCATGTGGCTCTTGATCTTAGGGTCATGACTTCAAGCCCTGTGTTGGGCTCTGTGCTAGGCATGAAACTTACTTGGAAAAAAAAAAAAAGGAAAGGAAAAAAGAAACAAAAACTTTATTGGGGCATACTGTTTATGTACAACGAGCCACATCAATTTAAAGGGCTCAATTTGATGAATTTTGACAGTTGTATATACCTGTGAAATCACCAGCACTATCCAGATACAGAACATTTCCATCACCCCTGTAAGATTCCTCCTGTTCTGCTGTAATCCATCCTTCCATCTGTACCTGGACCCAGGAAACCACTGATTGACTTTCTGTCACTATGCACTGGTTTGCATTTTCTAGACTTGCATGTAAATGAACTCCTACAGCAGGTACTCTTTTTTCTGGCTTCTGTCATCCAACATAATGATTTTGAGATTTATCTGTGTTGTTGTATCTAGCAGTAATTTTCCTTCCTTTCTGTTGCCAGGTAGTATTCCACTGTTTGGATATACCACATTCCACTGTTTTTGAAAATAAAATTTTCTTGCTAAAGACCTGGGTAGGCCTGACTTCGAATCTATACCTTTCCCAAGTTCTGTCTGATTTCAGACGTAGAGAAAATGAATTAGTCTCCACAGGTTCACTACTTCATCATTTTTGCTTAAAAAATGGTACGGTGTGTATGTGTGTTGAAGGTGGGGAAGAGAGGCCCTCTGGAAACATCAGAGACACAGAGCATCAGCCTGTGGTTGATTGGTTACCTAAGGTACCAGTTCCTTGATTTTGTTACCTAAGGCCTGAGGGACACTAACATTTAGGAGTTAGAGTCAGGGCCAGGTGCCTTATAAGTTTTCTTTTTAAAAATTTCTTTAAATTTTTTAAAGTAATTTCCACATCCAACATGGGGCTTAAACTCACAAGCCTGAGACCAAAAGTCTTAGGCTCCACGGATTGAGACCGCCGGGCGCCCCAGGGCCAGGGGCCTTATAAACTGAATTTGATTTCACCTTTGTAACAGCTCCATTTTCATTCCAAAGGAACTGAATCTCAGAAAGGTTAAGGGACTTACCAAAAAATTTGCCTGAGTCAGAAGCTTAGTCTTAGGTGACAGAATTCAATTCTGACATTCTTGGGGCACTTGGCTGGCTCAGTTGGTGGAGGATGTGACTCTTGATCTCAGGATTGTGAGTTTGAGCCCCACGTTGGGTGTAGAGATTACTTTTTTAAAAATTAAAATTAAAACAACAACAATAACAACAACAACAACAACAACAGAATTCTGACATTTTCTTGCAACTTTCTGAAGGAATCATAGATTTGATAGACCTAACGAAATTTGCTCTTGGCTCTGGCTGTTTCTTGTCCAAACCAAGTGATTGTTTTTCTTTAGTGACTAAGAGGATAAAGATGGGTGGCAGGGAGACAGGCATGCTGCCTGCCATCTGCACTGGCCATGCCCCTTGTGCTAATGTATGATAAACACAAGGCCTGGCCAGATGACAGTCAGTGAGGGGAAGCGCTTTAAAGGTATATGATCCTTGTTGGATAAACAGCCTGAAATGTCCGTGGCACTTTAGAAAGCCTATCTGTGCACTGGAGAAATATTTGGCATGGCTGCGGCTTTTCTAATAAGCAAGACCTTTTCTCCGTAGAAGGCTGAAGAGTCCAAGAGCCCCCAGGAGGAAAGATGAACCAGCTGAGTTGTATTATTAAAATTCATTATTATTTATGATCACAAGAGGAATGTGAGCATACTCACGGTGAGGAGTTCGTGTGCTATAACAAGATTAGGAAGCAAATGAAAGTGTTAATTCTTAACACTGAAAAGTAAATGCTCTCACCATTTTACTATATAGCCTTCTCAATTGTTTTCTATTCTTGAGTATATTTTCATAATTGAGGTCATGCTGTTAACACATTTCTGCATCCTGCCTTTTTTTGCTATTCTATACACAGCATTTCTCCATGTCACTAAAAATTATTCATAAATGTTACTTTAATGGACGGTCATAGGATACTCTGCTTTTGGTAGAATCTGACCCCTATAATCATTAAGGCTGCTGCTCTTTTATTTTTTTCTATTATAAATAATGCCTCACTGAACATCGTTATGCATCAGTCATACCTATTTTCTTTTTTTTTTAATTTTTTTAAACATTTGTTTATTTTTGAGACAGAGAGAAACAGAGCATGAATGGGGGAGGGTCAGAGAGAGGGAGACACAGAATCTGAAACAGGGTCCAGGCTCTGAGCTGTCAGCACAGAGCCCGACGCGGGGCTCGAACTCACGGACCTTGAGATCATGACCTGAGCCGAAGTCGGCAGCTTAACCAACTGAGCCACCCAGGCACCCCCAGTCATACCTATTTTCTGATTCTAGGAACAGATTTTTCAAAATGGAATTATTGGATCAAGTAGTGGCAACGCTTACAGTTTTACCAAGTTCTGTTTCCATCAGTAGTTGAGGATGCGCATCTCACAACACCCTAACAATGGCTATGAAAATTATTGTAGAACATTTCCAAATTTATGGATGAAAATGTGATACATTGCTAATGGCCAGTTTTGCTCCCTGAAGGGTAAGTAAATTCATGAGACTTCATGCCCAAGAAGAGAAGTGGATGCCACCCCAAAGGAGTGCATCTCCTGCCTTGGGGGCAGTGATACAGAAGCTGGCTTCTCTCACCTTCCATACTGCACTTCATCCCATTGACTTCACAGAATCCATGTCTTTTTCCTCTGTCCAGGTGGAGGTTCTCATCACTTCTTTATTTTTTTGGTCTCCCTTTAGACAATTTATTGCAAAATATGTCATACCTGCAGACCTATACACTGCTTATTACAAAGGCCTCCTAATTGGTTTTCCTGCCTCTAAGGTTCTCCCTTCACTAACTGTCCTCTGCAGCTGGAGGATCTGACCACAATTCACCTCTGATGTAGTTTCCCTGCCCATTCTCCAGCCTCCTTTAAATGCTAACTGGATGCTCATTGCCCGACAGGAGCTATGCGAGGCTGTACATGCACACTCCAATTTCGCTTACGCTTATCTTCTGCCTCCCTGCTTTCCTTTCCAGCCACATAGAAATACTCAGAGCAGCTACATTGATTGAATGTTTCCTACGTGTCAGGTACTATGTGCAAAGTTCAAGCCGCAGTTCACAGTCCTGCTGGGTTGAGTGCTGTCATATTATCCTTTTTATCAGATGAGAAGACTGAGGCCCACAAGGATCAACTGATTTGCCCCAGTACACACAACTGGTGACTGATCCCAGAACCTATGTTTTCACTCCAGGTCACCATACTTGGTCTTCTCCAGATGGCACTGTCTTCCAGGCCTTTGCCCATATTGGTCCCTGGAATTTCTTTAGGCCTAGAGATAAACTAATCTTAAAGTCCTTGACTAACTGTTGTCACATTCTTCCACTGCCATTTATTTCTCCGGGTACCCTGGTCCTTCCAGACAATACAGGGTCCCTTGTACAGAGCCTAGACCCCATAACCCCACTGGAGCGCAGGTTTGTTTTTTAATTTTTTTTTTAAGTAGGCTCCATGCCCAACGTGAGGCTTCAACTCATGACCCTGAGATCAAAACTCTTTACCGACTGAGCCAGCCAAGAGCCCCTGGAGCACAGTTTTAAACCCTCTGTGTAGGCTGTGAACTCCTTAGGGGCAGAGGTCTTGTTTATGGCTGGTCCTTGGGCCAGTGTCTGATGGTATCCGATGAAACAGTGCCATAGACAGTGCCATCTAGTCCATAGATGTTGGACTAGGACACAGATTGTGTCACTCTCTACCTGAAGCTCTTATGAACTCTCATACTCTGGTGGTGGGACTATAAGTAGTAGAACCACTTAGGAAACTGTATCTAAAAAAGCTAAACATATGCCTGCCCTGTAATGATACCTCCTAGGTAGCCAGTGGAGAGGAATGCTTACATCTGTTCATGAGAGACCCATACACAATTATAGGACCATTATTTACAGGAACCCAGATGAGAAAGTTCCCAAGTGATTGTCAACAGGAGAATAAGGATAAGCAAATTGTGCTATATTCCCGCAATGGAATACTACATAGCAATGACAGTGAATAAATTATTGCTATACAGACAACAGAAATTAATCTCACATAATGTTGAGTTTAGGAAGCCAGACACAAAAATAGTAGCTACTGTGTGATTCCATTTACATATACAATTTCAAAAATAAGTAAAATTAATCTGTGCTGTTATAATCAGGATAGTGGAGACCTTTAGGATGGGGGAAGGATAGTGACGAGGCTGGCCTTCCAGGAAGGTTCTGGGGGCTGGTGATAATTCTGATTCTTGATCTGCGTGCTCACCTTCACATAGGTGTGCTGCGCTTGAGAAAATTCACACTTAGGATTTGTGCTCTATATGTTGTCCCTCACTAAGAAATCAAAAAAGAAAACAACTACTTCGAAGACTCCTCTATGTCTCGGGAATAAAATTCCAACTGCCCACCAGGACCTACAAAGTCCTGTATTGACTGGCCCTTATTTGTATCTCAGACCCCCTTCCCGCCCCATCCCTCTCACCTCTTCTTTACCTGTCCCCTTAAGCTTTTCAGACCTCAGCCACACTACCCTTTCAGTGGGCTGCCACTTGGAGACCAGGGAAAGGATGTGACAGCCTGAAGGAAGGGAGCACATATGAAAGGTTTCAAATATTCCCTAGAGAGCTCTGATTTGCTGCTGCTTCTTTTTTTTTTTTTTCCTTTAAACAATTGACCACAAGCTACACTAAAAGAGAAGAAAAACCCAGAGATTTAGAGCTCCCTCTAAGAACATGTAAAAGACTCATCTATTAAGAGTTGCCCACTCGTAGAGTAGAAGGTTTCAGACGTCGTGCTGATGCAACTAAATGACCTGGGGCACCCAGAATTCAGTCTCCTACAGCTCCCTGACTGTCAATTCCGATTGTATGTGGGGGAGTGGTACAAGAGACACGCTTTAGTCTGTTGCTAATTTGGGGCCAGTCATTACCTCTGAGCCTCATTTCCCCATCTGCACTGCCAGATAATAACAGTGCCTGCCTTAGGGGCCATGGGTATTAGATGAGATAGCCATATTAGGTGCTTGACATGGTTCTTAGCACAAGGCTTGTGCTTCTTTCCTTCCTTGACTCAACTCCTACTATGTGCAGAGTACTGGGGATATAGCGGTGAACAAGATAGCGAAAATCCCTGCCCCATGGAGCCACTCTTCTTGTGAGAGGACACAGACAATGGACTGGCAGTGAGCAAGTCAATAAATACTATGATAGGTGCTCTGAGGAAAAATAAGACAAAGGCATGAGGACCCACTGAGTGCTGTTTGTTTTATATAAGGTGACAAAGCCTTCTCTGAAGAGGGTATTTCCATTCCTAAGACTGTAAGAGGGTAAGAAGGAAAAAAAAAAAAAAGGAAGGCGAGAAAGCTGCTAGAAGTTGTTTGAGGTAAGAGTGGGCCCCCTGGTAGGGGCACCTGGGTGGCTCAGTAGGTTAAGCGTCCGACTTCGGCTCAGGTCATGATCTCACGGTTTGTGAGTTCAAGCCCAGCGTCGGGCTCTGTGCTGACAGTTCAGAGCCTGGAGCCTGCTTCAGATTCTCTCTCTCTCTCTCTCTCTCTCTCTCTCTCTCTCTCAAAAATACATAAACATTAAAATTAAAAAAAAAAAAAAAGAAAGTGGGCTCCTGATAGAGGGTAGCAGCAGCAAAGGTCCTGAGGCAGGAGTGTGCAAGGCACAGAAAGAACACCGAACTATGTGTCTGGGCAAGGGGTTCAGGGCCCTATAAATGGGGCTCCGTAGGCAGCAGTAAGGAAATTAACTTTGTTGCAGGTGAATTTCAGAGCCACTAAATAGTTTGGAGCTCAGGAGTGAAGCGATTTCCATGCCCCTGGGGTGAAGAGTATACTGGAGGAGGCAAAGGTGGGAAGCTGCCACAGCCATCTGGGAGGGAGACAATGGTGGCTCAGACCAAGGTGACAGTAGGCTGATGGTGAGGAGGGGTTGGATTCAATATATATATATATATATATATATATATATATATATATATATATATCTCATATCATATATGTACATATTATAGTTTTAAGATTTAAAAAAAATTTTAAGTAATCTCTGTACCCAACCTGGGGCTCAAACTTACAACCCCAAGGTCAAGAGATCAAGAGTCACATGCTCCACCAACTGAGCCAGTCAGGCACCCCTCAAGACATATCTTAAAGGTGGAACCAACAGGATTTACCGATAGTTCCTTTGTAGGGTATGGGAAAGAGAAAGGTAAAGGATGATTCTAAGGTTTTGAGTCAGACAGCTGAAAGGATGCGGCAGCCATCTCCTGGGGTGGAGACAGCTGCGGGATGAACAGACACATCCTGGAGGCAAAAGCAAGAATTCAGGTTCAAGGATGTTGACTTTGGGATGCCAGTGGACAGTCATGTGGAAATATATATGTCTGGCTATGGGTTGTTAAACTCCTGAAGTGAGGTGGGACCACAGAGGATGCATATCGTTTGAAATAGTCTGAATGTGACCTATTTATGCCTTTCAGCCCCTGGTGCAGCTGAGCCTTGGCGTTGAGAGGTTGCTAATCCACCCCCCCCCCCCACTCTGGGCCTCCCATCTGGTACACCTTCCCCAGGTGTCAGCTGTGCTGGAAACTGCTCATCCCAGGCTCAGACATGTTGTGTGACCTTAAGCCGCCTCTGGGAGGTGGAAGGGACAGGGGCTGAAACTCCCAGTGTCTCCCCTCCCTCATCCACATCCGGGCCCTAGGAGGCTCCTGCTGGTGGCTAGGGCAGAATTGGGTGCAGCTGTTTGCTTTACAACTCGGACAATTGCGCCCACCCCCTTAGTGCTCCAGGGCACAGCTCCACACCTGTTCTCCACCCTCCTGCCCAGGTGCAGAGAACAAAAGAACACCCACTCACCAAGGTTATTACCTTGAAGGGGGTGGGGAGAAAGACTGCCTTAGGGAGAGCCCTATTTGGGAAAGGGAGAAAAGCTCCGGAATTAGAAAGGTTTGCATCTGCACAGTTTAATACAGCTTTCTTTGGTAATGAGAATGTTCTATATCTACGCTGCTAGGTACGACAGCCGCCAGAACTTGTGGCTATAGAGTGAACTGTGACTGGTGTGACTGATGAACTAAAGTGCCAATTTAAGTTTAAATAGCCACCTGTGCCTAGTGGTTGCCTTATTGGACAGCACAGGTTTAACAGTTGGCTCTATTATACATATATATGATGATATATAGCAAGTAACATCTGTTGAGCATACACTTTGTGCCAGGTACATTGCATGCGTTCTCCTATTTACACCCCACTACTACTCTGTAGGAAAGGTGTTATTGTCCCTATTTTACAGATGAGGAAACTGAGGATCAGAAGGGCAACATCATTTGGCCAATGCTCCAGAATAAGGAAGTGCTGAAGGCTGAAAGGGAACACCCAAAATCACATTTTCAAACCCCACTCAGATAAGCCCAAAGACCCCTGCAGGCTTTGCAACTTCTAGCTCTCTACAAATGAATGGAGTGTGCAAATTGCCAAAGGAATGCAAATCAGCCTACCATTTGGGGGACAAAGCTCAGATCCTTTGGTCACACCCAGCATCTTTCGAGGCTGTGGGTGGGTGGGTGGGGGCAGGCGGAGGCTGAGTGACAAGGAGGGCCTGGGAGGAGGGGGAGTTGGGGTGGGGCCAGCCAGCTGGTGTCGGAGACTGGGGACATCAGCTGGCTGGCGGGCTGGCTGGCGGGCGGGCTGGCTCAGACAATGGGCGGGGGACCTGGTCAGAACCCTCCTCCCTCCACACCCGGCCCTCTCCCATACCCTGGCCAGCTGCCGTGGGCACCTTCTCCAATCTTGGGCAAGGCCTGTGGGGAGCAGGAGAGCCTGGGCGGCCGGTGGAGGATGCTGGAGAGGTCTATCCTGAGGGACCTAGAAGTGGCATGAGAGGCGGGAGTGGAAAACAGGAAATTAGGAGGTTCTATGGAGGTCTCCTTCGTGCCAGACTTTTTTGCTGGGGGATTTGCAAGCGTCCTCCCATTTGCTCCTCCCACAGTCCCTGTGGTAATAATAATAATGATTATTAGTAACTGTAGTGACCTGGTGGCCCAACCCGCCGCCTGTTTGGAACGGAGGCAAGGCGTTACCTCCGTTAATCCTCAGGACCACCTAGGGAACCAAGGATTTTTATTCCCTCCCTCTTCCAAAGGAGGAGCCTGAGGCTCTGAGTGGTTAAGAGACTCGTGCAGCATGGAGGACTTAGAAAACTTCCCTCTTTCATCTTAGTCTCTCACCCTTACTTTCCACTTAAAGTTTTATTTTGGGGTTTTGCAAATTATACCCCTTGCCTGCCCCACCGTTTTTTACTGTTTATGAAGTGTTTACACCTTTTAACTATTGAGAAGACCAAAGTAAGAATGTTGTTTGTGACATGTGAAACTTAATATGAAGTTCAAATTTTAGGTCTGTAAGTGAAGGGTTTTTTGTTGGTCTGTTTGTTTTAAAGTAGGCTCCACGCCCAAGCCCAAGGTGGGGCTTGAACTCAGCGGCCCTGAGATGGATGCTCTACCAAAGGAGCCAGCCAGACACCCCAGTAAGTGAAGGGTTTTTGTTTTTTTTTTTAACACAGCTGACTCTTTGTTTGCATATTGTCTATGACTAATTGCTACAACAGCAGCAGCCTATGTTTTACTATCCGTGTATAGAAAAGGTTTACCCACTCCTACCCTACCCCTTACCCTGGAGATGGCCTCAGAGAGAGGCTGGGGACCCAAACTCAGAGTCCCCTCAGGGTCCTTCTCCTGGCCCTCTCCGACCCTCGGCTGCTATTGACCTTAGCAGATCCCTTTCCATCCTAGCAGGAGTGTGTTATGGTATTCATGTATTCATTCCACAAACAGATCTGGAGCACCTGCTGTGTACCAGGCACTGGTCTAGGCAGAAGTTACAAAGCAGATGTGATCCTTATCTACAGATATCAAGAGTCACCTAGCTATTCCTAAATACAAACAGTACAGAGTGCTGTGAACAGGGTGTATGGAAGTTGGAGAGCATTTGACAAGGGAGCCAGGTTAATCTGGCTATCAGGGAGATCTTCCTAGAAAAGGTGATGGTAACATTTGAGGTCTGAAAAGTTAGTGGGGTTCTAGATTATAGGTATCCCCTTTTAGACCTACCTACCAATTTCAATTCCTTTTCCTTTCCTAGGAGTCTAGATCTTGACTCAGATGAGATCCCTGACTTAGGAAGAGGGGTGTAACTAGAGAGAGGCGAGACATTCCCCTCTCCATCATGAGTTGAAGTATTGAGTCAGGCACAGAAGGGAGGCAGTCACTTTTTTTTTTTTTTTAAATGATTGCATGGTACCTTTATGTAATAATTACAACAGTTTATTCATTATGTTATTGAATGTAATTGATTCATTTGTAAACATTCAGCAAATACTTACCAAACATCTGCTATGTGCCAGGCACGGTTCTAGGTCTTAGGGATATAGCCGTAAACAAGACAGATAAAAATCCCTGCCCTGGTGGAGCTTCTGACATTCTAGTACAGGAGGCAGTAAATAATGTATTGGATGTGTTAAGTGGTGACCATCACCATGGAGAAAAATAAAGCAGGAGCAGGTGGCAGACCATTTGAAATAGGGAGATAAGAGAAGGCCTTCCTGAGAAGGTAACAGTTTGAGCAGAGAGCTGAGGATCTGTGTGGGTGTCTGGGAGGAAGCATGCATTGATGGAACATCAAGACGCCTGCCATAAAATTCGAATCAATAGCATTCTCAAGTCATGAAATTCTAAGTAATAGAATTCTGGGGCTAATCAATACTTCTCTGGTGCCATAAAATTCTAATCAATAGCATTCTCTGGTTGTGAAATTCTAACTAATAAAACTCTGAAGCCATGAAATTCTAATCAATTAGGAAATCTCCCCAGGGTGCCTGGCTGGCTCAGTCAGCAGAACATGTGACCCATGAGCTTGGGGTCCTGAGTTCAATCCCCATGTTGGGTGTAGGGCTTACTTAAAAATCAATCATTCAGTCTGGAAACCTACATGTGAAAGCAGCTGGGGATCAAAAATCTTGGTGATCAGTGGGAGTTAACCAAGTGAAGGGAGGAATAATGCCTAGGAGGAGGGAACAAATAGCATGTACAAGGGTCCTGTGGCAGGAAGGTAGAGAGGTTGGGAGCTGGAACCTGCTCCTTACCCAGCCAATTGGTAAGACAAACAGTCACAAAGGTATGTGTCTCTACCTTTGAGCCATGACATCAGAGTTTCAGCAGCAGGGAAGCTGGTAAAAATACCATGCATAGATGCAATTTGTAATCTCAGGGTCCTGAGTTCAAGCCCCACATTAGCCATGGAGCTTATTTAAAAATAATAAATAAATACCTTTATGATAATTTGATATTGCTGTGATATCCAAGCATGTGACTATTTTTTCAATAATTCATTTCATATATATTTTACAAAAAGTGTCATACCCATGTTGTATCGTGTTTGTTGGATGACTTTGTATTGTACTTTATTTTGTGTGACTTGTATGAAGCCAAGTTAAACGCGTAGTGAAATGTCATTGAATTTGAAATACTGAACTTGCTTTACAATTACGTTAATCTTGTTTTATGATCGAATAAAGCTGACATTGTGGAAACACAACTTGTGTACGGCCTTCAGAGTCTCAGCTCCATACTTCTTGGCTCCTCTTCTGTCCTCTTGTCTTTTCTTCCCCTCTGCATCTGCACAAACTGAGACTCTAAAAGGGTTTAACTTTTCTCAGAGCCCCCCAGGAAGCATCTGGCAGGGTAAAGTCTAGGTTACCAAGTCTCTTCATTCTTTAGTTTCTACCACCTGACAGCTGTGTGACCTTGAGCAAGTTCCTTAACCTCTCTGAGCTTGGTTTTTCCCTTTTTCAAAATGGAAAGAAATCAATCTTACCTCAGCATTCTTAAGATAAATGAATGTGTGTTTAGCATACTGACAAGCTCTCAAGGTCAGCTAAGCTCTCAAGGTTAGCTATTGCTGTTGTTGCTCTCTTGTTACTGTAATTAGTTTAACTATAATAATGATTATTATTCATAATTATTCCAGCTCAGGCCTCTTTCCCCTGCCTTTAAAGAATGGTTTGTGTCCTGAGGCCTGACTCCAAAACACAGGCTGGTTTCTATCCCCCTGTCTGAATGCCAGAAGTCTAAGCTGATTACTGGAAAGAGGAGGTGATAAAAGGGCAGGGCACACACAGGAACGAGTGCTGGGAATCTGGAGGCCAGAATGACCCAGAGCCACCTCTTTTTCTGTTTTAAGATTTGATTTGATTTTATAACTTTATTTTTTATTTTATTTTTAATGAGAGAGAGAGTGTGCGCTCAAACGGAGGGAGAGGCACAAAGAGAGAGAGAGGGAATCCCAAGCAGACTCCACACTTACAAGGGACTCTATCCCATGACCCTGGGATCATGACCTGAGCCGAAATCAAGAGTTGATGCTCTGGGAATGCAAGCTGATGCAGCCACTCTGGAAAACAGTATGGAGGTTCCTCAAAAGACTAAAAATAGAACATCCCTACGACCCAGCAATTGCACTACTAGGCATTTACCCACGGGATACAGGTGTGCTGTTTTGAAGGGACACATGCACCCCCATGTTTATAGCAGCACTATCCATGATAGCCAAAGGATGGAAAGAGCCCAAATGTCCATCGATGGATGAATGGATAAAGAAGATGTGGTATATATATACAATGGAGTATTACTCGGCAGTCAAAAAGAATGAAATCTTGCCATTTGCATCCATCTATGTGGATGGAACTGGAGGGTATTATGCTAAGTGAAATTAGAGAAAGACAAAAATCAGATGACTTCACTCATATGAGGACTTTAAGAGACAAAACAGATGAACATAAGGGGAGGGAAACAAAAATCATATAAAAACTGGGAGGGGGACAAAACAGAAGAGACTCATAAATATGGAGAACAAACTGAGGGTTATGGGAGGGGTTGGGGGAAGGGGGATGGGCTAAATGGGTAAGGGGCACTAAGGAATCTACTCCTGAAATGATTGTTGCACTATATGCTATTTGGATGTAAATTTTAAAAAATAAAAAATAAAGTTAAAAAAAAAAAGAGTTGACGCTCAACCTACTGAATCACCCATGTGCCCCTAAAGATTTTTATCGTTAAGTGATCTCTACATGCAACGTGGGGCTTGAACTCACAACCCTGAGATCAAGAGTAGCACGCTCCACCTACTGAGCCAGCCAGGCAACCAGGCATCTCTTCTTCTTTTTTCTTTTAATTTTAAATTCAGTTTCATTAACATACAGTGTTATATTAGTTTCAGGTGTACAATAGAGTGATTTCAATAATTCTATACATTACTCAGTGCTCATCACGATATGGTATAGGTATTCTTAATCCTCTTCTCCTGTTTCACCCACCCCCCACCTGCCTCCCTTCCAGGACCACCCCTTGGTATGTGTATATGTGTGGGCTGACTTAGCTCTTTCTGGGACCCACAAGCAAGTGTGAATGCCTGGTGACTGAGCAAGAGCCTACCTGGCTTGGGGCTGGTTGGTCCCGAGAGGAGGCTTTGGGGGTCCCAGGAGACCAAGATGAAGCTCACACAGCTGTAGAAGCATCTGCAGCCTGGGAAGGAGGTGCCACTGGTGAAGCTCAGAGATAGTGTAGAAACTGTGGCCCTGCGAGCCCCCCACACGCAGGTCAGACTCCAAGTAACGTGGGAGGCCCCTCCCTGGGCTGTGCCCACAGCTTGGAGGGAGAAAGAGACACAAGGAAGGACAGCAGAAAAGTGGTCTGAGGAACTCCTTTATTCTCTGGGAGGCAGAGGGTGCCAAGAATGTGCACTGGCTTCGAGTCCTAATGTGTTGTGGTTTCGAATTCTGAGTCCTCTGCACGTGGATGGGGAGTTCCAGCTGTGTAGCCAGACAGACGAAACACCAATATTTGGCCAGCATTATTAGCTTTGTGACTTTGGGCAAAAGCCCTGACTTATCTGAGACTCCATTTTCAAATCAGTGAGCAGGATGTATACCTACTCACTAGGGTGTGAGGACCCCAAGGGTAGAGTGGTAGACCCAGCACATGGCAAGTGCTCATCAAATCTTAGTTATTGTTATTATGGAGTTACTCAGACTTTCTGATCTGCAGTGTCCTAATCTATTGAACTGTTGGGATCAAGATAAGGTCACAGAGAAGGTAGTGAATGGTAGGGGCCTAGAGTTTCAGCTCTGAGGAAAGATCCCAGTTCTGCCTTGTGTGACCACGGGCAGGTTCCTGGACCCTCTGAGCCTCTACTTCCTTTTTTGCATAACGGGTAGGGCTTTAAAATTTGGAAATGCGTAGCCCTCAGTGGAGGGTTAGTGGGCTTCCATTGTCTTCATCCAGATGCTGCTCCCCGACTTGTGTAGGCTGACCGGTTGACCTTCTGACCAAATTTTTTTCTTTGCACAAACATCTGAAAAATGGTTATTTCCTTAATTCTGGGAATGAGATTATTCCTCCTCCCTTTTCTTGGGTGGCAAAATTGGGGGTTCAGACAGATGAAGGGACTTGTCTAATGCCACACAGACTTAACTCCTGGATCATGGACCTGAGCCTGACCTTCCTTTCTTCCTTTAGCTCTGGAAATGTTTTCTTTTTTTAATTTAATTTGATTGTTTATTTAAATTCTAGTTAGTTAACATACAGTGTAATATTGTTTTCAGGAGTGGAATGTAGTGATTCATCACTTACATATAACACCCAGTGCTCACCACGTCAGTCAAGTGCCCTTCTTAATACCCATCACCCATTTAGCCCATCCCCCACTCACCTCCCTCCATCAACACTGTTTGTTCTTATCATAGAGTCTCTTATTGTTTGTTTCCCTCTCTCTTTTTTCCCCCTTCCCATATGTTCATCTGTTTTGTTTCTTAAATTCCATTTATTTTTTTAAATACAGAAAATCATATAAGATTATTTGCATTAAGGAATTAGCATTAAAAAAAAAAAACAAAAAAAAAACACTTCACACACCCATAAGGATGGCTATTACCCACTCCAAACAGAAACTAACAAGTGTTGCTAGGGATGTGGAATTGAAACCCTTGAGCACTGCTGATGGGAATATAAAATGGTACTATGGAAAATGGTATGGCAATTTTTCAAAAAAATTAAATGTCGAATTACCACATGATCCAGCAATCTCACTTCCAGATATATATTCAAAAGAATTAAAAGTAGGAACTCTGGGGTGCCTGCTGGCTCAGTCAGTAGAGTATGGGACTCTTGATCTTTAGGTCATGAGCCCGAGCCCCATATTGGGCATAGAAATTACTTAAAAACAACAAAAGTATGGGGCACCTGGGTAACTTGGTCGATCGGGCGTCAAGCTCTTGATTTCAGCTCAGGGTACAAGCTCACAGTTTGTGAGATCAAGCCTTGCGTCAGGCTCTGTGCTGACAGCTTGGAGCCTGCTTGGGATTCTCTCTGTCTATCTCTCTCTCTCTGCCTACCCCTCCTCTCCTTGTGCTTTCTCTAAATAAATAGATAAGTAAAAAGAAAAAAAAAAAAAAAGGAAGTGAAAAACAATTTTAGGAAATTAAAAAAAAATCATCTGGTACCTATTTCCCCAAATAATCAAATACTGTCCTACCATTTTAATCAAGTTACTTCAGATCTTTTTTGTTTTCCTTTTCAACAAAAATGGTAAAACATGGCTTCAGTTGAAACCTTCTCTTTACTCCTCCTGTATCCCACTGCTTTTCCTGCCTCCCCATAGGGGAGTTTGGTGGTTTTCACAAAAGCTTCAGATTTTGGGTTTCCATAAATCCCACGAATGTTTTTACACTTGCACTTGTTTTTATGAGTGTACTTACATTGCACTACAGTCCTATATAATATTATTCGTGTGTTTTAAAAAATATCACATATTTCATCATATTTTTCCCACATCTTCCTGCAAATTGATTTTTTTTCCACTTAACCTTATGTTTGCAAGATCCATCCATTTCGAGTTAATTCCCTTTACCTGCTACAGAGTTTTCCATTGTATAAACAGACCACATTTCATTTGTTTGTTGTCAAAGAGAGGTATTTGCCAAGGTGAGCAAACTGTTTGCCCAAACAAATCCGTTTGCAATAATTTCCTGGGGCAAATAGTAAAGTTATTTATTGGTTTACAGTCCTATCTTTCCAGGCAAGAATTTCCTGGAACAGATCAAGTCATGTTGATATCGGGGGCTTGGTTTCTCAGTCCCTGTCAGTTGAGTAACATTGAGGAAGGTTGTCTAGGTTCTTGTATTTATCCAGTCCCCGATTGCTGGGCATTTAGGTTATTGCAAATATTTTGTTATCACATCCAGTGCTGCAATGACACCTTAACCACGTTGTGAGAGTTTCTCTGGGGTCCCCACACAGAAGCGCAATTGGTAGCTAGCAAGATGTGAGCATCCGCAATTTTCCTAGAGTCTGATGTTCTCTCTAGCCCATCTCCGTGACTCCCAGAAGAGGAAAATCTCCCTCCATAGCCACCAGAACAGACGGCAGGAACTGCCAGGGCTTTGCCCACACCGGCTGCGTGCCCACCCGCCTGCCTTCCCTTGTTCTGGCAGATTAACGGTGACCTGTGACCCTGACAGGCTGGCCACACTCCCGGCCAATTTCAGCCTGTCGAAAGGAGTCCCCAGGGGTGGTTAGGGCTTGGGGATGTGTTGGCCAGATGGGCCTGGGAGGTCTTGGGTTGGCTTATCCCAGGAGGCAGAGCAGGTGGGCAGCCCTCAGCACCCCCACCCCCATTTCCCCATCATGCATCACTGGGCTGGAGCTGGAGCCAGATGGTGGGGATGGGGCAGCCTTGCAGCTTCTGGCCGGACAAAGGAGCCTCTGTACTGCTCCCCCACCCTGACTGGTGTGGCTGGCCTAGTCTGACTGCCAATCACTCTCAGCCCTGGCCTGCCTTGCCCTGGGCAGCCTTTCTGCCTAGAAGGTCCCTTCCCCCATCCCATTTGTGGGGGAAGTTTCCCAAGCAATGTTTCTGGAGAGCCTTGGACTTGGAAACCCACTCATTGTCCACCTGAGAGTGGGCAGGTATGACCAAGGCAGTGTTGTCCCGTGGTTATGCCAGGTCACAGATTCAAATGCGCTAATAAGATCAAGTGCAACGGGCCAGGTAGGGATTATGGCAAATTGGTGCCTGGCACTCAGTGAGCCCTCGTCAATGGTCCCTGCCATTGTTACAATGGGGGAACTGAAGCTTGGAGAGGAGGGTGCTTGCAGAAGAGTCTCATGGTTAGGGGAATAGACCTGGGAGTCAGGCCTCACCCCAATTAATTCCAGATCTGCTGCTGAGAGTGAGTTCTTGGGATCACTGAAGCTCTCATTCCTCATCTGAAACGGGGCTAATTAAATCTTTATCAGAGAAAACCGTCCTGAGGGAGAGGTAAGATAATACCTGGAAAGCATGTGGTACAGAGTTAGCCCCCAGGACATATGAGCTAATCTCATTATTATCCTGGGATCCAGAAAGAGGGTGCAGACACTGCTAGAGACAGGAAGTCCTCAGAGTGAGGAGAGGAGGAACCTAGGGCATCTGTAGTTGATTGGTTCACCTGAGATCCACCTGAGGACTTCCCCAGGTACCATGTGTAACCTTCTTGACCGACTCTGTTTCCTTATCTGTAAAATGGGTTAAATGACAGTAGGTAAATGACAGCCTCATAGGCTGTAAGGTTTCAGTCAGTTTTCACCTGGAGAGCTTATGGACCGTAGTCAATCAGTATTAGTTATTATTGGGAGGTAAGGAGTCATCTCTGACTCCCCTCATCCAGGCTAGGGTTTGGAAGGTCTCCAAGTCAGATCTGTCTTGGGGCATAGCAAAGGGGAGGAAGGAGGAAAGGCAGGCCTGGGGATCCCGGGGCCCTGGGCTCCCTTCTGGGTGCTGCCTCTATTTTGCTGGGTGATTCTAGGTTTCTGGAGAGTGGGTGATTTGACCCCCACTGTTCCTCAGGAGTCTGGTTCCAGGGTTCTCTGACCTGGGCAAGCGCATGAGGGAGGGAAGATGGGTGGGGAGGGAGCTAGCAGGGGCTAGCCACAGAGATGCAGCCAGACCGGCCCTGATGCCAGGCTGCCTCCGGGAATCCCTCCCCACGCACGGGGTCCAGGCAGGTTCCAACTGGGTCCCTGATGCCAAGTGAAGTCTATTAATATCAAAGTAATAAGGTAATTACTGTGATTTGGGAAAATTACTAGTGAATGCTTTTGAGGGAATTTTATAGCAGAGAGAAGGGTGAGTGAAACATCTGTGAGGAAAAGATGAAGGATTGTTCTGGATGGAGCATGAGGGTGTCAGGCTCGGGGCCCAGTGGGAGCTCCCACCACACTCTATAGCTTGGTACTCCTGCAGGAGTGAGTGGAAGAGACCGTGTGTGTGTGTGTGTGCGCACGTGTGTGTGTGCGTGTGTGTGTGCGCGTGCGTGTGTGTGCGTGCGCGCGTGCGTGTGTGTGTGTGTGTGTGTGTGTGTGTTGCAGGTGAGGATTGGAAGAGGAACAGGGTGGAGGAGAGCCCTCGGGGGAGGGGGTGCATGTAGGATTTCCAAGCCCTAAAATTACCCTTGCAGAGTCCAGGGTGAAGGTCTACGCCTGGAGCTAGAAACCAATCTCCTTTTCATTGCCCAGCCTGTAGCCTCTGACTCTGTGAGTGAAATCCAGCCCCCCCAGTCACCTCAGTTCTGAGACCTCTGCCTGGAGAAGGGTTAGGCGGACGACCCCTGAGTCAGAGAGGCTAGGAAGAGCTTAGAAGCAGAGGTTGTCAAAGTGTGACTCTTGGACCACAGTGTGGTCATCAGCTGGGAACTTGCAGACCGGCTATCTCAACCTCTGGGATGGGGCCCCGGCAATCTGTGTTTTAACAAGCCCAGAATAGCGGTGTGAGATGACAGGCAGGGCCAGACCTGGGAAATGGAGCGTGAGGACCGCTTTGAGAGGTTTTTAGGAGGTTGACTCCGTAGGAATTGATGACAGTGTGGACGTGGAAGATAGCATGGTAATAGTAGTCATAGAAGAACAACTTGGGGCACCTGGGTGGCTCAGTCGGTGAAGTGCCTGACTTTGGCTCAGGTCATGATCTCCTGGTTTGTGAGTTCAAGCCCTGTGTCGGGCTCTATGCTGAGCAGATTATGCTTCAGATCCTCTGTCCCCCTCTTTCTCTGCCTCTCCTCTGCTCATGCCACTGCTCTCTCTCAAAAATAAATGAAGTTTAAAAAAAGAAGTAAGAAGAACTGAATCGGTACTGTGCACTTATTCGATGAGACACTGTGCTAAGCACCCTTACAAAACCCGTCATGGGTAGGGACTACTGTGATCCCAGTATTTT
The DNA here is from genome assembly GCF_018350195.1 of Panthera tigris. Taxonomy (NCBI): domain Eukaryota; kingdom Metazoa; phylum Chordata; class Mammalia; order Carnivora; family Felidae; genus Panthera; species Panthera tigris. The sequence continues at coordinate 25,400,041 of NC_056662.1, forward strand.
GGTTAGGAAACTGAGGAACAGAAAGGCTAAATGCCTGAGGCCCCACAGCTAGACAGCTGTGGTGGTGGAGCCAGTCTTCAGATACTGGAATTTTGCTTCCTGTCTCATTCCAGCCTGCTTTGGTGAACCTGAGGAGGGTGGTTAGTGACCTGAGTGAGCAGTGAAGACTGCTCAGGGGAGAAATAACTTTAGGGGAGCCCAGCACTGCTTTGATTTTAAATTTACTGAGCATTTACTATGTGCATTTGCCGTGTATTGTCACATTAAAATTTTTTTTATTGTTTATTTTTGAGTGAGAGAGAGAGAGAGAGAGAGACAGCGCGAGTGGTGGAGGGGGCAGAGAGAGGGAGACACAGAACCCGAAGCAGGCTCCAGGCTCTGAGCTATCTCACAAAGTCGGACACGGGGCTCAGACTCACAAACTGCAAGACCAAGAACTGAGCCGAAGTCGGATGCTTAACTGACTGAGCCACCTGGATGCCCCTGTATTGTCACATTTAAATGTCACTTTGTGGAGGGTGCTGGCTGGCTCAGTCAGAAGAGCATGTGACTCTTGATCTCTGGGTCGTGAGTTTAAGCCCTACATGGGGTGTAGAGATAACTTAAATAAATAAAACTTAACAAAAATAAATAGGGGTGCCTGAGTGGCTCAGTGGGTTAAGTGTCCGACTTCGGCTCGGGTCATGACCTCACGGTTTGTGAGTTCAAGTTCCGCGTCAGTCTTTGTGCTGACAGCTCAGAGCCTGGAGCCTGCTTTGGATTCTGTGTCTCCCTCTCTCTCTGCCCCTTCCCCACTCTCACTTTGCCTCTCTCTCAAAAATAAATAAACATAAAAAAAATTTTTTTAAATAAATAAATAAATGTCATTCTGATCCTCTAGGTACTACAACTATCCCTATTTTACAGATGATACAATTGAGGCTCAGAAACAGGATCAGCTGCCCAAGGTCACATAGTGAGTGGCCCAAGAAAAATTTCAAGCAAGGCAGCAGGAATTTGGAATCCTAGCTCTTAATCCAGATAGGCAGACCCTAGACTTGGTGGGGACCCACCCTTACAGAGAGGTGCTTTTACTGCTTCCTGTCCATTTGGGACACCCACCCTGTGTCCCCAAGCTCCCAGGATAGGACCACGTACAGAGTATGCACAGAATGAACGTCTGTCAAGTGCCATTAATAACATTTGTCTAAATAGAACAGTCTGTGGAAACCAGAATAAGGAATTAAAATTTAAGGAGGCTCTCCCATGTGGCAGGCACCTTATACAGGGCCATTTCATTCTCTCAGAGCCCTTTAGCCTTTTGTTTTATTATCCCCATTTTACAGATGAGGAAAGTCGGACCCAGAGAACTGATGTGTTTGAGGTCACACGATGTTAGTGGAAGAGCCAGGGTTTGAGGCCAAGTCTGCCTGACCCCCAAACGGGTTCTTTTTCTATTGGCTGGGTCAGTGACTGAGAGGTAGGGGTGCAGAGATGGGATGGGCTCAAAAAATGGTGGATGGTATAATAATGGTAACAATTATTATTATCACCCTGTGTGAAATTGATGTATAATCCTCACATGAGGAGGGGCGCCTGGGTGGTTCAGTCAGTTAAATGGCCGACTTCAGTCTAGGTCATGAGTTTGAGCCGTCTGTGGGTTCGAGCCCCACACCAGGCTCTGTGTGGACAGCTCAGAATCTGGAGCCTGCTTCTCTTTCTCTGCCCCTCCCTTGCTCACTCACTCTCACTCTCTCTCTCTCTCTCTCAAAAATAAATAAACATTAAAAAAATTTTTTTTAATCCTCACATGAGAAAGGGAAGAAAGTACTTGCCCCATTCTAGACTCCCATCTTTCTTCTGCCAGGGCTGGGGGCGGTCAGCCTGCCTAAGACCCTGCAGCCCTGGCTCTCTGCTGCCCTCTGCTGGCATCAGTCAGATGTGGTAGCCATGTGGAAACCATGTGGCCCCAGCATCGTTAGTTGGCCTCCAGCTCATCAACAGTGTGGTTTTTGTTTTTGTTTTTGTTTTTGCCAGTGACCAATACTGGGCTGGTGGGGAACAGGGCTAGTGAGGCTCTCTAGGGACTCTGTGGGGGGCCCAGGACTGGTGAGGCTCTTTAGGGCCTCTGGTTCCTCCCTTGTGAAATGCTAAATTTGGGACTAAAAGCTCTCAGACACGACTCTGACTCTGACTCTGACTCTGTCTTCTGCCAAGTGTGACACCTTCCTGGTTCCTCATTATCTCGAGGAAGAAAACCAAACCTGTTGCCCCGGTTCCTTTCCCTTTTACTTCTAGCCTCTGAAACCTTCTTGCTACTCACCTGAGCATTATCAAAACCCAGTTTGAACCATTATCATCCCCCCTCAAGTTTTATTTTTTTGCTGGGGGGCTAGAATTAGAGCCCCAGGACGCTTGTCTGGCTTAAGAGTAAAAACCCTCTCTTAATCCCCACTCAACAAAACACATCCAACAGCAAATGTCCTTCTCCCTGAGATGGTTGTTTAATCTTGCTCTCTCCTCTTCTGCTTGATTTCTATGTCAGGGCTCAGACCTTGGCTCATTTTTCTTCTATCTCTGTGCTCTTCCTAGGTTATCTTCCATCATCACACACTTTCAACTGCTGTTGACTCTCTCTGACCTCCTGCACCTAAGACTTTAGCAAGTCTTATCCATCTTTCCTCCTCAATACTTCTTATTTAGATTTATTCCTTTCCATCACCACTGTAGCCACTCCCTAGACCCAGTAGCCACCATCTGCCATATGGACAACTACAACAGCCTCTGTGCAGATTGGATTTTCCAAAGATGATCATCATAATAGCTCCCATCCCATGTACTCTTCTAGAATCTTCTCATTCTTCCATCAAGAGGTAGAGTCAGATTCTCCTCCTTAAATTTGGGAGGACACTTGTGACTGTCTTGATCAATAGAGCACAACAGAAATGATATTATGTAACTTTACAGCCTAGATCATAAGAACACCATGACCTTCCACCTTGCTTCCTTGGGACACATGATCTTGCACCCCAACCACCATGCTGTGGGGAAGCCCAACAGCTCATGAAGAGGAACAGAAGCCCCTAGGCCCCAGCCCCATCTGGCCTCCCAGCCAAGAGTCCATATCAATTGGCTAGGCATGTGAATGAGCTGTCTTGAAAATAGATCTTCCACTCTCCAGAAAAGCCACTGCATCTATGCTATGTGAGATAGAGATGAGCAGTCCACACTGAGCTCTGCCTCACTTGCGGAGACTAACACAATTGACTGCCACTGTTTTAAGCCTCTGAGTGGGGTTGTGTTTTACACAGTAATATATAGTTTTTTAAATGGTCTCCTTGCAGGGCACCTGCGTGGCTCAGTTAAGTGTCCGACTTTGGCTCAGGTCATGATCTTATAGTTCATGGGTTTGAGCCCGTGTCAGGCTCTGTGCTGACAGCTCAGAGCCTGGACCCTGCTTCGGATTCTGTGTCTTCCTCTCTCTGCCCATCCCGCAGTCACACTCTGGCTTTCTTTCTTGCTCAAAAATAATAAACATTTTTTAAAATTAAAATACATAAATAAAATGAAAATCTAACTAAACCATGGTGATAGTTATATAAGTCTGTAAGTATATTAAAACCAGGCTTTCAGTGCAGATCCTGACCCATGACTTGAACCCATAACTCCAAGGTTACAACCTGAGCCAAAATTTCACACTTAACTGACTGAGCCATCCAAGTACCCCTATATTTTCTTTTTTTAAAAGAATTAAAAAAAAATTTAATGTTTATGCATTTTTAAGAGAGAGAGTGAGAGACAGAGTGTGAGCAGAGGAGGGGCAGAGAGAGAGGGAGACACAGAATCTGAAGCAGGCTCCAGGGTCTGAGCTATCAGCACAGAGACAGATGCGAGACTCGAACTCACGAACGGCAAGATCATAACCTGAGCTGAAGTCCAATGCTTAACTGACCGAGCCACCCAGATGCCTCTCTCTTTTTTTAAATATTTTATTTTTAGGTAATCTCTACACCCAACGTGTGGCTTGAACTCACAGTCCTGACATCAAGAGTCACACGCTCTACCAACTAAGGCAGCCAGGCACCCCTCGCTTTATATTTTCATCATCTCTAAAAGGAACTCTTTACCACTTGGCAATCCTTCTCCCCTCCTCCCCGTCCAGTCCCTAGGCAACCACTCATCTATCTTCTATGTCTGTAGATTTGCCTATTCCATACATTTGCCTCTTCCTTTCATATAAGTGCAATCATGCAATATGTGATCTTTTGGGATTCACTTCTTTCACTTAACATAATGTTTTTGAGGTTTATCCATGTTGTAGCATGTATCAGTACTTCATTCTTTCTTATTACTTAATAATAATCTATTGTGTGATTAGACCACATTTTTTTAGACCACATTTTAAAAATTTTATTTATTTATTTTGAGAGAGAGAGAGAGAGAGTGCGCATAGGTGGGGGGAGGAGCAGAGAGAGAGAGGGACAGAGAGAGAATCCCAAGCAGGCTCTGCACTGCCAGCTCAGAGTCCAATGTGGGGCTAAAAAATGTGAGATCTTGACCTGAGCCAAAGTCAGATGCATAACCAACTGAGCCACCCGTCCAGGTGCTCCTGTTTTTGTTTTTATCTTTGGAATTTTTTTTTTCTTTTTATATAAAGTGTGTGAGGGAGGGGCAGAAAAAGAGGGAGAGAGAGAATCTGTTAAATTTTTTTTAATGTTGGGGTGCCTGGGTGGTTCAGTTGGTTAAGTGTCAGACTTCTGCTCAGGTCATGATCTCTCAGTTCCTGAGTTCGGCCCCCATTAAAAAAAAATTTTTTTTTTAATGTTTATTTTTGAGAGAGAGAGAGAGTGTGTGCACATGTGTGCACAAGTGGGAGAAGGGCAGAGAGAGAGAAGGAGAGAGAGAATCCTGAGTAGGCCCCTTGCTGTTAGCACAGAACCTGACATGGGGCTCCATCTGACAAACCATGAGATCATGAGCTGAAATCAAGAGTTGGATGCTTAACTGACTGAGCCCCCCCACAAGTGCCCCTGTTTTTTTTTTTTTTTTTTTTTTTTTTAAGTAGGCTTCATGCCCAACATGGGGCTTGAACTCACAACCCTGTGATTAAGAGTTGCTTTCTGTACCAACTGAACCAGCCAGCCGCCCTGGATAGACCATATTTTGGTTATCCATTCATCAGTTGAGGGACATTTGGGTTGTTTTCACCTTTTGGCAATAATAATAATCATTGTCATAATAATAATGCTGTGAACAATTGTGTATAAATTTTTGTGAAGTCAAATATTTTCATTTCTCTCAGGTATATACCTAAGAATAGAATAACTGGGTCCTTTGATAACCCTATATTTAACATTTAAGGAGCTGCCTAACTATAAAACTAGAATCATTTATTTAAAAAATTTTTTTCTCAGAAATAAAATAAAATATTTTTCAGGGCGGTGTTGCCTGGGTGGCTCAGTCAGTTGAGCATCCAACTCTTCTTGCTTTCGGCTCAGGTCATGATCTCATGGTTTGTGTGTTCAAGCCCCACATCGGGCTTTGTGCTGACAGCTTGGAGACTGTTTCCAATTCTCTATCTCCCTCTCTCTGCCCCTCCCCTGCTTGCACTCTCTATCAAAAATTAACATTAAAAAATTTTTTAAGTAATAAAAAATTAAAAAAAAAATTTTAAAGTAAACTCTACCCTCAACATGGTGCTCAAACTTATAACCCCAAGATCCAGAGTTCTGCGCTCTTCTGACTGAGCCAGCCAGGTGTCCCACACATGGCTCTTTTCTTTCTTTCTTTCTTTCTTTCTTTCTTTCTTTCTTTCTTTCTTTCTTTCTTTGTTTATTTTGAGAGAGGGGAAGTATGCATGTGAGCAGGGGAGAGCAGAGATAGGGAGAGAGACAGAGAGCGAGAGAGAGAGAATCCCAAACAGGCCCTGCACTGCACTGCCAGCACAGAGCTCGACATGGGGTTTGAACCCACAAACTGTGAGATCATGACCTGAGCCAAAGTCGGACACTTAACCGACTGAGCCACCCAAGCCCCCAGGTGAATAGGTTTTTTTTCTTTTCTTTTTTTTAAATTTTATTTATTTTGAGAGTGTAAGAGAGAGCCCAAGTAGGGGAGGGGCAGAGAGAGAGAGCAAGAGCAAGAATGAGAGAGAGAGAGAGAGAGAGAGAGAGAGTGCACTGTCACCTTGGAGCCCGATGTTGGGCTTGAATCCATGAACCGTGAGATCATGACCCGAGCCAAAACCAAAAGTTAGACGTTTAACCAACCAAACAACCCAGGTACCCCTCTTTTTTTCTTTTTTTAAATTTAAGTACAATAAAACCTTGGTTTGCGAGCATAATTTGTTCCAGAAACATGCTTGTAATCCAAAGCAATTTTATATCAACCGAATTTCCCCATAAGAAATAATGGAAACTCAGATGATTCATTTCACAACCCAAAAATATTCATATAAAAATGATTACCATACTATAATATAATACAAAATAATAAAGAAAATACAAACTATAAAGAAAAATAAACAAATTAACCTGCACTTACCTTTGAAAAACTTTGTGGCTGGTGTGAGGGAGATGAGAGAGGAAGCTTACTGTGTAGGACGACTTTCACTATCACTGACAGAATCACTGCTCTCTGTTGGCTCAACGGAATCTTTTTCTTTTCGTGCAACTTTAAAAAGGAACTTATCCAATGACACTTGCTTTTGCTTCCTTTTGAGGATTTCTGGGAAATGTGACATAGCATTGATGATCACCCACAATCCTACGGCGAGAGAGAGAGAGAGAGAGAAAGAGAGAGAGAGAAGAACCATTGGCTCAGTTATGATCATGTGACATTTGACATCACACAGGTACAACTCGTATTGCAAGACATCGTTTGTCAAGTTAAAATTTATTAGAAGTGATTGCTCATCTTGTGGATCACACACAGAAGAAGTCACTTGACATCCAAGGTTTTACTGTAATCTCTATACCCAAGGTGGGGCTGGAACTCACAGCCCTGAGATCAAGAGTCGCCTGCTCTACTGGCTGAGCCAGCCAGGGGCCCCCAAACTTTTAATGATTAAAACAGTTTTAAATTTACCAAAAATAATGAGAATATTACAGAGAGTTCCCATACATTTCACGTCAAGTTTTCCTTATTAACAATATCTTATATTATTATGGTAAATTTGTCACAATTAACCGATGTTGATACATTATTAGTATCTAAAGTTCATACTTTATTCAGATTTCCTTAGTTTTTGCCTAATGTCTTTTTCCGTTCCATCGTCCTCCAGGATACTACACTACATTTAGTTGTCATGTCTCTTGAGGCTCCTCTTGAGTGTGGCAGTTTCTCAGACTTTCCTTATTTTTGATGACCTTGACAGTTTTGAGAACTAGTTGTGTATTTTGTAGAATGTCACTCTATTAGGATTTGTCTGATGTTTTTCTCATGATTAGACTTAGGTTATAGTCTTTTTTGTGGTTTTATTTTATTTTTTTTTGTTTTTAATGTTTACATATTTTTGAGAGAGAGAGAGAGAGACAGAGTGTGAGTGAGGGAGGGGCAGAGAGAGAGGGAGACACAGAACCTGAAGCAGGCTCCAGGCTCTGAGCTGTCAGCACAGAGCCTGACTCAGGGCTCATACCCCTGAGCTGTGAGATCATGACCTGAGCCAAAATAGGATGCTTAATCAACTGAACCACCCAGACACCCCAGATTATAGATTTTTGAAAGAAAGACCAAAAGACAGATTATCTACAAAAGGGAGGAGTATTTGACTGACAGCAAACCTGTCAATGGCTTCAATGGAAGACAGAGAAGACAGGGCTGAGGGAACATGCTGAGGGAAAATCTGCCAACCGAGAATTCCCGCTCAGTGAGACTATTTTTCAAGAACAGCATAAAATAAAAACACTTTCAGATATAAGAAAAACAGAGATTTTCGTGTTGTAAGGGTTAAATTGTACTGTAGGGCTAATGCTTAACTTGAAAGATAACCATTTTGTTCTAACACTGAAGGTCAAAAGATAACAACCTTGCTTTTACTCTTGTAAATCATACTTCATACTCTTGTGAATCAGGCTTTACCAATGAAGGAAACAAAACCTCAAAAAAGAGCATCAGAGACAAGGTCAAGGAGATCCACTGGTTGCAACTTAGCTGCAGAAAGTCTAAAATAATCACCTCATTCGATAACTGTTTCTGACTCATCTGGCAACTGTTTCTAACTCATCTGGGAACTGTTTCTCTGTTCTGTTCCCAGATAATGATAAAACGATGTGATCGGCTTTAAAAACTCTGTACCCCGGCTATTCGAGGCCACACTCTTATCAAGAGTGTTGGTCCCGATCGGTCGGCCTTGCCTCTCATTGTAATAAACTTTGTTGCAACTGTCACTGGTGCCCGTAGCATTCTGTTTCAGAATGTGGATGCACACATCGTGTGGATGCAACATTTGGTGCGTTGGCCGGGAAAGTTAAAAGTCTGAAACAGGGCCCTTTCCTCAGATTGCTCCACCGACCCCTGAGAGGAAGCTCGGGATTGGGAGAGGTAAAGAATTCTTGGGGCGCACCATTTGAATGACTCAGGAGGGTCTGCTGGACGCGGCTTTGTACATTAGCAAGATGTTTTAATTATTTTAAATTTATTTATTTATTTATTTATTTATTTATTTATTTATTTAATGTTTATTATTTTTGAGAGAGAAAGTGCGAGTGGGGGAGGGGCAGGGAGAGAGAGGGACAGAAGATCTGAAGCCGGCTCTGCACTGACAGAAGAGAGCCCGAGAGGGGCTTGAACCCACAAACCACAAGATGGTGACCTGAGCCGAAGTCAGACACTTAACCGACTGAGCCACCTAGGCGCCCCTCAATATTTTTAATACTTAAGAAAATTAAATGTAATCCTATCAAACCAACCGTGTTAGTTTTCCACTGAAACCCTCCAGTATCCTCTAGCTTGGAATAAAATCTCGGTGTATTTCCTTGTCTCAGAGGATCTGCATTGTTTGGCTCCTGTGACCTCTCCGCACCTTCTCCCTTGGTTTTAAGCTAGAGCCATCCAACGAAGCCAAGGTCTTTCCTGCCTGAAGACCTTTGCACGGACCCTTTCCTCTAGGCATAATTGGCTCCTTGTCAATTTTTAGGTTTTAGATTGAATATACCTCTTTCCCTGACTACCTTCCAGAAGGTCGTCTTGCCACTTGTTATCCTCTATTATTGTCCTCTGTTTATTTGTTTTTTTCAGGCACACATCAGTTTGATAATTATTTTATTTATTTCGTTTGTTTGTTTAAGAAAGACTCCCCCATTAGACCATGTATTCCACTAGGGCAGGACTGTATACATCTTATTTATTTATTTAGAATGAGTGGGGAAGAGGGGCAGAGAAAGAGAGAGAGAGAGGGAGAGAATCTCAGGTAGGTCTCGATCCCACAACCCTGGGATCATGAGGTGAGCTGAAATCAAGAGTTGGATACTCATGTGACTGAGCCACCCAAACGCCCCTATTTATTTTTAAGTAGACTCCACACCCAGTGTGGGACTTGAATTCATGACCCTGAGATTAAGAATCACATACTGTACTGACTGAGTCAGCCAGGTGCCCTAGGACTGTACATATCTTGTCCATGATCTATCCCCAATACATAGCATAGCACCTACCTCAGAGTTGGGACTGAGTAAATATTTTTGAATGAATAAATAAATGAATTGATGTCAGATTGAGAGAGGAGGCCCAGGAAGCATTTGTTTTATTAGAAAGTATGTGATTTTCCAGGGTGCATGGTTGCCTCAGTCCATTAAGCTATTGACTCTTGATTTCGGCTGAGGTCATGATCTCGCAGTTGTGAGATGGAGCCCCACGTTGAATTCTGCATGGGCTCTGTGCTGAGTGTGGAGCTTGCTTGGGATTCTCTCTCTCTGCCCCTCCCCTGCTTGAGTGGGCGCTCTCTCTCTTAAAAATAAGTAAATAAACTTAAAAAAAAAAAGCAGAGGGGCGCTTGGGTGGCTCAGTCGGTTAAGCATCCAACTTTAGCTTAAGTCATGATCTTGCTGTCTGTGAGTTCAAGCCCTGTGTCGGGCTCTGTGCTGACAGCTCAGAGCCTGGAGCCTGCTTCAGATTCTGTGTCTCCCTCTCTCCCTCTGACCCTTCCTCACTCATGCTCTGTCTCTCAAAAATGAATAAATGTTAAAAAAAAAAAAAAAAGATGTGATTTTCCACACCTACCCTAGCCCCACTAAACAAAATTTGTTGAATAGGTTAAAGTAAGATGCAAAGAGGGGCACCTGGGTGGCTCAGTCAGTTAAGTGTCTGACTTCTGCTCGGGTCATGATCTCACTGTCTGAGTTCGAGCCCTGCGTTGGGCTCTGTGCTGACAGCTGAGAGCCTGGGGCCTGCTTCAGATTCTGTGTCTCCCTCTCTCTCTGCCCCTCCCCGTTCTCTCTCTCTCTCTCTCTCTCTCTCTCTCTCTCTCTCTCTCTTTCTCTCTCTCTCTCAAAACTAAATAAACATTAGGGGCGCCTGGGTGGCTCAGTCGGTTAAGCGTCCGACTTCAGCTCAGGTCACGATCTCATGGTCCATGAGTTCGAGCCCCGCGTCGGGTTCTGGGCTGATGGCTCAGAGCCTGGAGCCTGCTTCCAATTCTGTGTCTCCCTCTCTCTCTGCCCCTCCCCCATTCGTGCTCTGTCTCTCTCTGTCTCAAAAATAAATAAACGTTAAAAAAATTTTTTTTAAAAATAAATAAACATTAAAAAAATTAAAGTAAGAAGGAAAGAATTCCAGCTGTGGATGGTATCCTTTTAAGTAGAAACCAGAATCCTGTTCTGCTATATCATTCATTCATCAAACATTACTGGACTTTTACTCTTTACAGGTCTTGTTCTGGGGGTTTAATGGTGGGCAGTGCAGTGCCTGCCCTAACAGTGGCAGATCACTGGGTCCTGCCTAAAGACATGAGGTTTTGAATTCAGCTCTTCTCCGAGACTTCAGCCTGGAAGACCATCTCTCTATCTTGCAGAGACCTAAGCTTCTTTTCCTCTCCCTCACCAAGCGTTCATTCATTCACTCACTAATTCATTCATTTACTTAAGAGATATTTATAGTGCCAGGCACTACGCTAGGTGCTGGGATTATAGCAATAAACCAGGTAGATAGAGTTCCTGCCCTCACTGGGTGTCCAGTCTAGTGAGGAGACAGGTGATAGTCCGGTAAACAAACACGTGAAGCATGGAGTACAAATTGTTATGAGTGCCATGAAGAAAATGAACAGGATGGTTGTGGGAGAATTACATTTTTTCTCAGCTTTAATTTGAACAAGCATTTTAAGGAGGCAGACGGTGTCTCCTGCACTGAGACAGGAAGATTAAAAAGTGTGTGAATTCCCTCTCCCTACCTTGGCATGGGTGGGGGGTGTGGCCTCTTACCTGGAATGGGCTGCCTTGTGGAGAGGTGAGGTCCCCATTACTGGAGGCATCCAAGCTCAGGCTAGAGGCAGAGCTCTCAGGGATACTCTAAAGGGGCTTCTTGCTTAGGGTAGGGTGGGGGAATTGGAGTTGGTGACATCTGATGGGTCCTCCTTTTTTTTTTAATGTTTATTTATTTAAAAATTTTTCTTTAATGTTTATTTTTTAGAGAGACAGAGAACAAGCAGGGGAGGGGCAGAGAGAGAGAAAAAGAGAGAAAGAGGGGAGACACAGAATCTGAAGCAGGCTCCAGGCACTGAGCTGTCAGCCAGAGTCTGATGCGGGACTCAAACTCATGAATTGTGAGATCATGACCTGAGCCGAAGTTGGACACTTAACCAACTGAGCCACCAAGGCACTCCAGATGGATCCTCCTTCTAATCACCAAGACTCGAAGGTGCTAACATACATTTGCCCTAAGTTCCACATGCCTACATTCTGTGCATCTGACTTTGACTAGGATCCTAGGTAGCCCAGTAGAAAGGGCCAAAGCTTTGGAATTAGAAATAACTTGGTTCATATTCAGGTTCTGCTGTTTATTTAGCTGTATGGCTTTGGACAAATCCCGTTCCCTCTCTGAGCCTTGGTTTTTCCCTCTGCAAAATGGAGATGATAATGCCTGTCTTAGAAGGCTGCATTGTAGATTATAAAGGGAAGCACTTGGTTTGGTTTCTATCCCACGGGGCACCATGGACTCTTAGACATTGGAAGCCTTTCAACCTCCAGTAAGCTCCAAACCTATCCTGGGGTCCAGTATGGTGTCACAGTGAACCCTGGGGCCAGACTGACTGGGCTTATCACTTTATGTTCCTGAGCCTCAGTTTCCTCATCTGCCTAATGGGGATAACAACAGGACCCACTTCCTAGGTTGTCTTGAAGACTGAAGGAGATGATCTATGGAAAGCAGTTACGTTAAGCAGTGGGTCATGTAAACTTGCATTATTGCTGCCATCATTGGGTCTGCTTCCTGCCTTGGAGCCCGTGCATAGAGACCTCTCTACTTGACTAGGACCCCAGACTCTAGGTCCAAGGGGTTGAGCCTGCAGGGCCTTCAGTGGTAACTTGAGACTAGTCAACTGGGCAACTCCCCTTCCTCTTTCCTTTGCCCTTTCTCCTCTCATCCCTTGGGGCTGAACTGGTTTCCTCTGGGAGCTCTGCCCTGGGGTTTGGTGGGGAGCCAGGCTTGTGTGGTGTGTGTGTGTGTGTGTGTGTGTGTGTGTGTGTGTGTGTGTGTTTGGAAGGACAATTTCTGAGCCACAGCAGCAGAGAGACATCAGCTGACTACAGTGGTATTCCTCCAGGGAATTGGTACAGGGTTCCTGGGGGCAGGCTGACTGGGTCACAGCTGATCACCATTGCCCATACTTTGTGATGACAGACACAGATACACACACACACACACACACACACTCACACATATGCACATAAAACACCCATGCACATACTCATATATATACACACACACATACACATGTACAGATACACATGCATACATCACTCTTTTTTTCTGGCTCTACATCCTCTTCCTTCTCGGCTAGCCTCCTTTTATTCTGTACACATTCACCCTTCTTCCTCCCTTTCCATTATAACCATTGAAAATAGTCCCCTAGGGGAGGAATTCTGTATTAGGGCTCTTTCTCACCAAGTTTGTCTGGGGCTCATTAAGTCTTTTTTAAGCAGGGCAATACGTGGGGGGACTTTTAAGGATCTGGCTCCAGGCTTTGGTCCTGGGAGAGGAGTCTGGTCTCTTGCCTCCTGCTTGATCCCTCCTCCTCTCCCTCCCTACCTTCTGAGTGAAGCTTCCAAAGGCCAAGTAGGATGTAGTTCTCATTTATCATAAGTGTTTACTTTTGTCTGTAAGTGTCCCTAATTTTCTCAGGTGGTTTCATCATCTTTAGAGCATAAAAGTCATACTTTAAAAAAAATTTTTTTAAATTTATTTTGAGAGAGAGAGAGAGCATGAGCAGGGGAGGGGCAGAGAGAGAGGGAGAGAGAAGATCCTAAGCAGACTCTGAGCTATCAGTGCAGAGCCCCACATAGGGCTTGAATCCATGAACCATTGAGATCATGACCTGAGCTGAAATCAAGAGTCAGATGCTTAACCAACTGAACCACCCAGGTGCCCTTACAAGTCATACTTTTAAAATAGCGATGCGTAGGGGCACTTGGCTGGCTCAGTTGGAAGAGCATGTGACTCTTGATCTCAGGGTTGTGAGTTTAAGCCCCACATTGGGTGCAGAGATTGCTAAAAAAAATAAACTTAAAAAAATATCGGTGCATAACACTGTATTTCCTTGTTTCTTCCTCCCATCCTTCCTTCCTCTCACTTTGTTTCTGTTTTTCATATTTATTGAATATCATACATATGTCAGGCTCTGTGTGTGTGTGTGTGTGTGTGTGTGTTGTGTCTTTTCTTTTTTAAAAGAAAATTTTAAAGTTTATGTATCTTTGAGAAAGAGCGAGAAAGAGCAGAGGAGGGGCAGAAAGAGAGAGAGAGAGAATCCCAAGCAGGCACTGCACCATTAGTGCCAAGCCTGATGAAGGGCTCAAACTCAGGAACAGTGAGTTCATGACCCGTGTGGAAATCAAAAGTTGGCTGTTTAATCAATTGAGCCACCCGGTGACCCTAGTTGTGTGTCTTTCTGTTTTGATACTTATCACTCTAAATTAAAGCTATTTGATGCCTGTTTTCTTTTTTTTTTTAATTTTTTTTAACGTTTATTTATTTTTGAGACAGAGAGAGACAGAGCACGAATGGGGGAGGGTCACAGAGAGAGGGAGACACAGAATCTGAAACAGGCTCCAGGCTCTGAGCCGTTAGCACAGAGCCTGACGCGGGGCTCGAACCCACGGACTGTGAGATCATGACCTGAGCCGAAGTCGGACGCTCAACCGACCAAGCCACCCAGGCGCCCCTGATGCCTGTTTTCTAAAATAATTATAACTGATTTTTTGAATGCTTACTATGTACAGGAATTGTGCTAAGCAGTTTGCTGGCATTATTTATTTATCCCTTATAATAATCCCAAGGATAGTAATTTTAATATTATCATTTTACAGATTATGAAATGGAAAGCTAAGGGGGTTAAACAAGTTATTTAGGACCACAGAGATAGAAAATGGAAAAGTTCTTCACCACCTTGGGATCCTGCCTCTCAGTGGGCTGTGTGTCCTGTGAGGTGAGCCCCTGTCTATCTTGTTTACAACTATCTTGTTGTAACTTAGTGCTTGTGTACCTAGCACTATGCCTAGCATATAGGGGGTATTCAATAAGTACTGTTGAATGAATGAATTGTAAGCTTGTTCTTTGCTGCTATGTGGCTGTGGGAGTGAATGGGTTTGGAAACCAGACAGAGTCAAGTTGGAATTGATGTCTGTTCTTACTAGTGCTGTGTCTCAATTTCCTCATCTATAAAATGGGAATAATATACACGGCTGTTCAGGATGTGTGAGATTTAAATAACAAAGTCTATAAATCAGCTAGCTCATATGCCAATGTACAGCAAGCTGAATAAATGACATCTATGTATTATATGTACACGTGTATATATAATACATATGTATTATGTATGTGGCCTCAGTGGGTTTTCAGTGGTATGGAGCCATTCCCTTATGGTTGGGACAGTTGGGTTGGTCTATAGTTATTTGCAAACATAAGTTTTCTGTGGACAACTTGTGTATGTACCTGTTTTCTTGTGAGTTTCCTTTTTCCCTTGATCGTATCTACCTGAAGGTGCAGAGAGTCTATATAATGATGTGGCCCTAAGGATTTATTGCCCAACACGTCCCTGCTAGGAGTGAAAGCTGGAGATGAGGGGCAGATATGAAGGCTGGGTGAGGTGTGTGATTTGGGAGGGGGGATTTTTCTGGTAATGATCCCACTTCACCTCTGTATTTGGCAGCTGTTTGGCAGTGGTTCACGGCCTAGTCTCTGGTGTCAACAAGTCAAGGTTTGAGTCCCAGCTCTGCCCTACTCACAAATGTGTGATGAGGGGCCAGTTAGACCTTCTAAATCCAAGTTTTCCCTTCTGTGTAACGGGAGTGTCCTTGACTGTAGCTACTCTGCGAGGCTGCTGTGATGTTGGGATAACACAGGAACATGCTCGGATAGGCCTGGCCAATGGTAAAGCATTCAGTAAATAAAAACTGCCATATTGATTGCGCAGAAGCCACAGTTTACAATGCATTTTCGCATTGATTTAATCCTGACACAAACTCCATGAGGTAGGGATTATTGGGACCCCCATTTCAAAGATAAGGACACTGAAGCCCAGAGAAGTGAAGTGACGAGATCAAGGTTGACATGGAGCTAACAGAGCGATGTCCAAACCCAGAGCCCCACCTTCCAGCCCTGTTTCCTTACATCAGGAATTCTGGGTTCTCCTCCAACCAGGTCTCTTAGTGTGGGACTTCAGGCTTTTCTCTATTCGACTTTTTTTTTTTTTTTAACATTTATTTATTATTGAGAGACAGAGAGACACAGAGCGTGAGCAGGGGAGGGGTAGAGAGAGGGGAAGACACAGAATCTGAAATAGGCTCCAGGCTCTGAGCTGTCAGCACAGAGCCCGACGCGGGGCTTGAACTCACAGACCGTGAGATCATGCCCTGAGCCGAAGTCGGTCGCCCAACCAACTGAGCCACCCAGGCGCCCCAACCCTATTCGACTCTTAACAGAACAAGGGGTTAATCTCTTAAACTCCCAATTTCGACGTGCGGACCCTGTCCACCACCTCCCCAAGACCTAAGCAGAGACTGCAGCGTGCTCATCCCGGTGGGCGGGACCTGTCAGCGTTAGAAGCCACGCCCCATCCAAGCCACGCCCACAGACCAAAGCCCCAGCTGGGAAACCAGCTCCTTCCAAACCCCAACTGAGAAGTCCCTGAGGGCTCGATGCCTGCCTCTTAAACGCAAGCCGTGTCCCTGGAAAGCACCTCTCCGCCATACAGAGCTCTGCCCCGACGCCCAAAGCCTCGCACCAGGATCCATGGTTCTCATCCACGTCGGAGAGCTACAGTCCTGCCTCGACGTCGTTGTCCAGCTCAGAGTCTCCGCGGCGGGATCCTGCTCCGGACACGAAGCACCGCCCCCGTATAGCCCCGCCCATCTCCCCACTCAACTGCTTCTCTCCTTACCTATTGACCCCTACCCCACCCTGCACCCTTACGACCGCAACCCCGAAGTAGTCCCACACTGCCTCCTTTAGATGCAGGGTGCAGCCCCAGTCCTCCAGCCAGCATGCCTGCGGCCCCGCCCCTCGCCGGTAGCCACACCCCCTGGCCAGCCCCGCCCCCGAGGCTCCACCCCCAGCGGCCGGGGGTTGGGTGGCGGCTGGCCCAGCCGGGCCCCCGCTGCCCTCTGCCCTAGGCGCTCGGTCGGAGCGGGCCGGGCACTGAGGGGCTAGGCGAGCTCGGCGGCCCGGGGGCTCGGAGGCGAAGATGGCGTCAGGCAGGCGCTCCCCGCGCACCGGGCTGCTGGAACTGCGCGCCGGGGCTGGCTCGGGGGCTGGCGCCGAGAGGTGGCAGCGGGTGCTGCTCAGTCTGGAGGAGGACGCGCTGACCGTGAGCCCCGCCGACGGCGAGCTCGGCCCGGAGCCCGGCGCCCCGCGGGAGCCGGAGCCCGCGCAGCTCAACGGCGCCGCCGAGCCCGGCGCGGCGCCCCCGCAACTGCCCGAGGCGCTGCTGCTCCAGCGGCGCCGCGTGACGGTGCGCAAGGCCGACGCCGGCGGGCTGGGCATCAGCATCAAAGGTGGGCGCAGGGGCACCGGGGGCACCGAGGGCACGGGGTCGCGGTGTCTGTGGGGCCGCCGAGGGCGCAGAGGTCGCGGGGGCTGGCAGCGTACGGAGGACATAGAGTTGGAAGATTTCTGTCTGGGGGCAAGGAGGGTGTCTGAGGGGACAGAGGGAACGAGGACACCTGAGCACCAAGGTCGGAGGGGTTTTGGGAGTCGGAGGCCTCCTCCGGAAAGCACAGGTGGAGGGGGTTGGGGAGCACCGAGGACAGGTGGGTGGGGAGTTCTGTGTGGAGGCATAGAGATGTCAGGGGTTGCATGGACATGAAGGGTAAGAGGAGCCCCAGGGGAGCAAAGGATGGAGAAAGGAGATTGAGGCCTGGGAAGCTCCTAGGCAAGGAGGAGGAAGTCCCTGGGACACAACCAAGGTGGAGGGGAGGGGTAAGGCCCCGAGTTCGGAGCACAAGGGTGGTTTGGAGACCTGGGTAGACAGGCTGGGCTCACAGACCAGGGTCCAGAAAGGATCTAGAAATCTGAGGGTCCAGGGCCCTGTGTACCTAGGTGGAGAGTCCTGACAACTGGGTTTGAGTTTCCTGATCCGGCCATCTCCACCTGGCCCAGAATTGAGAGGGGGTGGCCATAGAGTTGCTTCTCTGAGAAATCTCAGCCCCAATACAGAGAGCTTTCTTTAGGTTGCAACCAGGTTATGTTTGAGTCCTGGATCCATGATCCATGTGAACCTAGACAATCACTTCCCATCTCTGAACTTTAGTTTCCTTACTTACATGATGACAGAGTTGTAATGATTCTCTGAGAACAGGAGTCTGAAGTACTCACTCTGCCAACACATAGTAGGTTCCTGGTTAATTTTTGGTGTTAGATGAGAGGAAAAACAGAACCCAGGAAAGACTCCCAAAGCAACTAACCATAGTGCTTAAAATCTCTGCATACTCCCAACCGCTGGGTTTACCATTCCTACCCATCTGCTTCTCAGGTTGCTATCTGTCTTGGGAAGGGGTGTCAGCCCTTGTATCATCTTGGATATGCACTGGTCTCTCTCCCTGGTGCTGGGTCTTATTCATTGGTGTCTCCAGACCCTTTGGCCTGGGTGTCTCCAGACGCTTGGCTGGGGATGGTAGTGACTCAGCTACCACTGTGTGCTGAAGGCTGTGCCCAATACTCTAGGTTTATGATCCGTTTCGTCCCAGCAAGAAATGGTAACAAGTGGGGAGCATAATCTCCATTTTGCAGGTGAAGAAAGTGAG
Organism: Panthera tigris; assembly: GCF_018350195.1. NCBI lineage: Eukaryota > Metazoa > Chordata > Mammalia > Carnivora > Felidae > Panthera > Panthera tigris. The sequence goes on from NC_056662.1 coordinate 25,418,466, forward strand.
ACTCACAAAAGTAAAACAATTTTCCCACGCTCACACAGTGAGTGACAGTGCTGGGATTTGAACTTCAATTATCAGGCCTCTAAAGTGCCGAGGGGTTTTGGTTCTTCCCCGTGGAAGGGCAGATTCCTAGGCAGCCAACCAAAGGAATCTAAAAGGGAGAAATGAGGAAGACAGAGAGTAGGCACCAGTCTTGTCCCTAAATTCCAGAATGGGAAAGGGCAACAGATCAATCCAGAAATTGCACACTCAATATGTCAAAGGAGAGAAGAACTTAGAGTTAATATAGAGTTCTATTTTATAGATAGACTAGCTGAGACTTGGAGAGAGCGTGGACTTTCCAAGGTCAGGTAAAGTTACACCCTAGCTCCATAGTTCTAGGTGGGAAGGTACTTTTAGGAGGGGTCAAGGGAAAAAAAAAAAAAAAAAAAAAGGAGGGGTCAGGGAAAGTGTCAGCTCCATTCAGTTCTTCCTTGGTAGAGACTGAGCTCCTGTTGCCACGATAACCTCCCTTCCAGGGTCCAGACCAGCCTGGGGCAGCCTAGAATGATCATAGCTTCAAACTGGACTGAAGTCCCTAGTTTCAGGTGGAGAAGAGCAGGTATAAATAGAAACCCATTCCTTTCTAGGTTTCAAGCTCTGTGCAATGCAGTGAGCCTGTGTGGGGGTCAGGAGAGGCATTCTAGTCCTACCTTTGCCATCAATTTGTTGTGTGACCTTGAAATAATGACCTTCTTTCTATGGGCAACTAGTTCCTCATCTTCAATATTTTGGGATGGACCGGTGATATGATATTTGAGGGCCTGACTTGCAGTCCACCATAGGGTTAAGACTGTTCGTTCTGGAACCAGGAGACCTGGGTTCAAGTACTGCTCTGCAGCCACTAACTAGCTGGATGACCTTGGGCTTCTCTCCATACCTCATTTTTCCTGATAGGAAACTGAGCATGCATGTGTGATTGGGGTGTTGTAAAGATGCAGTGAGACAACAGTGAAAGCATTTAGCACAGTGCTTGGCACTTGGTATGTGGAACTAATGTGAACTATTATGACGATTCATATTTTAAAATGATATTCAAGGGGCGCCTGGGTGGCTCAGTCGGTTAAGTGTCCGACTTCAGCTCAGGTCATGATCTCACAGTTTGTGGGTTCAAGCCCCACGTCAGGCTCTGTGCTGACAGCTCAGGAGCCTGGACCCTGCTTCGATTCTGTGTCTCCCTCTCTCTCTGCCCCTCCTCTGCTCACACTCCGTCTCTCTCTCTCTCTCAAAAATAAATAAACATTAAAAAAATTAAAAAAATAAAATAAAATGATATTCAAGAATTTAGCAATAAAGCAATTCAGTAAGTTGTATTAGCTTTCTTTGCACCAGAGATGCAATTTGGATAGGCTTTTGAAATCTAGACTTAAAAAATTTTATTATTTTATTTTATTTTATTTTATTTTATTTTATTTTATTTTAGAGAGAAAGGGGTGCCTGGGTGGCTTAGTCGGTTAAGCATCCAACTTCGGCTCAGGTCATGAACCTTGTGAGTTTGAGCCCCACATCAGGCTCTGTGCTGACAACTCAGAGCCTGGAGCCTGCCTCAGAGTCTGTGTCTCCCTCTCTCTCTGCCCTTCTCCCACTGGCGCTTTGTCTCTCTTTCTCAAAAATAAACATTAAAAATTTTTTTAGAGAAAAGAGAGAGTGGGCGGGGGAAAGGGGCAGAAGGAGAAAATCTTAAGCCATGCTGAGCGTGGAGACTGACGTAGGGCTCGATCCTACGACCCTGGGATCATGACCTGAGCTGTAATCAAGAGTCATATGCTCAACCAAATGAGCCATCCAGGCATTCCTGAAATCTAGACTTTAAGGCCTTGGTTTTCAGCTGGGTCCTAGATTGTCAAACTTTCTGATTGCTAAAGAGGACCTTGGGGGCGATAGCAATTGCTGACTTCTATCTTTATTCCAGATTAAGGAGTATCAGTGGGTTCCCCCATTGTAGGAAAATTACTTAAAATCCAAAATACTTAAGAAAAAACTATTGAAGCACTTTGTAAGTTACTCAAACACTGGCAAACACCCAAAGCACCAGTGACCAAACTACATTATGAATTTAGAAAATGATTTATTAGTGTTCCAGACCTCTAAGACTAATTTCTGAGATTCTCTTAACTCTCTCATCCCCACCTTCTTGGCACTGGGCTGGGCACTGAGGTAGGCCTTCAGAGGTAATTCTGCCTTGGGGCACCTAGGTGGCTCAGTCGGTTAAGCAGTTGGCTCTTGGTTTTGGCTCAGGTCATGATCTCACGGCTCATGGGTTTGAGCCCTGCATTGGGCTGTGCGCTGACAGCATGAAGCCTGCTTGGGATTCTTTCCCTCCCTCTCTCTGCCCCTCCCCTACTCATGCTCTCTGTCTCTCTCTCCAAATAAATAAACTTTAAAAAAAAAAAAGGAAAAGAAAGAATTTTGCTCTCATGTGACTCTCAAGCATTGGAGCGTCTGCCTCAGTTTCTTCCTCTTTCTGTGCCTGTGCAGGGGGCCGAGAGAACAAGATGCCTATTCTCATTTCCAAGATCTTCAAGGGCCTGGCAGCTGACCAGACTGAGGCCCTCTTCGTGGGGGATGCCATCTTGTCTGTAAATGGGGAGGATCTCTCCTCTGCTACCCATGATGAGGCGGTGCAGGTCCTGAAGAAGACGGGCAAAGAGGTGGTGCTGGAGGGTAAGCAACAGGGACCCCAAAGATGTTCACTTCTTTCCTATTTCCCCCAGGCTTCAAGTGGCCGCAGCCCAGCAGTGGGGGCTGGGAGGCGGGCAGAGACGAAAACAGAGACAGAACTTGGGGACCTGCCTTGAGACAGTATGGCGTGGTGGTGGGAGAGCTGGCCCAGAGCCAGACAGACCTAGTTTTCATTTTCTCTCTCCTGTTCATTAGCTTTGTGGACTTGGACAAGTCATTTCATTTCCCTGAGCTTTAGTTTCCTCACCTGTAAAACAGAGATTTAACTTCTGGGTTATTTCTGTAACCCTTGCTGGGTTGTGTGATCAGGACAAAAGGTACATGGCAGGATCCTCCACCCAGTGAGTGAATCAGGGAAGGAGGGGGCAGGGCCTGGGGAGGAGGCAGCTAATATTCTTTCTTGAGGAAACTGGAGAGCTCCCAGCTCTAGGGTCCTTAAAACCCTGAGACCCATCCTCCCTTGGGAGAGGACACGGCCTTTACGTTGCAGGACATCAGATCCTTCCAGCAAGGATCAGAGAGGAGTTTTGGAGGGACCTTGGTGGTTCCTCTCCACTATCCCCGTACTCTGTGGTCTTGGATGAGACCTTTGTCTTCTCTGGGCCTCAGTTTCCCCATCAGTTGTTGTAAGTCTCTTGCTGTGACTGTCCCATATCTGCCTTTTGCCATCTCGCTCAGGAGGTTTCTGTTTTGCTCAGCCCTTTCTTCAAACTCCCCTCTGTCAGTTCCGGAAGCTGTGGGGGCCTGAGGAATGTGTGTTTGGCTCTTGGCCCAGAACAGGCACAGGGAGATGGCGGGGTTGATGGAGAATGCCATGGCTAGCAAAGCTGCTGAGCTGAGCCCCAAGCCTGAATCCTGATAGGTGGCCCTTGTTTTCCCAAACAGGTCTCCAAGAGGCCACAGAAACAAACAGGCTCTGGGTGATCTTTGGCATTCTTGTGGCCCTGACCTCAGTTCATTCTCACTTTTGTTTTTATTTTTACATTTTCGATGTATCTATTTAAATGCCACTGGTGCATTTTTTAAATGTACACTTTAAAAAAGTCAAGTCTGCAGTATTGGCCCTTGAAGCTTAAGTATAACAGTCATAGTTTAACAGCAAGGTTAAATAACAAGATCACTCATAAATGATATGGATATAAAAGACTCCCCTACCCTATGCCTCATTACTTTGGTATTTTAAAAAAAAATTTTTTTTTTAACATTTATTTATTTTTGAGACAGAGAGAGACAGAGCATGAACGGGGGAGGGGCAGAGAGAGAGAGGGAGACACAGAATCTGAAGCAGGCTCCAGGCTCTGAGCCATTAGCCCAGAGCCCGACGCGGGGCTCGAACTCACAGACCGTGAGATCGTGACCTGAGCTGAAGTCGGACTGCCTAACCGACTGAGCCACCCAGGCGCCCCTCATTACTTTGGTATTTATAGCCAGTATGCAGTTGAAACCCATCAAAATGTCATTCTTTCGTTGACTTGAGGAGCTCTTTTAGTTTCTACTATTTGAAAGTTTAATCTGTAGATGGTAAAATTTCTACTGCAGACACATTTCTAATCCACGCTGAGGTCCTCCTCATGCTTTCATCTTTGGGGCGAGAATGTCTATCTGGGCTCTCAGCATGAGTCATTCTGAGAAGATAACATCTTTGAGTGTTAGAAGCTGGAAGTATCTCCTGGCTTCAGGAGCTAATACCCAAGCCTTCTGTATTATTTTTGTACTCCATTCCTGCCTTACTAAGCCAAGAAACATTTATAGACACCTACTGTGTACCTGGTGTGCAGAGCACTGGGTCAGAAGCTAAATCAGACCCAGGTCTTCTCCTGCAGGAGCTCACTATTTGGTGGAGGAAACAAAACATAAATACTGTCTCATTCATACAAACTATTTATTTATTTATTTATTTATTTAGTTAGTTATTTATAGTTTACTTATTTATTTTGAGAGAGACAGAGAGAGCGAGAGCGAGCGTACAGCGGGGAAGGAGCAGAGAGAGAGGGAGAGAGGGAATTATAAGCAGGTTCTGCACAGGTTCCGTGCTGTCAGTGCAGAACCTGATGCGGGGCTTGAACTCACAAACCATGAGATCATGACCTGAGTCAAAATCAAGAGTTGGATGCTTAACTGACTGAGCCACCCAGGGGCCCCTCATACAAACTATTTAAAAATCAATTTCTAAAATTCTCTCTGGGTGATTGGTACTAAGGAGGGCACTTGTTATGATGAGCACTGGGTATTACATGTAAGTGATGAATCACTAAATTCTACTCCTGAGACCAATATTACACTATATTTTAACTAATTAGAATTTAAATACAAATTTGAAAAAAAATAATAAAAATGAAAAAAATCTGTCTGCTCTGTGATGAATCTCTGGCCTTGGGTAAGACCCTTATTTTCTCTGGCCCTCAGTTTCCCTATCAGTTGGGATTAGACCAGATCAGAGATGATCAGTAGCTTTCATTCTGAGTGCCATCTTCCCTGGTGGCTACTGGGAGTCACGTATTTGGAAGGATTGGGACGTCTTGTCTGGGCTCAGCAGAAAGGAGCTGGAAGTGATTAACAATGTCTATCATGGATACAGTAGGGAAGAGAAGTGTACCATTCCAAGACTGGGAGTCCTCAGCTGTTAACGTTTTTTGAGACTTTTCCCAGGGTAAGATCTTTCCTTGGCAAATCTTGCCCCAGGCCTCTGGCTGGAGCTTGGCCTATCTCTTGCCCCAAAAAGGATGTGGCACATAGTAGGCACTCAATAAATGTTAGTAATTACCCTCCTGTCCCATCACATTTATAGAGAATTGATATTATTTCCTCATGGAATGTTTGGTAGCATTCTCCAGGGAAGCCATCTTTATGGAAAGGTTTTTTTTTTTTTTTTTTTTTAAATTTTTTTTTTTTAAACGTTTATTTATTTTTGAGACAGGGAGAGACAGAACATGAATGGGGGAGGGTCAGAGAGAGGGAGACACAGAATCCGAAACAGGCTCCGGGCTCTGAGCTGTCAGCACAGGGGCCCAATGCGGGGCTCGAATTCACGGACCGCGAGATCGTGACCTGAGCCGAAGTCGGCGCTCAACCGACTGAGCCACCCAGGCGCCCCTATGGAAAGGTTTTTAACTGCACTTCCCATGTTCTTAATAGGGCAATTTTGATGATCTATTTTTTCTTGAGTGAGCTTTGGTAGTTTGTGTCTTTTAAAAAATTTATCCATTTCATCTAAGTTGTCAAATTTGTTGGCATAAATTGTTTATAATCTTCCCATATTATTCCTCCCTTTTGGACGAGAGTGTTCTCTGCTTTCTCTTTCCTTCTCCTTTTATACTAGTCTACTCAGTGGTTTTGAGGGGAATCTCAGTCTAGTGGGGTGGGGGGACAGCTGAGCAAAAATGCTAGATTACCAACGTGTCACAGGTGCTGAGATGGGAATCTGTCCATGGATCAGGGGAGACAGTGGTTACTTCTCTCTGGATAGTCAGGAAAGACTTCCTGGAGGGGCGGGGGAATGCTGGTACTTTATGAACCATAAGCAGATGTGGGTATGGGGTTGGGGAAGGGCATTCCAGGCAGGGGAGCTGTGTGAACAAGACCTCAGGTCTTGTCAAGTCAATGACTTGACTTACCTGGGGAGCTACCTGGGAAGTAATTAGCTTTATCCTGAGCCTAGGGTATAAGGAAGGGAGTGGAGAAAGAGGAGAGTATCCAGACTGAGAGCCTTCAGAGCCTTGAATGCCAGGCTAAAGGCATTTGGACTTCCTCTGGAAGGAAACAGAGAGCCATTAAAGGGGATTCAGCAGGAGCAGCACATGGGCAGATCTGGGTTTTAGCAGTACCAGCCTGGCACTCCCTTTGGAGGGAGGCAGAAATGGATGCAGAAAGGCAGTGAGGAAGCTGGGGCCGTGAATAGGAAGGAGATGGTGATGGTTTCACCTAAGCAGGTTTGGATAAGAGGAAGAGTCTGGAGGTTGTGGCCTTCTTGTTGTTTTTTTCCAGCTTTTTCTTATTTGAAGTCTCTTTTAAGGTGCTCTCCTAGTGCAGCATATTTGTGGAAAGATAATTCCACCTAAGGCAGAAAAGGCGTGGGGGCAGGCACTGGGGTCAAGAGCCTGAATTGCAGGGGTGACCTGAGAAGCCTGGAGGACATGAGGCAGCCAGGATGCTGGCATGTGGTTGGTCCTTGAGATCTGATGGAGCTTATGGAGAAGGTAAGGGTCTGGTAGCTTCACCAGTCTGGACTCAGGGTTCCTGGGACCCTCTCTGGGCCTATGTTCCACCTTGGAGCCTAATTACTAGCCGCATCGTTCAAAACTTTCCCACCTCCATCCCAGTCCTGGGGCCACCTCCAAGGGGCCATGGAAAGATGGCTTTTCCTTTGGATGTGAACCTGGCGGGGCAGCTGGGCATCTTTCCTGAGGCCTGGGGTTCAATGGGTACAGAGTCCCCAGAGAACGTCCTAGAAGGACAGATGTCACTAGCAAACTCTGGGTGCCAGACTTACTTCTCCGACCTAAGTCAGGGGTTCAGCTAGGCCTCGGTAACCCTAGCCTGCCTTGTAGACCTTTTCCCCTGCTAGTTCAGGGGTTTGCACAAATGTCTTCATCTTATTCTCAGCCAAAGGGATGTGTTCGCAATCGGAATCTGGGCCCAAGCTGGCAGCCAACTGTCTGCTGCTTAGAGAGGCCCATTGTGTCCACGGACCCGGAGCCTGGGCCCTTGGAGACAGGCCTGGGAGCAAAGGGAGGGACAGCCAAATGCCTCCCCTCCCTCTGCCCACAGTGTGTCTGGCATGACAGGGACAACAGTGATCCTGTGATGCCTTAAAAAATAATACTAAATGACAGGGGCGTCTGGCTGGCTCAGTCAGTAGAGCATATTACTTTTGATTTTGGGGTTGTGAGTTGGGTGTAGAAATTACTTAAATATAGGGCACTTGGGTGGCTCAGTCGGTTGGTTAAGCATCCGACTTCGGCTCAGGTCATAATCTCACAGCTCATGGGTTTGAGCCCCACATCCGGCTCTGTGCTGACAGCTCCGAGCCTGGAGCCAGCTTTGGATTCTGTCTCTTCATCTCTTTCTTCCCCTCTCCAGCTCATGCTCTGTCTCTCTGTCTCTCTGTCTCTCTGTGTCTCTCTCAAGAAAGAAAGAAAGACATTACCTAAAAATAATTTTTTTAATAATAGGTTTTTTAAAAAATTAATTTATTTATTTTGAGAAAGAGAGAGAGAGCAAGCAGGGGAGGGGCAGAGAGAGAGGGAGGGAGAGAATCCTAAGTAGGCTCCGTGCTGTCAGCACAGAGCCTGACTCAGGCCTCGATCTCATGAACTGTGAGATCATGACCTGAGCTAAAATCAAGAGTCAAATGCTTAATCGACTGACCCACCCAGGCATCCCAAAAATCAAATCTTTAAAAAATAATAATACCAGAGGACAGTAAAAATTAAAGTCAGTTTCAGTACTTTGTACAAAGTAGGGAGGGTACATTCCACATAACGATCGAGTTTTAAAAGATAACAGGTGTAGGAGCGCCTGGGTGGCTTAGTTGGTTGGCATCCGACTCTTGATTTCGGCTCAGATCATGATGTCATGGTTCATGAGATGGAGCCCTGTGTTGGGCTGTGCGCTGACAGCGTAGAGCCTTCTTGGGATCTTCTCTCACCCTCTCTCTTTGCCCCTCCCCTACTCTCTTTCTCTCTTTCACTCTCTCTCTCAGAAATAAATGAACTTAAAAAAGAATAACAGGCAGAGAGTAGCATGTCCATAAATATTCATGATAAAAGGCAGTATAGAGTGATAGGAATTGCTATAATTCCCATTTTACAGACAAGGTCACCAAGGTTTGTTGAGAATAAATAACTTTCTTCAGGTCGTATGACTAAGAAATCGACAGAATTCAAACTGAGCTCTGTCTGGTTGCAGAGGCCAATATTGTTTCAGCCTTGGGTAACACCTGCCTTGCATGGTTATTTGCAAGATTAAAAAATAAAACACCAAGGGGCGCCTGGGTGGCTCAGTCGGTTAAGCGTCCGACTTCGGCTCAGGTCACGATCTCGCGGTCCGTGGGTTCGAGCCCCGCGTCGGGCTCTGGGCTGATGGCTCAGAGCCTGGAGCCTGCTTCCGATTCTGTGTCTCCCTCTCTCTCTGCCCCTCCCCCATTTGTGCTCTGTCTCTCTCTGTCTCAAAAATAAATAAACGTTATAAAAAAAATTAAAAAAAAAAAACACCAAGGGCAGTGCTCGTAGTAGGTATTTGATCATTTAGTTTATTTGCTATTTTTAAGGATGAGACAATGCATTCGGAGTGCGTAGCACAATGTCCTTCACATGCAAACATTCAGTGAATGTCAGCCTTTATCATCTTTATATCAGCAGCAGCCATCATTACTGTTTTCTCCAGTAAACTTGAAGGTCTTTCAGGGCAGGACTCATGTGTAGTTTGTCTCAGAGCCCTATGCCTGGCACACATTAGCTTTTGGCCAGTAGGGAATGATCTGTGGGGGTACATCTCTGACCCTTTCTACTTTACCTTAACCATGTCAGTTTCAGTTGACTTTCCTAAATGTTTAAGATGGGGCTCAAGGCTCAAGCTGGGCTTGACTAAGTCCTGAGAGTGTTGGTTATAAGTCCTTGGAACTCCTGCTGGGTCCTCCCCTGGCAGATGGGGACTTCCTAGTGTCCTGCCCCAAATTTGGCTTAATACATCACTACCGTTAAAAGAGGGATGTAATTAATGGATGCAACTAATATGAAGCTATCCTGCTTGGCTTAGCCAAATGATGCTGTGCCCCTGAGGTGCCTGAGAGATTTCTGACCTGGGAACACAGTCACGAATGGAGCCCCCGCCTAGTCCTCCCATGGCCACAAACACCTATTGTTCCAATCATTGTTCTCAAGGAAACATTTATTTGGACACACACACACACATACACACGCACACACACGGCTTTGGGCCATGTGACTCCCTATAGATAAAACTTGGCTTAATCTCTGCCTGGATCTTGATTAAAATGCCAGTGGGGCTCTGGAGACAGGTTCTGGCCCCAATTAACTGCATGAGTCTGGCTGCTGATGGTGGTGGAAGAAATAATAATGATAATAATAGTGATGATGGTGTCTGCTTTTTATTGAGCACCTACAGTGTGCTAGGCACTGTGCTAAGTACCTTCCATATATTTTCTCATCAAATCCCCAAAATGACCTCTATGAATTAGGTTTGTTATTCATCCCACTCTGCAGATGAGAGCACTGAAACTCAGAGAGATAAAGCTGTTTTCCCGAGGTCACACAGAGATGGAATTTGAGCTCAGATCTGTTAGATGCAAAAACTTATGTTCTTAAATATTTATACTGCACTGCAAGTCACGTTACATAAGGATCCAGATGACCCTTCTCATTGAACTGTTGCAGTTAGGTGAAGATGTTTTTGTGAGGGTCAAGTTTGGTGGTTGGTCCATAGTGGGCATTCAGTAAGTGTTTCTTTCTCCCACTACTAAGGTCCCGAAACCCTTTGCTTATTGAGTTGATGAGGGCTTCAACTCTGAATCCTTCTTAGATGGTTCAGGATGAGGTGCTATGTATTTTTCTTTTTAAAAAAATTTTTTAATTTATTTTTGAGAGAGAGTGAGAGAGAGTGAGCAGGGAAGGGGCAGAGAGAGAGGGAGACACAGGATCTGAAGCAGGCTCTGAGCTGTCAGAACAGAGACTGATATGGGGCTCGAACTCATGAATGGCAAGATCACGATCTGAGCCGAAATCAAGAGTCGGACGCTTAACCGACTGAGCCCCCCAGGCGTCCTGAGGTGGTATATTTTTTGAAGTAAACTAGATTTTTTAAAAATGTAAAAAGTGGGGCGCCTCGGGGGCTCAGTCGGTTAAGTGTCCGACTTCGGCTCAGGTCATGATCTCACAGTCTGTGTGTTTGAGCCCTGTGTTGGGCTCTGTGCTGACAGATTGGAGCCTGGAGCCTGCTTCGGATTCTGTGTCTCCCTCTCTCTCTGTCCCTTTCCCACTCACTCTCTGACTGTCTCTTGAGAGAATCTCTCTCTCAAAAATAAATAAACATTAAAAAAATTATAAAAAATGTAAAAAGCAATATATGCTTAAAAAAAAACCCCAGGAGAATGTAAAGCAATTATCTTTTCAAAGAGATAACCATAGTTGATATTTTCACACTTTCAGAAAGTTTCCGTATTTGTTTTTATCATTTAACAAGTTGAGGAGGACATATTTCCAACTCAGTACATGTAGCTCTATCTCATTCTTTTTCTTCTTTCTTTCTTTCTTTCTTTCTTTCTTTCTTTCTTTCTTTCTTTCTTTCTTTCTTTCTTTTGAGAGAGGGAGGGAGGGAGGGAGGGAGAGAGAGAGAAGGAGCAGGGAGGGTCAGAGGGAGAGGGAGAGAGAGAATCCCAAGCAGGCTCCATACCCAATCTGGAGCCTGACATGGTGCTTGATCCCACGAGCCAAAATCAGGAGCTGGATGGTCAACTAACTGAGCCACCCAGGCACCCCTCTGTCTCATTCTTTTTAATGATTGGGTAATATCCCATTATTGGGATTCATATATTTATTTAGCAAGTTTTTTTTTTTTTTTTTTTAAGTAGGCTCCATATCCAGTGTAGGCCTTGAACTCATGAACCTGAGATCAAGAGTTGCATGCTCTACTGACTGAGCCAGCCATGCACCCCCATTTAACAAGTATTTACTGAACCTCTGCTCTGTGCCAGGACTTGATGGAGGCACCATGGATACAGCCATGCACAAGACTGAGCAGTCTGCTGATCAGGGAGCTCATGTCTTGTATTTAGCCACCCCTGCTCATGGACATTCAAATTGTTCTTACCCTTTTGCCCCCAGACAGTGGTGCTGTGAGCCCTCTGTGCACCCGTAAGCATTCATATGAAGTGGGGCTCCTGCAAAGGATATTGTTAAGTCAAAGCGTTCACATGCCTTTAGGATCTTGAGAGATGGTATCCCCTGTACTGCACAAGGATGCAGTAAGGGGAGATTTTTATGCCCCAGAGTGTAGCAACTCAGGCTCTGTTGGTCAGCCCTAATGCAGGGCCTGCCAGGGGCTGGGAACTATTTATAACCTAGCCTTGCTGGACCAGCAGGACCTTAAAGGTCACTCCTTCCAGAGCCTGTTGGAACCCCATGTCCTCTCCACACCATCTTTGGTGGGCCAGTGGGCAGCCTGGACACTAATCCCCATAATACCTTACTCTGAGAGTTGTTGCATCAGTGCCCATTATATAGGTAAGGAAAATGAGGCTCAGAGAGACCTTGGGACTCGCCAATGCCACATAGCAAGTGACAGGGCCCGGATTAAAATCTTTGCCTATCATGCTTCCTGTGCCCTTCCCCTTATACAGTCATACTGAGAGTAGCCGTGGAAATAATAACCACACTGCTGTTCATTGAAGACTTACTCTATGCTAAGCAGGGCAAAGTGCTTTGCAGGTATTGAGTCTCAATACCCTGGGAGGTAGATATATTTTACTCCTATTTTAATGATGAAGAAATGGAAGATCTCGGATATCAAGTCACTTGTCCAGGGTCACAGAGCAACGAAGTTCAACCCAAGCCTCTCTTCAGAGCCCGCATTCAATGTTTTCTTTCCAGGATGAGAAGCCTCAGGCCTGTCTATATTCATTCATTTAACAAATCTCATACTTCCTGATTACTTGGTACTATATGTCAGTACCTGATTACCTGGTACTATACTAGATTCTGAGGATCCTCTAGTGAACAAGAAAATAGGTCCCTGCTCTCATGGAACTGACATTTTGGTTGGAGGAGAGAGTATAGCCTAGTAAACAATTGGATAGGTCGTGTACTTTCTGGTAGGGGCAAGTAAGTGACCACCCACTGAACAGACAAGGAACAGCTTGAGCTTAGATGGCAGGCTTCAGCCAAGACTCACAGCCAGCACATTCAGTCACAAACATTTATTGAGCACTGGGATACGTGCTGGGAATACTATGTTGAGCCAAAACAGATGTATCCCTGAAGCACATATGTTCCCTCCCAATTGTACTGGGCCAGGTGAATGGTCCTGCCCTGTCTCAGTTCCTTGTGTTTCTAGTAGAATCTTTTGGGGCCAGGGCTGGGGCCTGTCTTTTGTTGGCAGAGCAGGAAGTCCCTGGGAACTGGGGCCTCTGCAAGGGGCAGGGTGTTCTATGTATGTCTTAGCTTTCTTGGGGAGGAAAAGCCCATGTGTCACTGCTTTACCAGGCTCCTGGGGCTCCTGGGCTAGGAGCTTGGCTGGGGAGGGTGTAGATACCAGCTGGGCTTATCTTTGGAGTCTCAAGAATGCTGACCACAGGGCCATCAGCTCTCAGGCCACTGCTTTTGGATAGCCCCACCCTGCCTGGTCGGGTGACTCAGACAGAAATCAGAGCAGGGAGGAGGCCTCAGAGCTGGGCTATTTATGGCCACACTCTGGGGCCCCCAGCACCCCACCCCCAACTCTGGGACAAGCCAATTAGTTTGTGAAACCCAAGCCCTGTTTTGGGCACCGGCTGGTAGGCTGTCCATTTATAGTATGTTTCTGTGGGAAAGGAGAAGGAGGACCCAGTTCTGGGATGGCCCAGACGGGTGAGCAGGGGCTCTAGCAGTTTCTCTGGCTTCAAAGTTGACAAATGTTCATCTGCTGAACACGTAGCATAGGAGATCCCTGCTGGATTCTGGGGACACAGAGATAAGTCAGATGAGGTCCCTGCCCTCACAGTGCTCCCAGCCTGGTGGGGCCCACAAACTCCCACACAGACACATAGCGGAGTGTGGTCTAGGGGTCTGCAGAGTGATGGGTGTGGTGGATCCAGAGTGGGCATCTGGAAAGGCTTCCTAGTGGGGTGACGGGACTGGGCTGGGCTGGGCTGTGGCACCTTCTCCCTCTTGAATGAACCTGTCCGGCCCTGGCATTCGTTTCTCCATTCATAGAACATTAACTCTGGGTTCAAATCAAGCTTCTGTCCTCTAGGAGCTTCCATTTTGGTGAGAGAGACAGCCCCAACCCACAAAATCACAGCAGAGTTCTACGAAGGGCAGGGGTAGCTGATAGGTAAGAAACTCATGTTTCTTGAGTCCCCGACTTGTGCCACATGTTTTATGGCATCTCATTTAATTCTAACATCTCTCTGAAGTAGACATTGTTATTCCTCTGTTATTAACTTGCAGACAACTGAATTTCCTTGTCTGTGGTCACACAGCTAGACAGTGCTGGAGCTGGAATGCAAACTCAAGAGTGCCTGTCTCTAAACTATGTACTAAGGGCATTCTGTGCAAAGGGAACTGCATTTTGAAAGGTGTGGACATTTGGAAACTCATACAGTTTCTTTGAGCTCTGAGAAGGCCAGGATGATTAGACTAGAGAGTGAGATTTGGGATGTGGCAGGAGGTAAAGCCAGGTGTAGGCAAGGCCCAGGTCCTGAAGAGTCTTGGATTTTGATGATGGGAGCCAGGGCAGGACTTTGGTCAGGGGAGGGATGTGGCTGATTACAGCAGGGGGATATATCAGTTGTAGCCTCCCCATGTGGTGTAGGGGGCAGGAGGACTGTATCAATCAGGGTGCTTTTCTCTGCAAGTAACAGGACTCAATTCAAAGAGGTTTAAACATTGAAGAAAACGAGTTTTCTTCCAGAATACCTAAAAGCAGCATGTCCATAGGGTAAATTAATTTAACACCTCACCATTCTTAGTGTGTTTAAGCATGCTTGTACTTAAAAAGTGACTATTGGGGCACCTAAGTGGCTCAGTTGGTTGAACATCTGACTCTTGATTTCGGCTCAGGTCATGATCTCATGGTTTGTGAGTTCGAGCCCCATGTCCGGCTCTGAGCTGACAGTGTGGACCCTGCTTGGGATTCTCTCTCTCCCCACCCCTCTCTCTGTGTCTCTCTCAAAATAAATAAAATAGTAAATTTAAAAAATTAAAAAAAAAGTGACTGTCATTGCTTTGGGACCAACTTCCCTCCCAGCAACTTTTAAAGGCTAGAGGAGAGGAAGGGAAGGGAATATACTTTCCCTCACTTCTCATTGGCCAGAATTGTATCATCTGCCTCTATCTAAACCAGTCACAAGCAAGAGGGATGGAAAGATCATGATTAACTTTGACCAATCATGATTTTCTTCCTTGTTTGGGAGAAGCCCAATCTGTAGGGCTCAGAGTTCTGTTAGCAAAGAAAGGGGGAAGTGGTTTGGCTGTCAGATAGGCTGTGATGTGTCCCAGCTCTATCACCCCTTGAGACATAATCCAGTAGTCGGTCCTGGGGTAAGTCACTGCTGTAATGATGAGGATGAGTCATTGGGTCAATTTTAGTCCTAGTTCCCAACTTTCAGACCTAGTCTTGGTTCTCTCAAAAAAAAAAAAAAAAAATCCTGCACTTATTTTCAACTTAACTGCTCTTCCAACCCCAATAGGGTTTGTAACTCCCTTTCATTCTCACTGCTATTTGTCTTGGATCCTGTCTGAACCTGAGGGACAGTCTTCTGTGATAGAAATAGCTTCTTATCTGTTTTTTCCAGGGAGCTGGGCCAAGAGCTGCTTCCTCACCCCTTCTTGGCTTGTCTGCTCTCAGGCAGAGCATACTGGCTGGGCTTTGACTGCAGAAGTCAGATGGCTAGCAAGCCAGATGGCCATGAGGGCATAGTAGTTGAGGGGAGAGTAAGGGAGGCTTCCCAAGGGCTAGCAGGCATAGGCACCTCTTAGTGGATGAGGAGACTGCTACTCATCAGAATTGGGAAACTGGTGTCTGGGTTGCTCAGTCTGTTGAGTGGCCGACTCTTGGTTTTGGCTTAGGTCTTGGTCTCATGGTTTGTGGGTTCAGGCCCCACATCAGGCTCTGTGCTGACAGTGTGGAGCCTGCTTGGGATTCTCTCTCCTTCTCTCTCTGCCCCTCCCCTGCTTGGTCTCTCTCTCTCAAAATAAATACATAAACTTAAAAAAATTTGGAACAGTCCAGATACTAGGGCAAATCTACCAACTATTTCCCCTTCTTCCTTGCTAATAGAAGCCTGATTTTATTGGGTGGAAATATGCTCAGCTCCTGAGGCTGAATTGTGATTGGTCTAAGTCATGACTATTCCCTTTTACTAATGATTGTGCTAGAAGTGGGCATGGAGCCCAGTCAGGCCAATGAGATAAAAGGCTTCATGGGAATATTTACCTCTCTGATAAGGGAGTTGTGAGGAGAAAACCTTTTACTGCCTGTCTTCTCCCTTCCTGCTTTGGGTTTTGTCATGTAAGGAATGATTGGCTTGAGCTGTGGCAGCCATCTTGTGGTCATGAAGGGAAGGCCAAGAGAATGGCACAGAGGTCTACCCTGCTTTCAATTTAATTGAGTCACTGAACCAATCCTAGATTGCCTTCCTCTAGATTTTTTAAAATAGCATTTTATTTAATTTTTAATTATTTGTATTTTAGTAGACTCCACACCCAACATGGGGCTTGAACTCACAACCCTGAGATCAAGAGTTGCATGTTCTACCAACTGAGCCAGCCAAGTGCCCCTAGGTTTCTTGTTAATGTGAAATTATAAATATCTTTATTTCTTAAGGCACTTTTATCATATATTCTATTATTTGCAGCCCAACTCATCTAATAAATATAACAAGAATGACCAAAATATTTTATTACCAATTAGCCTTGATGGATTGGTAATGGCTGTCATAAAGCACTATGATTGATTTATGGTGTCTTCCATGAGCAAGGGACAAGGAAATGGTAGCGCAAGTGCATATGTTTACCATTCCAGTCCTACCTAGGGCCAGTCCAATACCTGGCACATGGTAGGTATTCAAGAAAACTGACTTGTTTCTGAATCTGTACTCCCACAGGCTCTTCTTAGATCAACCTTCTCATCACGTTGCCTTTCACTTGTAGCTGCATTGTTAGCGAGATCTGCCTTTTCTAAAAAGGCATCGGTGGAGGCCCCAATCAAGACTCTTTTGGTTGCAAATATCACAGCTCCTGTTGGGATGGCAGTTTGACATTCTAAAGGACGAGTATCAGAAACAAGAGCATTAACCGGTGATTGGCAGGGCCTTCCCTCTGTCTCTCAACATGCATCTCCACTAATTTTCTCTCTTATAAACCAGCTTTCTCCTCTTCACAGCAGAAGGTGGTTGCCCCCATAGCATTCAAGTTTGTTCAAGATACCAGCCAAGGATCTCTCCTACTCTCAATTTGGGTATACTAGTGTGGGTCAGGTGTTCACTCTGGTCCAGGTAGCATATCCAGAAGGGCAGGATCACATATCCGAACGTGAATTTCTGGGTTCGTTGGGCAGAGAAGTAGATCAAAGCTGTTATCCTAGAACTCTGCTGTCCAGTGTGGCCACCATTAGTTCCAAATGGCTATTCGAATTTAAACTAAGATTAAATAAAAGTAAAAATTTAGTTCCTCACCTGTACTAGCCACATTTCAAGTGCTCAATAGCCACATGTGGCTAGTGGCTACTGTATTGGACAGTGTATATATGGAACATTAACATAATCACAGAAAAATCTGTTGGATGATGCTATTTAAATTTTTTTTTAACGTTTATTTACTTTTGAGACAGAGAGAGACAGAGCATGAACGGGGGAGGGTCAGAGAGAGGGAGACACAGAATCTGAAACAGGCTCCAGGCTCTGAGCTGTCAGCACAGAGTCCAACGCGGGGCTCGAACTCACGGACCATGAGATCATGACCTGAGCCGAAGTCGGCCGCTTAACCGACTGAGCCACCCAGGCGCCCCTGGACGATGCTATTTTAGAAGGTGTCTACTATACTTACTCAATGATGTTTGGTCAGAGCTAAGAGCACCTATATTGGTTAGGGTACAAGTTATGCTGCTTGTTTCTTATGCCATGTTTCTTAGGTAACAGTCCAAGTCTGACATGGCATCTCCAAGGGCCAGCATCCATTTGTTTCTGTTTTGTGGTCAGCCTCCCTTAGACTGTGGCTCATGTCCTCATGGTCAAGATGGTGCTTCACCAGTCTGTGTCCCAGCTAGCTCAACTCTGTCAGGGGAAAAGAGGAGGAAAGGAAGGGTATGCCCCTTTCTTTAATAGGCAGAATGTGGTAGTGGCACACATCCCTTCTGCTCTCATTCTATTGGCCAGACTAGACCACATAAGCACGTTAGGCTATAAAGGAGCCTGGAAAATGAAGTCTTAAGCTGGGAGGCTATTGCTATATCGGATGACAATTGCCAGCCTGTCCCACAGGACTATCTCATTCAATGCTTCCTCTTTGGAGATGAGCAGGCTGAAGAAATAGAAGCAAACAAGGGGCCTGTGGCAGAGCAGTCACATCTCCTGACTCCTGTTCAGTGCTCTTTCACTGCCTTGTTGTAGCTGTCGTCCATTCCCTTTAGGCAGTCATCCCCAAAATCCAAACGCTTCTACTTACTTGGTTAGATTTAGTCACATGGCCACACCTAACTGCAAAGGAGGCTGGGAACTGTGGTCTTTCTTCCAGGTGGCATGGATCTATAAACCAGGGGAAACATGAGAGCTTGGATGTTGGCATGCATCCAGTATTTTCTACCACACTGCTCTGTCAGAGACTTTGGCCTAGAGAAGGATAGTGATATTGGACGTAAATTAAACCCTTATGAATTACTGACAGTTGTGATGTGTGCCACATGGGAGCCCATGTCACAACAGTAACTACTGACCTGTGCTCTGACCAGTCAAGTACATGAAAGAGGTCTCACCGTATTTCAAGAACTCTGCCGGCGGGACTTCGGTTGGCTGGGACTCGCCTCCTGCTTCACCCCTTCAGCGACAGCTGTCTTCCCCTGGCCCCCCACCCCGGGACATCAGTGATGCCAAACACATATCCTTGAAGATGGCATATGTCTCGAGGAGGTGCACCCCCACTGACCCGGAGCCCAGGTAAATCTGGGGTGGGGAGCAGCTCAGATGGATACGCCTCAGTGTTAAGTGGTGGGGCCAAGGGAAAGATAGCCCTGGGTTGCAAGTGGGCAGTACAAAGTCTGAACATAGTGGGGCTTGAGAAATGTTTGTTGAATGGATGTAAGAGTGAAGTTAAGGGGATGGTGGTATGCTTTGCTTCTCTCTTCTTCCTCTGAGCAGTTCACATCTGAGAAGGAGCTTGGTCTGCGGAAGAACCCCGGGCTCCAGTCCTGGTTCTCCGTGGACTAGTCCCTTTTCCTCACTAACCTGTAGCTTCCTCGCTGGGAAATAAAGTTTTCAGACCCAGTGGTCCCTTCAAGTCTCTTCTAACTCTGCTGAGGTTCTTAGATGTCTAGTAACGTTCGTGTCAGGGCCATGGAAAATACCATCCTTCACGTACGAGCAGCCCTTAACAGGTCACTGATGGTAAGATTGGTAACAACCAACAATATTGAGTGTTTACCATGCACATTTTAATTCAACTCTCACAGCGACCCTATGAGCAAAGTCCTATTATTTCACCCCCATTTTGTAGATGAGAACAGAGAGAGGAAGTAACCTGCCCAAGATCACACAACCAGGAAGGGATGGAACTTGCCTCATTCCAGGTAGCCCTCTCTGCTTTAGAAATTGTAGGTGCCTGAGTGATGGTGGTGGGTGAATGGAATATATGTTGATCAAGTGGGGTATGCAGTATTGGGGGTAGTGTGTATATGGCATGAGCATAAAAGGCTTGTGCTGTGGGTCCTAGTTACAGCTGGGGTCAAGGCCAGGCAGATGCCCAACATTGACCTGGAGGTTCAGCTCCAAATCTTTTAGCCCTACTCGATGCCCCAGCCCCAGACTGCCCCCATGAAGCAAGAACTGGTGATTCACAGGTCACTTAAGGTGTTCCACCAAAGGGGCCTTTTGTATTGAGTGAAGGTAAGGTGGTATTAGTCCTTCCTGAGACTTACTTACATGATTAGGTTAATCGTGGTTTCCAGCCTGATCCCAGATATCACACATTTCTGTGTGTGCACATGTAGTTGACGTGTAAACGCAAAAACTTTGTGTGTATATGTACGCATTTGCATGGCTATGGGTGTAGATTTGTGCATACGTGTTGGTGTATGTTTGTGTTAATATTCATATGTGTATGTGCATGCATGCACACGTGCTCGACCATGTGCACATATGTAATGTGTGTAACATGAATATAACTGTGGTTCCATATTGGCACAATGTTCCAGTCAAAGGAACACAATCTGGTAACCAAAATAAAAATGAAAAATATTTCAAGCTTTTACTAAGTGTTAGGATTATGTCGGGCTACAAGTATCAGAAATGCGAATCTGCAATGACTTAAATAAATGAGGGATTTATTTTTCCACATGTTTAAGAAACATGGGTCAAGAATGCCTTTGAGGAACCAGCCTTCCAGCTTCTTCCTCTGCCATTTTTATTGCGTATTTTCTTCTTGGAGGCAGAATGGTGGCCGCATGCCCAAACATGTGCCCATGTTCCAGATGGGAAGAAGGCAAAAGGCAAAGGAAATTTTCTCCTTGCATTTTGTTCTTTCGCTGCATAACAGACCATCCAAAAATTTAGTGTCTTAGAAGATAGCAGTTTATTATTTCTTACAATTCTGTAACCTGGGCTGGCTCAGCTGGCCAGTTCTTCCGCGCTATGTGGCACCTGCTGGGGCTGGAAGTACAAGATGGCCGCTTTGCCCCCATGTCTGCTGCCTCAGCTGGAACGGTTGGAACAGTTAGCGGCTGGCTGAGCATTCCTCTTTCCAGAAGTCCTTTCCACATGCCTTGTTTGTTCTATCTGGGTTGTTGGTCCCAGGGTACTTGGATTTCATGGTGGCTCAGGAATGCCAGAATGTCACTTCTGCCACATTGTATTTGTCAAACCAAGTTACAAGGTCAAGGAGAAGAGAAATAAGCTTCACCTCTTGATGAGAAAAGTGGACTGGATGTTCAGAGAGGGATGGATTTGGTGGAGGTCATCTTTGGAGAGTAACCACCACATCTAGGGAAGCTTTACCTTCCCTTGGGAGGGGGCACCCTCCCCAGAGACTTCTGGCTGTATCTCGTGGTCAGACCTGGGTCCCCTGGCCAGCCCTGGTTGCAAGGGAGGTGGGAATTCAAGTATCTTGCTTCCTCACTCTGCAGTGGAGGGAGGCAAAGGTGAAGGGGGTTGGGTATTGTGTGAACCATCTTTCAGATTCTGCCCTGCTTCATCTGTTACAGAAAGGCCAAAGAGGAGCGAATCTTTAATATTCCACATAACATTTTAAAATCCTTTCCCTGTCACGAGTCCTCTTGGTACCTCCCTGAAACTCTTCCCCCACACTTGTCCACAATCCCTCCTCCCTTCTTCCTCCTTCACTCCTCCAGCTCTAGCTCTTTCTGTGTAGACTGACTTGGCCTCTCAAGCCTCTCCAGTTTCTGTGCTCCCCGCCCCCCTTGCAGTGTATCACTTTGGTCCTGTGCCACAAAGGAAAAGCTGGGAGCTGGGAGCTGGTCTAGCAGGAGAATCCTTCTCCTTAGAAACCAGGAGAAAAGAGTAAGATCACGAATCCTCACACAGTGATTTTGGCTCCTATCACACATGTTTGAGTATGTGTTTAATTTGTATGTATATGATTCTGTGTATGTATGTCGTAGTCTCTTGTCCCTAGACCCCATGAAGCCCCAGTTTGGGCTGGAGCCCCAGCAGTGAGTATCGCTCCCGACTGTCTCGTGGACACCCTGTGGTTTCTCCTGGTCTTGCAGCGAATGGGGTTTCGGGCCAGATTTCAAGGTTGGGCAGCTGCAGCTTAATGGACTTGTCCTCCCCTCTGTTCTATTTGTGCCTGCAGGTATTTGGAGATCTGTTCAGCAGATGGCCAAGACACCCTCTTCCTGAGGGCCAAGGATGAGGCTAGCGCAAAGTCGTGGGCAGCTGCCATCCAGGCCCAAGTCAACGCTCTGATGCCTTGGGTCAAGGACGAGCTGCAGGCACTGCTGGCAGCCACCAGCACAGCTGGGAGCCAGGACATCAAGCAGATCGGCTGGCTGACTGAGCAGGTGCCTGCTGGGCCAGGCATCTGTCCGCTACCTCTATCCCCTCCCCTGGAGCTAACCCCATTCCCATTTATCATCTCACTCCACCCTGGCCCTCTGACCTCTCCCCTCCCTGCCCCACCTCACTGTTGCCTTGCCCCCTGCAGCTGCCCGGTGGGGGCACGGCACCTACCCTGGCCTTGCTGACCGAGAAGGAGCTGCTTCTCTACTGCCATCTACCCCAGACCCGGGAGGCTCTGAGCCAGCCAGCCCGTACTGCCCCACTCATTGCCACCAGGTATCCATGGGCAGGCAGGGGTGTATGTCTCACCCAGAGGTTGGGGGATGATGCTCTCGATGGGCCTCAGAGGTGGGGGACCCCAGCCCCACTCTGCCCTGAGTTATTTCCCACGTGACCTGAAGCAAACCTCTATCTTGTCTGGGCCTCAGTTTCTTCATCTGTAAGATGGCGGTTTGCCACAGAAGGATGTGAGGTCCCACCAGTCACTCACTGATTGACACCTACTCTGCCCAACCTAGTGGAGCATAGTTCAGGGGACAGGGAGCTGATCCCAACAGTCTGCCCTCAGGGAGTATCCAGTCTGGTGGGGGGGGGGAGGCTGACAGCCTTCAAGCGTGGGGGTGAAGGAACCACTTAACTCTGCCTGGCCTGATGGGGAAGGCTTGAGCTGGAGGTGATATTGAGCTGGACTTTGATGGTTGAATAGAAGTTTGCTCTTTAAGAAAGAGTGGAAGGTCATCTCACACAGAACAACATGGTCAAAAGTACAGAAGTATTAAGGGCTGGTGCATGTTCATAGATCTTTGAGTGTGCTATAGCCAGTATGTAGAATCTGTACAAGAAATGGAGAGAAATGAAACAGAGAGTTGTCAGGGCCTGATCTTACAGAACCTGTAGTCCCTGGTTAAGGAATGCTAGTTCTATCTTAAGAGTTGTGGCGGAGTGGAAGGGTTTTAGCCTGGGAGCGAGGTGACTTGGGTTGTGTTTTAGAAGACTCTCTGTGGTTGCCATGTGGAAAATTCAGTGGAGGGGGCAGGATGGAAGCTGGGAGGCTGGTGCAGTCATGCAGGAGAGATGGTGGAGGTGGGTGGAGGCAGCAGATGGAGAAGAAAGGCCGCATTTGCATTGGAAGACACACGGGTGGTAAAATTAACTGGGCTTAGTGTTTGCCAGATGGGGAGGGTGAGGGAGGTGGACAGGATGAATGGATGAATGGGGGGGGTTGGAGTTGGGGTCCGGTGGGCAGTGGGACTAGGGGTGAGAGTGCAAAGCGGGGAGGCTGGAGCAAGATGCTCCAGTGTGTTGGGGACAGAGAGGGGCTTAGATAGGAATCTTGGGGACTTGTGGGTTTGTAGTTCTGGGCTGGAAAATGGAAAACTGGGTGTCAGCAGCAGCTCTGGGGGGAGCTGAAGCTACAAGAGAGAATGTGTGTGGAATGAGGAACTGAAGAGGGCTAAGGGCCAGAACTCTGAGGCTGTTGCCCAGAGAGGGGCAGTAAGCTGCCCAAGGTTACATAGCAAATGGGAATGAAACTGAAGGCCCAGGCCCTTGCTGCTCATGCCTTTTCCTCTGGGTGGGGCTCTGGCCTATATGTCAGGAGCTGCCTGTCTGCCAAGGACAAGCAGGTCATGGATTGCCAAACTAGTCAAGTGACTCATGAATTCAGGTCACAAGAGTTTATTTAAGATCTACTATATGCCCAGCATTGGTTTAATTGCTGAAAATAGAGTGGTGAACAAATAAGACAAAAATTCGTATCCTAGAAGATATTCTAGTGAAAGAGAGAATCAAAAGCCAATGGAAACAAATAAAGAATAAGTATAATTTCTGGTATCATGATGAAAAGAAAGGCTAGTGAGTGCCAGGGGTACTATTTTAGACAGGAAGTTCAGGGAGGGCTTCTCAGAGGAGACGACATTTGAGCAAAGATCTGAAAGAAGTGAGGGAGTGAGTCGTGCAGATAATCGGGGAAGAGTGTTCTTGATGGAGGGAACAGCGTATGCAGAAGTGCTGAGGCAAGAATGTGCTGGGTGTGTCTGAAGACACTAGTATGGTTGGAGCAGAGGGATCAAGGGAGAGGGTGGCAAGAGGTGGGCTCTTGTGAGTCAATCGGGGCCCTTCTGGAAGTCCTGTTCCCTGATTATATGGTAAAGGAGTCACAGGTCCCTTCCCAGGTCACCACCCCCTTGGCCCAGAACTATTTCCTGACTGTCTGAGGCCTTATACTTAGCCCTCTGCCCCCTGCCCCTAGGCTGGTGCACTCAGGCCCCTCCAAGGGTTCGGTGCCCTATGATGCAGAGCTCTCTTTTGCCTTGCGCACGGGCACACGTCACGGTGTGGATACTCACCTGTTCAGCGTGGAGTCACCACAGGAGCTGGCTGCCTGGACCCGCCAACTGGTGGATGGCTGTCACCGGGCTGCCGAGGGTGTGCAGGAGGTGTCTACAGGTGGGCTGGGTGGATCTGGGAGTGCCTCTCTGGTAATGAGCCTCTTACCCCCAGAGGCATTCAAACTTTCTTCTTCAGGTGCTTCAGGAGGGGCATATAAAGTGGGGTTTGGGGTCTCCACGGTCTCTTTTTTTTGGCTGTGCAGGTGCCCTGGTGGGTAGTGAGACCCTTTTCCCTGGGTTTTCTTGCCCTGGCTTTGTGATTAGTGGTGAAGTTGTGAGAGATTGTGCCTGGAGTAGGGTTGCCAAATAAAATATAGGACACCACTTAAATGTGAATTTCAGATAAACAACAAACACTTTTTTAGCATAAGTATGTCCCAATTATCCATTGTTTATCTGAAAGTCACATTTAATGGGGCAATTCCACAGGTCTCTAAGGTCTTCAAGGGCCATGCTCGGTGGGTCTACTGATACCTTTATAGGGAGGGAGGGAACGGGCCTACTGTACATGGCAGAGTTTAAGCTTTCCCTTTCCACTTTTTTTTAAAGTTTATTTATTTATTTTGAGAGAGAGCGAGCAAGCGCAAGTGGGGGAGGGGCAGAGAGAGGAGAGAGAGAATCCCAAGCAGGCCCCACGCTGTCAGCACAGAGCCTGACGTGGGGCTCAAACCCACAAACCATGAGATCATGACCTGAGCCGAAATCAAGAGTCCGATGCCAAGCCAACTGAGCCACCCAGGTGCTTCTTTCTGGTTCCACTTTTGTTGTTGTGAAAGTGGGACTAGAAGTGGGGTATTGTTTCTCTGAGGGCCCATTTTCTGTATTTTAGGGTGGGGGCAACTCCATGCAGGGTGAATATACAGATGACATAAACAGGCAGTGAGCTTCCCATCCCTGGTGGTATTGAAGCCCCATTTTCGGAGTTGCTGGTGAGGGTTGGAGGTGGGGCTTATGGTCCCTGAGGTGCTGGCTGTGCCTGTGCCCACATGCCTCCCTGCAGCCTGCACGTGGAATGGCCGTCCCTGTACCCTCTCTGTGCACATCGACAAGGGCTTCACGCTGTGGGCGGCTGAGCCCGGTGCGGCCCGAGCTGTGCTGCTCCGGCAGCCCTTTGAGAAGCTGCAGATGTCCTCAGATGATGGTGCCAGCCTCCTTTTCCTGGACTTCGGGGGTGCTGAAGGAGAGATTGTGAGTAGAGGGGGTGGGGGGCTTTGCTCTCCTGGAGGCCAGGCCGGATGGGGCTCCTGACCCTTCTTTCCATCCACCCTGCAGCAGCTGGACCTGCACTCGTGCCCCAAAACCATGGTCTTCATCATCCACTCCTTCCTCTCGGCAAAAGTCACCCGCCTGGGGCTTTTGGCCTAGAGATCACCGGATGCACTAGCCCTGAAGAGAGGGTATCTACCACATGGCCTGACCTGGCCCTCCGCTGACTGCCTGCTCACCACTGGGCTGAGGGAAGGGAGAGGAAAGGAACAAGAGTGCAGAGTACCAGCTTCTAAGGGAGGCTGGGATAGTCTTGGGACTGGGACCCAGACTCAGGACACAGTGGATCCTGCCTGTGATGGGGTAGCCTCCCAGGTGCCCCATCATCCCCACACCAGTGCCTTTTGCAGAGAGATATTTTGTGTACACAAAAGCCATTCCGAGCCTGGGACCTGCCCCTGTGGGGATCCTGACCCCAGACAACAACTGCCAGGCCTCCTAGAGGCCCCTAAGCCACCCTCAGAGGCCTCATCTGAAGGGACTTCCCTGGGGTCCATGGCAAGAGAAAGAGGAGGAACCTTTCTGTTCATTTCTCCCCTCAGCTCCACCACCTTGGGGCATCTGGTTTTTCTCTTCATCCTCTCTCCTCCTTACTCTTGGATAAATAAACAGCCTGTGAGTACATAGGCAGCCTGGCCTAGTGTTTGTGGTTTGTGCCTTGGCCTCTGGACTCTTTGGTGGCTCCCACAGTCCCAAGATGGACCAGACCCAGGAGTGGGACTCCTTTCTCTGGAGGAGAGCAGACTTTAACCACAGGGCCATAAAGAAAGTCTATTTGTTATCTGTTATTGTGTGACAAATGACCCCCAAATCTAACAGCTTAAAACAACGAATGTTTATTATTTTTCAGGTTCTGTGGATCAGGAATATGTGAAAGGCTAAGCTGGGATGTTCTTGACTCAGGGGCTTTTACGAGGTTGCAGTCAAGGTATTGGCTGGGGCTGCACTCATGTGACAGCTTGACTGGGGCTATAGGACCCATTTCTGACATTGCTCACACATGTGGCTGTGGGAAGGCAGCCCCAGTTCCTCACCACCTGGGCCTAACCATAGGGCTGCTTGAGTATGCTTATGACAATTAAATTAGCTGCATATCAAGTGCTCAGTAGCCACGTGTGGCTGGTGGCTATTGTGTTGGACTAAGCAGTTAAGACTGACAGGTCCCCATGCACAGGGAACAGAAATTCAGTAGGATCTCCCACAATCAAATGTGTGATTCAGATTGGGCAGACATGGAAATAACAGAGGGGCCAGCGGGGACCTGACCTACTCTAGGGGTTTACAGGAGGTTTCTCTCGCAAAGAGACACGGAAGCTGGTGTTCATCTAAAGGAATATGCTAAAATTCAGCTCTTGTTGCAATAATGCTGTGGAAAAAAATACCCAGCCTCAGGGGCCACAGCCACAAGCATTTATTTTCATGCTCCTGGGGCTGCATGCTCACTGAAGTTTGACTATTATAAGCTGGGCTTGGCTGGGGGTGTCACCAGGGAAGGATAAGGGTCATTGTCCACCCGTGGCAGTGTGAAGGCTTCCTCTCTCAAAAGAACTCACACTGGGATATAGACACTGCCACCATGGTGGGGCTCTGTGTGGCACCGGTGCCCCTGTGTCCCCTGCTCCATGGCCATATTAGGACAGGACATCTTCCCTTTGCAACTTGACAGTAAACCTGAATATTTTTCTAACTGGAGTCTTTAGATCCCAGAGTATCCAGGGACTTGTCTGTAGAGTTTAAGCATTTTCCAGGAATTCTGGTATACTTTCATAGTACTGATAGTTACCCCAAATGATCAGATCACATTCTAGGTTATCTGGAGAACCACAGTCAAAATCAAGAACCATGATACGTTTTCAGCCTGTGTTTGCCTTTGTATTTTTGACTGAATTGGTAGCCAGCAGTCATCTAAGTAGACAGTGTGAGCTTAATTCCAGTATATCTCAAACTCCTGAAATCCAGGTTTGTTTCCATCATCCTCACCGCCCCAAGACAGCACGATGGTCCGAGACTCCACAGTCTTTGGGCAACTGCCACAGCCTCCTAAATGCTCTCCTTATTTGCCTCTTCATCCTCTTACCCCCAAAGCAGTGTATTCTCCACATGGTAGCCACTTAATAGGCAAAGAAACTGGGAATCAGCAGGGATGACTAACTTGGCCTTGACTATCATGGTAAGTGTCAGAACCTCAATGGGAACCCAGCCAGTCTGACTTTCACTTAGTCAGTCAGTGGTAAGAATAGCATTTTGGGATCAGCCTGGCCTGTGGGTGGATCCCAGTTCTGCTGTGCAGTAGTTGTGTGAGCTTCAGCATGTGATCACCTTTTGTATTTTCACTTTTCTTGCCTTAAAGTGCGCTAATAATAACCTCATAGAGTTCAAGTGAGGAGTTAGAGAAGTCATTGCAGCGGGGGCTGTCAGGGCCCCCAGAGCCTTACAGTTCGGAGTGTTGGGGCCAGTGCCTTATCGACACAGGACTTTCTTCCAAACCACAGATCTCCCTGCCCAGACAGAGCTGAAGTGCTGAGGAACTAATATACATAGGAGCATCTTTCTACCATGACTGCTGGCATATAACTAGTCTAGCTTCCTCTCCTCTTGGGTGTAATAATTCTGAGGTATGTGTGCTACACGGTTTCCCAGAACTCCCCAACAGAATTAAAGCCCAGATGGCCACCATGGTAACATTCTTTATTGGCCATCTCCCCTACCCTGTCTCCTTCCCTGACTACCCTGTCAATGTTTCCTGAGACCTCCTACCTGCATTCAAATCCTTGTCTCAGGGTCTGTTTTTGGAGAACCCAGACTAAAACACAACGCAATCATTTATTCATTTAACAACTATTTATTAAGCTCTTCCATGAGTTAGACTCTCTGCTAGATCTTGGGGATGTTGCAACGGACAAGACAGAACGTATCCCTGCTCTCAGGCAATGGCAAGTAAATAAATAATGCCATCATTTTGGATAGTGACAACTACCGTGAAGAAAATGATGGGATAGTGATGGGAGCAGGTTATATGGAGTGGTCAGGGAGGGCCTCTCTGAAGAGCTGATATTTAAGCTGAGACCTGAAGAATGAGAAGGGACCAGCCAAGAAACAATTTTGGGAAAAAGCATTCCAGAAAGATAATTGTTAAGTAGACTCTGACATAAACATGTGCTTGGAGTATTTATTCAAAGGAGCAAAATAAAGTTACAGAGTTGAGGTGTAGTCAACTAGAGAGAACATGTTAGAAGTAAGTTGGGGAAGTAAAAGTAAGCAGAGGCCAGATCATGCAGGCCCTAGGACATGGTAGGAAATCTGGATTTTATTGCAATGGCAATGACAAGCTACCCAGAGTTTTCAGCAGAGGAATGGCATGATCTTAGTCAATAAAACACAAACAAACAAATTCTGTTAGGCTCGGTATGGGAAATAGTCTGTAGGCGACAAAGGCAAGGGCAGAAGCAAGGAAACTTTGCTGGCTATTGCAGTAGTTTCTGATGAGATGTTGGTGGCCTGGGCTAGAGTTGTAGCACAGGAAGTGGGTAAATTTTAGACATTTTTAAAATGTTTATTTATTTTTGAGAGTGAGGGAGTACGAGCAGGGGAGGAGAAGAAAGTGAGGCAGACACAGAATCCAAAGCAGGTTCCAGGCTCTGAGCTGTCAGCACAGAGCCTGATGTGGGGCTGGAACTCACAAACAGTGAGATCATGACCTGAGCCAAAGTCAGACGCCCAACCCACTGAGCCACCCAGGTGCCCTGAGACATTTTTGAGTTAGAGCCGGCAGGACTTGCTGACGGATTGAATCTGGAGGTTGAGGGAGAGGAAACAAAAATGGCCCATTTCAATTTCTCCTAGTGCAACTGGGAGGATGGTCGGGTCATGTACTGAGATGGGCTACCCTGGCAAGGAACAGGTTTTGGGTGAGGATGTGAGTGTGGAAATGAAGAGTTCTGTATTAAGGTAGAGTCGGTCATTAGATACCCAAGAGGACATGTCCCTGTAGGCAGCCGAACTATGGATCTGTAACCACCCTCTCAGGGTGGGGGTTCAGGCTGGAATGGCAATGGGAAGTCTTTAACCTCTAGCACAGCGCTGTCCAATAGAAAGAGTATGTGGGCCACGTATACAAATTATTCTTTAAACATTTATTATTTTTTAAAAATACTAATTTTGGGGGAGAGTGCAAGCGGGAGAGGGGCAGACAGAGGGGGCAGAGGATCTGAAGTGGGCTCTGCCCTGACAGGCTGACGGCAGCGAGCCTGATGTGGGACTGGAACTCACAAACTGTGAGATCATGACCTAAGTGTAAGTTGGAGGCTCAACTATTTATTTATTTTTGAGAGAAAGAGGGAGTGGGGGAGAGGGAGAGAGAGAGAGGAGGGGGAGGAGGGGCAGACAGACGGGGACAGAGGATCTGAAGCAGGTTCTGCACTGACAGCAGCGAACCCACAAACCATGAGATCATGACCTGAGCGGAAGTTAGTCGCTTAACGGACTGAGTCAATATGCAATTTAAAACTTCCCAGTAGCCACAGTAAAAAAGTAAAAAGAGGGGCACCTGGGTGGTTTAGCCGGTTAAGGGCCAGACTGTCTCAGGTCAAGTCATGATCTCTCAGTTACTGAGATTGAGGACTGCGTGGGGTCTGCGCTAACAGCGCGGAGGCTGCTTGGTATTCTGTCTCTCCCTCTCTCTCTCAAAATAAATAAATAAACTTAAAAAAGTAAAAAGAAACAATTTAAATTATGTTTATTTAGCCCAGTATATCCCAAATATTATTTTAACACGTAATCCACATAAAAATGATTGATATTTTGCAGTCTTTCTTCCACACCCGGTGTGTATTTTTTAAAAAAAGGTTTATTTTAAGGGGTGGCGAGGGCAGAGAGAGAGACAGAGAAAATCCCAAGCAGAGGCTATGACAGCGCAGAACCCCATGCCGAGCTCCATCTCATCCATAGAGAGATCGTGACCCGAGCCAAGATCAAGGGTCGGATGTTTAACCCAGCGAGCCACCCAGGCGCCCCTCCGGTGTATATTTTACATTTAGGGCACATTAACTCGCACTCACTCCATTCCAAGCGCTGGGTTGCCGCAGGCCAACTAGGGGCGACCAGACAGGTCAACACCGCAGCGGTTCCCCAAGGTGGGGAGCGGGAAGCCGGGAGCCACCCGGCCGGCACAGGAGGAGGCGCTTCCGGTGCGCCGCCAGGGACGGAAGCCTAGGCGGACCGGAAGTCGCTTGTGCGCGTGCTCCGCGGCGGAGGAAGGCGGAGGTGGGGGTCCAGGCCGCCTGAGGGGAGCTCTTGTTGCTGGTTGCTGGGTTTTGGGGCTGCGGGAGGTGAGCGGCCGGGGCGGCGGAGGTGGCCCGTGCTTGGGGCAGGAGGGCGGCGGGGCCCCGCAGGTGCGCGGCGTTCAAAGGGAGATGGCGCGGGCCCTGGAGTCAGGCTGTCGGGGTTCGCGCCCCAGCTCCGCTGCCTGCTCGCCTGTGACCTTGGGCAAGTCACCCCTCCTTGCCCCCAAGCGTTAGCCTCTTCACCTGTGAAGCGGGGATGATAGAAGCTGCTCTACGCTGCTGCTGTGAGGATTAAATACTGTAATCCATGGGAAGGGCTAAGCACCGCGCCTGAAGCCTGGTAACCACCCAAGAAAATGTTTGGGATGTTTATCGTTTATGTTCACTTTTGTTGAAGTGAGGTTGCCGTCTTAACGTTATTGGCGACTACCAATTTTTGAGCCCCGCCCCCCCCCAGCCCCTACATTGTGTTCTGCAGACATTTTACTTGCGTTATCACATTTGATCCCCCCAGCATTCGCAGAGATGGGTACTATTGAGAAATGGAAGCCCTCCGAGTTTAAGAAGCACTCCAGGTGTCCAAGGTTACCTGGCTAGGCAGCATGTGGGTCAGACTACGACTCCAGAGCTCATGCTCTTAACTGTATTGCTCTGTACCTCCCAGGAAAGGGAGTGTGGGCTGCAAATGTGCAGTTATTGAAGACTTACTGTTGGGTTTTTAATATTTCTTTAATTGTCACAACACCTCTGGGACACAGGTACTGCTTTTAATCCTTATTTTACAGATGTGGAATTGGCAGCTCAGAGATGGGAATTTGACTTGCCCAAGGTCACACAACAAGTAAGGGGCAGAAAAGAGTGACTTTAAAGCTCTCTCTAAAAGACTGCTGTTCTCTGATACTTGAATGTAGCTTAGCATTGCTCCTGCCTAAAGTGCGGGTAGCCTATATGGCAGGTGATCAAGTGAGAGAGGTCATCCGCCACATCTGCTCATTTTACATGTACGGCTCGTGCCAGGAGTCAGTTACTGAATGGGAGATGCTGAGAATGTAGAAATGAATGAGATTTGTTCCCTGCTTTTAGGAACCTGTCTGCCTGTAAGGGATGGCAGAAGTATAAGTAGTAATTAACAGCAGAGTGTGATGAGTCTTGAGATAGAGATTAGAAGGAGGCTTCGGGAACCCAGAGGAGGACCCCAGCTTAGACTTTGAGGATACAGGCTTCTAGGAGGAAACAGATCTAAAAGCTTAGGAGTTGGCTCAGTAAGTATATAGAAGATATACTGGGCAGAGAGAACAGTGTGTATAAAAGCCTAGAAGCTAGTGAAGATCAGTACAGAAATGTCTGGTATGACTGGAGTAAGGCAGTCAGGCTGGAGACCCTGAAGGGGTCTGAAGTCCTTTAAGGACGTGTGGTAGAAAGAATGTCTCCATCTCATACTTTGAGTCATCTAGGTTACTTCCTGGGAGGCATCCACTGTTTCTTTAAAAAAAATTTTTTTTTAAATGTTTATTTATTTTTGAAGGAAACAGAGCGAATGGGGGAGGGGCAGAGAGAGAGGGAGACACAGAATCCAGAGCAGGCTCCAGGCTCTGAGCTGTCAGCACAGAGCCTGACCCAGGGCTCGAACTCACGGACAGTGAGATCATGACCTGAGCCAAAGTCGGACACTCAACCAACTGAGCCACCCAGGTGCCTGCAACCACTGTTTCTTATGCATTCTGTAGATACTATGTTCATTTATAAGTGTGTACCTTAATATTCTTGCCTTCCTTCCCCCACAGATTAAAGTACAGCATATTATAGGTACTATTGAACACTGTGCTTCCTTGTTTTTGTCATGTATAGATTCAGCCTTACTTTCCAACAGTTGCATTTTATTCCATTGTAAGGATGTACCATGTCTTATTTAACTAGTTCCCTTTTGATGGCATTTAGATCTTTTCCATTCCTTTGCTATTAGAAACACTGCTGCATTGAATATCTTTATACGTGGGGCATTTTGTACATGTAAGACTGTATCTGTAGGATAAATAGCTAGGAATGGAACTGCTTGCTCAAAGTGTTTGTGTAATTTTCATGGAAAGTGGCAAATCACCCTGTATAAAGATTTGCAATATTCCATCCCCCCAGCTGTGTGTGAGAGGGCCTGGGTAGGAACTTTGAAGGCAGCAATTTGAGATTCTTGGAGGGTGGGAGGAGTCACTGATCAGACATGGTGCCTCATGTTAGATACTTACCATTTGAAGGAACTCAAAGGAAGATGCCTTCAGACAGTGGTTTTCATAGAAACAGGCATTGTAGCAAGGTGGCTAGGAGCGCCTGCTTTGTAGTCCTATAGACCTTCTTTTGAGTCCTGGCTCTGTTGCTTAGGTGGAGCTTAGGTAAGTTCCTTAGCCTCTCTATGTCTGTTTCCTCATCTCTGAATGGGGTAACAATGGTGTCTACTGTCTATTTTGCCAAGGATTGCTGTGAAGATTTAATGCATTATTACACGGAAAGCCCTTGAAACTGTTCCTAGCACAAGGTGCTACTTTGTTATTTTGTCACACCATCTCATCTCTCTACCACCCTTTTGTTTTGAAAATTGCCTGGATTTGTATATCTCTGGCACCCCTTTGTGTGATCTTGGGTAATTGCCCCAGTTTTTTTTTTTGTTTGTTTGTTTGTTTTGTTTTTTGTTTTTAACCTGTAAAATAGGGATAATATTAAGAGTATCTTCTTGGGTTTTTGTGTATTAAATGTATTAATACACTGGAAGTGCTTATAGCGTTGCCCTATATGTCGTGTTAGTAAACATTGGTGATACGTGTTCTTCTTTTGCAGACTTTGGCTGTTGGTTTAGTGCCATGCATCCTTTACAGTGTGTCCTGCAAGCACAGAGATGGGGCCCCTTGGCTTCTGTGTCCTGGCTGCTGTTCAGGACCTGCAGGGCACAGAGTAGTGTCCACGGCACCACATGTCCCGGTCCAGGGAGGCAGCAGGAAAATGGAGTTCAGAAGGATTTCAGCTCTAGGCTGGCTGCTGGCCCGACTTTTCAGCATTTTTTAAGAAGTGCTTTAGATCCTCAAGAGAAGCCTGACGTGGAGGACCCACCCCCCTATCTCACAGTGGATGAACTTTCTGGGAGGCAGAGAAAAGGTTGGTTTTATTTTTCTCTTTGGACTTCTGCTTTGCTCCTTTCCAGCATTCCTGATTCTTAATTGTTCTTTTATTGCAGACCTGGCTCTGCAGGGTTAATAGTATGGGAAGGCTGCTGGCTTATGGAATTGTCAGACTTTATCAAGTAACGTTAATATAAAGAAACTCATACTTTTGGTCCATGTGACTGGGGGTGGAAGTCCTGGGGAGTCCTCTCTTTGGTTACTTTTGGAAACCCTATAGTCTCTGTTCTGATTTTTAGATTGTCTTAAGTCATAAGGCACCTTTCACTATTGGTGCTGTAGAAATTCACTTTTTATGCTTCAATAAAGGTTTTCTGAGAAACACTATGCAGTCAGTTAAAATACCTTTTCTTTTTTTCTTTTTTCTAAAGTTTATTTACTGGGAGAGACAGAGAGACAGACAGGGAGAGAGAGAACCAGTTGGGGAGGGGCAGAGAGAGAGGGAGACAGAGGATCCAAAGCCGGTTCTTTGCTGACCAGAGAGCCTGATGCAGGGCTTGAACTCACAAACCTCGAGATCATAACCTGAGTAGAAGTCAGATGCTTAACCAACTGAGCCACCCAGGTGTCCCAAAATGCCTTTTAAAAAAAAGTTTGAAAAAATAAAAAACAAGTTTGAAGAGACATTGAAGGGCAACCAGATCTCTCCCCCTTTGCTCTGTTTCAAAAAAAATATTTCCTTCTATAATTCTTTTTTTTCCAAATGTTTAAATATTTATTTGCTTGTTTATTTTGAGAGAGAGAGAGAGAAAGTGTGTGTGCGTGAACAGGGCAGGGGCAGAGAGAGAGAGGGAAAGAGAGAATCTCAAGCAGGCTCCATGCTGTTAGCGCAGAGCCGGATGGGGGGCTCTGTCCCACAAATTGCGAGATCATGACCTGAGCCAAATCAAGAGCTGGATGCTTAACTGAGCCACCCAGGTGCCCCTCCTTCCATAATTCTTAAAGATTTGATTGCAATCATATAGCACAAATCATTTGTAACTTGATGTTTTCATTTGACACTTTTCTAAATACTGCAGTCTTCAAAATCAAATTTTTAAAAATTGGTACAAAATATTACATTGTGCTGTACTATGATGTACCTGTTCCCTATAGTAGGACATTAGGTTGTTTCAAAAGTTTTTATAAGTAATGCTATAATATGTATCTTTGTATACACACACACACACACACATATACATATAAGTAGTGGGTGTATATATTCTAAGACCTTTTTTTTCAGAGTAAATATCAAGGAGTTGAATTAGTAAATCAAGGAGTGTGTACATCTTATGACTCCTGCTAGGTATTTTGTAGTCTTTTTTTTTTTTTTTTTTCTTTTTAAATGTTTACTGATTTTTGAGAGAGCAGGCACAAGTGGGGGAGGGGCAGAGAGAGAGGGAGACAGAGGATCTGAAGTAGGCTCCAAGCTGTCAACACACAGCCCAATGTATCTCAAACCCAGGAACTGTGAGATCATGACCTGAGCCAAAGTCAGGTCATGACCTGAGCCTCAACCTGCTGAGCCACCCACACACCCACTAGTCCTCTTTTTTTAGACAAGGAAAGTGAGCCAAAGAGCATTAAAAAAAACCCAAAATCTGATGTTTCTTTCTTTTATAAATTACTGCTGTTTTCTGTTGGTTTTCATAGGATTTTTTTGTCATCAACTTTTAACTTCATTTTGACTTTATTTGGGTCTGTGGATTAAAGATTGCTGGTGGGGACAGGGGTTGATAGAGGAATTTAGTTTGAAAGGGCTTGCCAGAGTGTGAAATTGATGTTCCTATTTTTTTTTTTAAGTTTATTTATTTATTTTGAGAGAGAGAGAGAGAGTGCAGCCAGGGGAGGGGCGGAGAGGGAGGAAGAGAGAGAGAATCCCAGGCAGGCCCCATGCTTTCTCATGAACCGTGAAATCATTACCTAAGCCGAAGCCAAGGGTCCGATGCTTAACCGCTTAATGGACTGAGCCACCCAGGCACCCTTTGATGTTGTGAAAGCTTTAGGTGGCTCAGTTGGTTAAGCATCCAACTCATGATTCCAGCTCAGGTCATGATTTCACGGTTCGAGAGATTGAGACCTGTTTTGGACCCTGTGTTCACAGTGCAGAGCCTGCTTTGGATTCTCTCCCTTTTTCTCTTTGCCTCTCCTGCACACTTGCTCACATGCTTTCTGTCTCTCAAATAAATAAACATTAAAAAAGAAGCTTTATGCACATGTGTTTTACGTCATAATACAGCTATACTTTTTTTTTTTTAAAGGTTTTATTTTTAAGTAATCTCTACTTCATCGTGGGCTCTACTTCAACCTGGGGCTCAAACTTACACCTGGAGATCAAGAGTCCCATGCTCTGCTGACTGAGCCAGCCAGGTGCCACAATGCTTGCTTTCATTTGAGATGTATATTTGTAATTTGTAGTTTGTTTGTAGTAGGAAGTTACCTCATTTTTATTTTGTGGCTTTGTGTACCTCCTGCCATTGTTGTTATTTTCAGAGGTTGGAGAACCTTGTTTTGAGAAGGAGGAGTGTAATGGATTTAAATTTATTTTTGGGGTGCCTGGGCAGTTCACTTGGTTTAGCCTCTGACTCTTGATCTCAGCTCAGGTCTTGATCTCCAGGTTGTGAGTTCAAGCCCTGTGTTGGGCTCCACATTGGGCATAGAGCCTACTTAAAACATTTTTTTTCCCCCCTAAGTTGATAATCAACACTATCAGCTAGTCCTCCCTTTTCTGTTTTTATAACCACGTTGCCTTGATTCTCAGGTGCATGTTTCCCCTGTATTTTAAATGACACGGCCTGTAATTATGTATGTATGTATTGCAGTATTTCTTTTGTTCTGAAAGGCTGTTGTTAATTTGGCAGTACCTCTGGCAGTTAATGGTATCTTAGAATTGAGGCAACAGGGGACTTGGATAACTGGTTGCCTCAGATGTTTCTGGGGCATTTGGGAAAGAGACCTTTTGAGACATACGGTCCCTTTTAGTCTGCCTACTGTGGAATCTTCCTCTCATTGCAGTCTACCTGGAGACCTATGGCTGTCAGATGAATGTGAATGACACAGAGATAGCCTGGTCTGTCTTACAGAAGAGTGGCTACCTGCGCACCAGGAACCTCCAAGAGGTACGTGGGTTTTCTGCTTCCCTTGTTTCCTGGGCCTGGATGAGACTCTGCATTTGTGCCAGGACTTATTTTTTTTATTTTTATTTTTTTAATGTTTATTTATTTTTGAAACAGAGAGAGACAGAGCATGAACGGGGGAGGGTCAGAGAGAGAGGGAGACACAGAATCCGAAGCAGGCTCCAGGCTCTGAGCTGTCAGCACAGAGCCCGACGCGGGGCTCGAACTCATGGACCATGAGATTGTGACCTGAGCTGAAGTCGGACGCTTAACCGACTGAGCCACCCAGGCGCCCCTGTGCCAGGACTTAGATACAGCTTTAGAAACAGGGTATGGCCTGGTGAGAGTGGGTTTCCTTGAGTAAAGTGTGTAGCATGGGACTAAGGTATATTTTTGTTCTGGTTATTTTTGAAACTTTTATGGTGGTGCTCATTTTTAGGCAAGGATCTAGGTTAAAAATGGGCTGTGAGGTGGAAGGGAACGGAGGAGTTAGTGTTTAATCTCTGTACCCAACAGAGGAGATTTAGTTGGGGAACATGAAAGATTCTGGAGCTTGATGGTGGTAATGATTGCACAATAGTGTGAATGTACTTAATGTTCCTGAACTGTACACTTAAAAATGGTAAAAATGGTAAATTTTATGTATGTTTTTACCACAGTAATAGGAATAATAGGGAAGAAAAGGCTGTGGGTAGTGATTCTACAAGGCAGATTTCAGAGATTGTAATTTTCCTTTTTTTTCCTATTTTTCCACTCAGGCTGATGTGATCCTCCTTGTCACATGTTCTATCAGGTGGGAGTTTGTTCTTTACCTAGAGAGTGAACGTGTTTTGTGTCAGAGTTAGCAGTGCCAGGCTGGCCTACCTGTGGAGATGAGTCAGTGGACTTGCAGTTTTACAACATGGGAGATAGCAGTGATGGAACTGGGCTGACATTTGCCGAGCACGTGCTGCGTATCCTGTCTCGTGCTGAGCACTATACATACGCTGATTTAATTCTCACAACCACCCTATGGGGTAGGTGCTATAATCGAACCCGTTTTATAGATGAGGAGTATGTTGAGGCACCCAGCTTTTCCTAAGGTTTCTCTTGCAGGTAATGGCACTTGTTAGGATGTAGCATCATGAGGGTTAGGGTGCAGTCAGTGGCCGGGGACAGGGTTCTTCTGAACGGAGATGGGTGGCATCCATCAGAAGTAAACATATTCTGTTTCTTACTTTGTTTCTGTATACAAGACACATTTGTGTTAGTGTTTCCTCAGTGTTAATGGAATCCAGCATTTTTGTTGGGGGTGTTTCTGCTGTAAGACACTGAACTAGATGGCTTTGGGAGATTCAGAAATGAACCCTCCTCCATGGAGCCTTGCTTTAAGGAGCTTAGTCTGATATGGGAACTAAAGCAGAGACACAAATAGCTCTAACATCTGGCAGAAAGCACTATATAAAAAATCAAACAATAAAAGAGAAGTTGCTAAGTATAGGGCAAAGTATAGTTATAAGGCAGTTAAAAGGCAGACAGACTCTGTACGAGGCTTTGTGAAGTAGATTCTGAGTTTGACGTAAAGGCTTGTCAAGAGTGGAGATATGCAGGAAGGGTGTCATTGTGGGAATGGTGAATTGTAGCAAGTGGTGCTTCTTCAGTTGGCTCCCTGCCTGTCTTCCCTTAACTTAAAAGGTAGATATTCATTTAAAGGGTTGAAGTTTCTTTTGATTTTATTTCCGTTGCCCCACTCCTTTAGCTTGTGGTATAGTTGATTTTCAGGTTCAGTTATACCTCTTTTGATCTTTGTAGGGAGAAGGCTGAACAGACCATCTGGAATCGTTTATATCAGCTTAAAGCCCTGAAGACAAAACGGCTCCGCTCCCGAGTGCCTCTGAGGATTGGGATTCTAGGTATCCGGTAATTTGGAGATTTTGTGTTTTGATACTTGGGCTCCATGAAAATTAAAAAAAAAAATTTTTTTTTTTTTATGTTTATTGATTTTTGGGGAGAGAAAGAGAGACAGTGTGCAAGCAGGGGAGGGACAGAGAGAGATGGAGACACAGAATCTGAAGCAGGCTCCAGGGTCTGGGCTGTCAGCACAAGAGCCCGATGCAAGGCTTGAACTCACAAGCTGTGAGATCATGACCTGAGCTGAAGTCAGATGCATAACCAACTGAGCCACCCAGGTGCCCTGAAATTTTTTAAGTTTATTTATTTTGAGAGAGAGAGTGCATACATGTGCAAATTGGGGAGGGGCAGAGAGAGAGAGAGAGAGAGAGAGAGAGAGAGAGAAAGGGAAAGAGAGAATCCCAAGCAGGCTCTGTGCTGTCAATGCAGAGCCTGATGTTGGGCTTGATCCCATGAACCTTGAGATCATGACCTGAGCTGAGATCAAGAGTCGGATGCTCAAGTGACGAGCACCCAGGTGCCCCTTCATGTAGCTTTGTATGCTAGGGTTCCCGTTAGATGCTGGATTCCCAGCGTTTGAAGAAATGTCATGCGTCCCATGTAACTTTTGTATTTGATGTCAAAGGCTGTAGCATGAAATAAGCTAAAGCTCATAAAAAGGGCTTTTCACAGTGCCTTGAAGTCATGGGTACTCAGAATATGGTCTGTCCTTGTTAGAGTTTAATGGGGCTGATGGTGGCAGAGTTATGGATAGGAGAGAGTTTGGTGTCTGAAGCAACAGCATGAATTTAGAGTGTAGGCACCTTTCGTCTTGACTCCTGAAGTAGAGCCAAGTGAGGATCTAGATCTGCACTGACCAGTATGGTAGCCGCTAGCCACATGTGGTTATTTAAATTTAGCTAAAATTAAATAATATTAAAATTTACTTTTTCACTCTCACTAGCCACATATTGACTTCTCAGTAGTCACACTTGACTAGTGGCTACCATTTTGGACAGCACAGATAAAGAATATTTCTATCATTTGAGGAAGTTCTGTTGGACAGCTCTGATCTAGATAGCTGGAAAGTATATCTCAAAAATGAATATTCTGTACCCTCTTGGTCCCAGAATTTAGTTAATGTATTTAACTTTAAAATTGGCTGTCCATTGTGGAATGATTAAATTAATTCGTCTTGATGGGTCAAAACATAGTTGGAGCATATCCTGTTATACAGATTAATGTACTAAGTGACATAGGAGGATGGAAGGATTAGCTGAAATGTTTTGTTTCTTTTTTTATTTTTTATTTTTTAATGTTTATGTATTTTTGAGAGACAGAGAGAGACTGAGTGTGAGCTGGGGAGGGACAGAGAAAGAAGGTGGCACAGAATCCCAGATAGGCTCCAGGCTCTGAGCTGTCAGCATAGAACCCGATGCGGGGCTCAAACCCACGAACTGAGAGATCATGACCTGAGCTGAAGTTGGACGCAGATCTAACTAAGCCCATCCAGGTGCCCCTGAAATGTTTTGTTTCATTTCAGTTCCTTCATTATAGAAGCTCCTGGCTATGTCTTTGTTAGGAATTTCAGAAATCCCCCCAATACTTTGTTTTTTATTGTGATAGAATATAGGTAACATGAAATTTATCATTTGAGCCCTATTTTAAAATGTACAGTTCAGCTTCAAGTTTATTCATATTGCTGTACAACCATCGCCACCATCCATTTCCAGAACTTTTTCATCTTCCCCAACTGCAGCTCTCTACCCATTAAATAACTTCCCATTTCCCTTCTCACCTTAGCTCCTGGCAACTTACCATTGTACTTTCTGCCTCTATGAATTTGATTATTCTCGGTAACTCATACAAGTGGAATCATGGAATATCTGTCCTTTTGTGAGTGGCTTATTTCATTTAGCACAATGTCTTCAAGATTCATCCATATTGTAGCATATATCAGAATTTCCTTCCTTTTTTAAGGCTGAATAATATTCCATTTTATGTGTACACCATATCTGTTGATGGACACTAGGGTTGCTTCTACCTTTTGCCTATTGTGAATGATACTGCTATGAACATAGGTGTATAACCAAGAATAGGTTTTTTTTTTTTTTTTTTTTAATGTTTATTTTTGAGAGAGGGAGAGAGGGAGGGGCAGATTGAGGGAGGACAGAAGATCTAAAGCGGGCTCTGTGCTGACAGCAGTGAGCCCGATGAGAGGCTCAAACTCCTGAAACCATGAGATCATGACTTCAACTGAAGAAATCAAGAGTCAGACCCTTAACTGACTGAGCCACCCAGGTGCCCCTGGATGATGGTTTAATTTTTTTCTGAGCATTTAATTGATTTCTTTAGTTGCTTGCTTCCTTTGGTTTTCTCATATAGGAAGATGCAGGTTCCAGTGCTATGGAAGTATTGGGCAAATTTGGGGAATGATGATGCTAGACTAAACTCTTAGAGAAGTTTCTGTGCCCTGGTCGCTGAATGTAGCTGGAGGTAATGTGTACTGAGAAGAAACCACGAGACCAGATGCATTTGTGAATGGGTACTTATTTTGTTTTCCTTCCTCAGGCTGTATGGCTGAGAGATTGAAGGAGGAGATCCTCAACAGGGAGAAAATGGTGGATATTTTGGCTGGTCCAGATGCCTATCGGGACCTTCCTCGGCTGCTGGCTGTTGCCGAGTCAGGTCAACAAGCTGCCAATGTGCTGCTCTCTCTGGATGAGACCTATGCTGATGTCATGCCAGTCCAGACAAGCCCCAGTGCTACATCAGCCTTCGTGTAAGACACTGCCCAAGAGACAGGGAGTGAACTTCTCCTTTCTCACTCTTAAAATAATGTTAATTTTGCTACATTAAAGCAAATTAATACATGCATATAGGACAAAACATAAAAAACAAAAAACTGATAAAGTCAGACTCCTTCACATCTCTTCTCCCCGGTCTTGTAGGCCACCTCAGAGGCAGCCATGTTAGTAGTTTCTTGTATAGTCCTTTTAGGAGTGTTCTTTCCATATCCATTCATACATGTAATATGGGATCTTTCCTACCATTCATTCTGTATTCTAATTTTTTATTTAAGAAAATATCTTCAGTTTTCCTATTCCTTTTTTTCTTCCCCTGAACTTTAACTGAAAAAAAGTAGTAAAATCTGGTGACAAAATAGTTCATATTTGTTGAAGAATACGTGGAAAAGATAAAAAAAAAAAACATAAAGAGGAAAGTAAGAGTCACCTATATTCCAACCACCTAATGATGAACACTGTTATCATTTTGCTATATTACTCCTGTCCTTTCCTGTGTGTGTATGCTTTGTACCTGCGTTTAGTTGTAAAAATGGGCTCTTGATGTACTTGGTTTTATAACCTTACTTTAAATGGTGAAATATTTTAATTTCATGTAATTAAATTTTCTATAACAGAGATTGGCAAATTGGCAAAAAAAAGTTACAGCCTGTTTTTTGTAAATGAAGTTACTGAAATATAGCCTTACCATTTGTTTATATATCATCTGTGGCTGGTTTTGCCATTACAGTAGCAGAATTGAGTAATTGTGACACAGACTGTGTGGTCTGCGAAGCCTGAAATATTTACTGTCTGTTTCTTATAGAAAGTTTGTCAGCCTCTGTCATTTTAATGGCTATCCCACACTTCTTGGAAAGCTTAATAAAAACAATAGCTAACATTTATTAAACAGTTCTAAAGTGAACATCTTTGATATTCATAATTATTTCCTTAAGGTAAATTAATGTTTTCATATACAGGATGCAAATGGAAGAGAGTGATTTAACTTAGAAACCTAATAATTGGATCAGGAATGAGTGAGAACTATGAATTCCTGTTTTAAATCTGAAGTTTCTCAGGGGCGCCTGGGTGGCTCAGTCGGTTGAGTGTCTAACTTTGGCTCAGGTCATGATCTCGCTGTCCATGAGTTCAACCCCTGCGTCAGGCTCTGTGCTGACAGCCCAGAACCTGGAGCCTGCTTTGGATTCTGTGTCTCCCTCTCTCTCTGCCCCTCCCCTACTTGTTCTCTTTCTCTCTCTCTTTCTCTGCAAAAATAAACTTAAAAAAGAAAAAAGAAATCTGAAGTTTTTCCTCCCCACACACACTTCATAATATATATATATTTTTCTGGTGTAGATGTAAAAAGTTCAAATGTTTTCTATTCATGGGGTATACTCCTGGTACATCTGCACCCTTTCCCTCACCACTGTGCTCCCTCAGGGTAACTGCTCTATCTGCCAGTTGCAATGTGGTTTATATCATGTGCTTAGATACTAGTTTTTAAAGATAAAAAATGTCTGCCTTAAAAATGTCTCAGATTGGTCCAGTGTGAATATGGTGCCAAGAGGATTCAGAGCCAAAGGATAACGTCTAGGGAGCTCTGACCTGCTCCTTGGGTGGGAGCAGGTGTCCCATTCCTCTTACTAAGTTTTGGTGCTTTTCCCCCAGGTCTATCATGCGAGGCTGTGACAATATGTGCAGCTACTGCATCGTCCCTTTCACTCGTGGACGGGAGAGGAGTCGGCCTGTTGCTTCCATTCTAGAGGAAGTGAGGAAGCTTTCTGAGCAGGTGAAAAGTTCTGTTGGCTTTCATCTTATAAGTGTGTTTTTAGGAGAATGAGGACAACCTTTCTAGTTTTGCTTCCTGTGCTGTCTCCGAGCTGTAGAAGTTTAGAACCATACCTGGCCAGGAAGAAATACTTGGCTGAACATCTTTGATTTGCTGCCCATGTGAAGTTTGCTTCAGAGGCAGCACAGTGGAATGGAGAGAGCATGAGTTACAGTCAGATGACTGAGTGAATTCTGGCTGCACCATTCTCTGGTTTAGTGCCCTGGCACAGGTCATGTAACTATCTTCTTTTAGTTATTTATGAAAAAAATTTCTTCTTAAGTTTTGTTCATTTATTTTGAGAGAGAGAGAAACAGAGTGTGAGCAGGGGAGAGGCAGAGAAAGTGAGAGAGAAAGAATCCCAAGCAGGCTCCACACTGTCAGTGCAGAGCCTGATGCCAGGCTCAGACTCACAAACTATGAGATCATGACCTGAGACGAAATCAGGAGTCAGATGCTTAACCCACTGAGCCACCCAGGCACCCCCTAACTATCTTCTTTTAAACACAGTTTCTTAATCTATGAAAAGAAGATAAAATAGTAACTTCCATTCTGGGTTATTGAAAGGATTGTCCTAATTTAAATGGTTTTTTGTTTTGTTTTTAATTTTTTTTTTTTAACATTTATTTATTTTTGAGACAGAGAGAGACAGAGCATGAACAGGGGAGGGGCAGAGAGAGAGAGGG
Source organism: Panthera tigris (assembly GCF_018350195.1). NCBI lineage: Eukaryota > Metazoa > Chordata > Mammalia > Carnivora > Felidae > Panthera > Panthera tigris. Next base: position 25,462,487 of record NC_056662.1, read on the forward strand.
AGACACAGAATCCGAAGCAGGCTCCAGGCTCTAAGCTGTCAGCACAGAGCCCGACGCGGGGCTCGAACCCATGGACCGTGAGATCATGACCTGAGCCGAAGTCGGACACTTAACTGACCAAGCCACCCAGGCGCCCCAGTTTTGTTTTGTTTTTAAAGTAATCTCCATACCCAGCATGGAGCTCAAACTCCCAACCCCAAGATCAAGAGTCACATTTTTGGGGTGCCTAGGTGGTTCAGTCGGTTAAACATCAGACTCTTGATTTTGACTCAGGTCATGATCCCAGGGTTGTGGGATTGAGTCCCTCACATTGCGCTCCATGCTGGGCATGGAGACTGCTTAAGATTCTCTCTCTCTCTCTCTCTCTCTCTCTCTCTCTCTCTCTCTCTGTCTGTCACTCTCACTCTCAAATTAGAAAAGTCACATGCTCTACTGACTGAGCCCCCCCATAGTTAAAAACTTTTTTAATGTTTATTTACTTATGTTGAGAGGGAGAGAGAGAGAGAACGAGAGTGCACACGCACCCAAGAGGGTGTGGGGGAGGGGCAGAGAGAGAGAGGGAGAGAGAGAATCCCAAGCAGGCTCTGGGCTGTTGGCGCAGAGCCCCACATGGGGCTCAATCTCATGAATTGTGAGATCATGACCTGAGTTAAAATCAAGAGTTAAACGCTTAACTGAGCCACCCAGACACCCCAGTTTATTTTATTTTTAATTTTTTTTAACGTTTATTTATTTTTGAGACAGAGAGAGACAGAGCATGAATGGGGGAGGGGCAGAGAGAGAGGGAGACACAGAATCGGAAGCAGGCTCCAGGCTCTGAGCCATCAGCCCAGAGCCTGACGTGGGGCTTGAACTCACAGACTGCGAGATCGTGACCTGAGCTGAAGTCGGACGCTTAACCGACTGAGCCACCCAGGCGCCCCCAGACACCCCAGTTTAAATGCTTTTAAACTACCTGGCACCCAGTAAATTTTCAGAGAATGCTTTATCTGTCCATTCTAGGAAACCTCCCAAATCTCTTGTTCATTTTATCACAGAGCCAGCTCACTAGTTGAGGGACAGAGAACAGATGAGGGTAGTGAATCCCATCAGAGGCCAGAGGGGAGATAATTGCTATTTTCCTGCTATTGGGAGCTTGTCTCCCCCCCAACTCTAGGCCTGGATCTGCTAGCCCTGAAAAAGAGGACAGTAGGTGGGAATATGGAGCTTTTCTTTCATTAGAGTCTCCCTGTTTCCTTACTTGCTTGGCTCGGGAACTGTGGGAGGCTAGCCTCTGCTCCAGTTTTTAGTCAGCAGTTTCTTCTTACAGTCTGGCAGTGCTCTCTTCTCCCCATCCCTTAGTTCTCAATTCCCTGTTTGGTCCCTGGCTGCTCTCCATACCCCACCTCTGCAAGTGCTTCCTGGTCTCCAGTTGTCTCCTTCTCCCCTTCCACCTCTCCCACCATAGCAGAACTCTTCAGGATAGAGACATTCTGTTTATTTATTTTATTTATTTATTTTTCAAATTTGTTTATTTATCTTGAGAGAGACAGAGTGTGTGAGCAGGGAAGGCAGAGAGAGAGGGAGAGAGAATCCCAAGCAGGCTCCACATCGTCAGCACAGAGCCTGATATGGGGCTCGAACTCATGAACCTCGAGATCACGACCTGAGCCGAAACCAAGAGTTGGATGCTTAACAGACTGAACCACCCAGGCGCCCTTGTTAATATCTTTTTATATGTGTGTGTATTTTCCTTAGTTTTTTATGTATATATATATATATATATATATTTATAATGTAATATTAATATGTAATATTAATAGTGTTAATTGTTTATATATAAATATATAATATATATAATATTGTTATAATAATATATATAATATATAATGTATTATACCTAATATATACACATAATATATATAACAATATAACATATATAATATAATATATAGTATTAATATACAATATTAATGTATAATATTGTTTAGTCACCTCTAATATTAAGGCACTCCCTTAGTCATGCCATTGTTAAACCAAATTAAAAAAAGTTACAAAGGACATTATTTGGACCGTTGTTAAAAATTTGATTTATAGTATGTGGATATTTAGGGGCAAAAGAGCATGTTGTTTGTAACTTGTTCTCAGAAGGCTCAGAAAAATATGTGCTTGCATGTGTATGTGCAGAGAGAGGGTGTATCTGAGTGTGAGCATGTGAATGATAAGCAGATGGTGTGCAGTGTTAACCGTGAACCTGGGCAAAGAGTATATGGGAGTTCTTTTTACTATTCTTGTAATTTTTCTGTAAGTTTGAAATTGCATCAAAATAAAGTTAAAAAAATAGTCTATTTATAGCAACTTTTTTTTTCTTAGTGAAGTTTTATAATGCAAGTTTTCAAACAGGTAATTTGAAAGTCTAGTACAGTAAGTACAGTTAATAAACTTGTCATATTTGCTTTATCTTCCTGTCTTTATATATGCATAAATATATGTTTTTTGAAACATTTCAAGGCTGAGTTGTAGATATCAGGCTTCTTAACCCTGTATATTTCAGTATGCATCTTCTCAGAATAAGAGTTTTTCCATTCATAATACCATTATTACATGTAGAAAATTGAACAACTAATATTATATGATATGTAACTCATATTCAGAATTTCTCTTTTTTAAAGTTTATTTGTTTATTTTTAAGTAATCTCTTCACCTAATGTGGGGCTTGAACTCACGATCCTGAGATCAAGAGTCACATGCTCTTATAACTCAGCCAACCAGATGCCCCTCAAAATTTCTTAATTGTCCAAAAATATGTATGTATGTATGTATGTATGTATGTATGTATTTTTAGAGAGTATGAGTGGTAGAGGGAGGGAGAGAGAGTCTTAAGCAGGCTCCAGTGTGGAGCCAGACATGGGACTTAATCTCATAACCTTGAGATCATGACCTGAGCCAAAATCAAGAGTTGGATGCTTAATCTACTGAGCCACCCCAAGAATATCTTACTGCTTTTTTATTTTCAAACTAAGATCCAGTCAGACTTTGTGGTTTTATTTGTTGTTTTTTATATTTTTTCATTCTCTCTTAATTTAATTTCATTTTTTTTTGTTTGCTTTAAATGATACATTAAGTTTTTGAAGAGATCAGATACATCTGGATTTGTCTGATTGCTTCTTAATGTTGTCATTTAAAATATTCCTCTGAACTCTGATAAACTGGAAGTTAAATGTAAAAGCTTAATTCAATTTAGACTAAATACTTTGGGAAGAATACTTTATGGGCAGTGATTATATAATATTCAACTGGCAGAATGGTGTCATAATTTGATTTATAGTGTTATAGATTAACCATTATTACTGAACATTGAATTTCATCCAGGTTTTTGCTATTCTGAAAAATGCTTTGGAGATTAATTTTTATGTAAGGTTTTATTTTTCTAAAAATTAAAAAGTTCTTTTAAGGTTTATTTATTTTTGAGAGAGAGAGAGAGAGACAGTGCAAGCAGGGGAGGGGCAGAGAGAGAGGGAGACACAGAATCCGAAATAGGCTTCAGGCTCTGAGCTGTCAGCACAGAGCCTGACGCAAGGCTTGAGCCCACGAACCATGAGATCATGACCTGAGTCGCTGTTGGATGCTTAACCGATTGAGCCACCTAGGTGCTCTTGTAAAGTTTTATTCTGAAGTTCAGTTCTTCAGACAAGATGTCCAAATACGAAATTACTGGGTTAAAATACAGAGTAGAATACATCTATGAATGGCTCTACGTGGGTTGAACTAATATCAATTAGTGATTTGGCATGAAACTACCAAAAAAGTTTTAAATTGCTTCCAATATATTCACTTTCCCTTTCTCAGGGGCTGAAAGAAGTGACACTCCTTGGTCAGAATGTTAATAGTTTTCGGGACAGTTCAGAGGTCCAGTTCAACAATGCAGTGTCTACCAACCTCAGCCGTGGCTTCTCCACCAACTATAAACCCAAGCAAGGAGGCCTTCGTTTTGCTCACCTTCTGGATCACGTCTCCAGAGTAGATCCTGAAATGAGGATCCGTTTCACTTCTCCCCACCCCAAAGACTTTCCTGATGAGGTGAGTATCAATAGTGAACCGTGCCAAGCTGTTATCAGTATGTGTAAGCTTGACAAAGGCTGGACCCAGTGGGATACAGCAGTCCTTGAATCTTGCTCAGGGGATCTTGTGGTGTATTGCCCTTTGATTCCACCAGAGTTAAAGTCCACCAGTGTTGGGGCAGAGATAGGACTGATATATTTAAAAAAAAAATTTTTTTTTTTTGTAATTGATGTATAGTTGACACACTATATGTATATGATGTATAATTTCAGGTGTACAACATAGTGATTTTGGCAAGTTTTATGTTATGCTGTTCTCACCACAAGTATAGAGATAGGACTGATATTCTGGGAAGTTAAGGTCACCTGGGACCATGAGGACTCTGTGGAGAGAGGTTTTATTACAAGATTTTATGGGAAGGACAGAAAGGGAGGGGATATGTTGCAGTGGGAAACAGTCCAGACTTTGGCCTGAGACAAGATGTGAGTTAAATCCTAGCTCTTCCCTTGCTTTATTAGTAGGTATGACTATTTCATCTTGTCCTCTTCGTCTGTAAAATGAGGTTAATAATAGCCTCCTGCTTTTTGGGGGGGGGGTTGAGAAATAGGTATATTGTATGGAAGGTATTTACCAAGTGCTTTAGTAAAGCATAGAATGTACAGCCTACATGTGAAGCCTTTTTTTAAAGTTTTTAAAAAATTAAAAAACTTTTTTTTAAAAAATAATGTTTATTTATTTTTGAGATACAGAGAGACAGAGCACAAGTTGGGAAGGGGCAGAGAGAGAGGGAGACACAGAATCCGAAATAGGCTCCAGGCTCTCAGCTGTCAGCACAGAGCCTGATGCGGGGCTTGAACTCACGAACCACGAGTTCATGACCCGAGCCAGAGTCAGACGCCTGACTGACTGAGCCACCCGGCAGCGCCCCTTAAAGTATTTTTGATTTGGTGAAACATCTTTTTGCCCCACTGCTACTTTTTTCTCACTGGATTGTCTTCTTACTGAGTTGTAAAACTTTTTTTATGTATTCTTGGTACAAATCCTTTGTCAGTGTATTTTTTCAAATATTTTTTCCTTGTTCCAGTTTCTTTTTTTTTTTTTTTTTTAATTTTTTTTTTTTTCAACGTTTTTTATTTATTTTTGGGACAGAGAGAGACAGAGCATGAACGGGGGAGGGTCAGAGAGAGAGGGAGACACAGAATGGGAAACAGGCTCCAGGCTCCGAGCTATCAGCCCAGATCCTGACGCGGGGCTCGAACTCACGGACCGCGAGATCGTGACCTGGCTGAAGTCGGACGCTTAACCGACTGCGCCACCCAGGCGCCCCTCCTTGTTCCAGTTTCTTGATGGTGTCTTTTAAAGTAGCTAATTAGTTTGGAAGTTAGATGAAACAAATACCAGTTTTCCTTTTTGTCCATGTCAGCCCATGGCTTGAATCTGACCTCTGCTTGCTTGCGTCACTTTTTGAAAGCGGAGATGCCATCAGGGGAAATGTCTGGGACAGACAACATGGCTTGAGCAAAAGTAAAGGATTTGGGTAATTCATGTGTTTGGTTTAATCAGCCTCTTAAGAGGGGCACCTGGGTGGCTTAGTCGGTTGACCGTCTGACTTCAGCTCGTGTCATGATCTCACGGTTCATGAGTTTGAGCCCCACGTTGGGCTCTGTGCTGACTGCTCAGAGCCTGGAGTCTGCTTTGGGTTCTGTGTCTCTGTCTTTCTTGGCCCCGCCACTGCTCACACTTTGTCTCTTTCTCCCTCAAAAATAACTAAATGTTAAAAAAAAAAAAAAAAAGCATTAAAGCTCTTTAAAAAACAAAAAGTCAGCCTATTAAGAAACAGTGGGGGTGGTATTCCTTTATGCAGGATTCTTTGGTGAGACTGTGATGACCTTTAATGTGTTCTGTTTGATCAGGTTCTGCAGCTGATTCATGAGAGAGACAACATCTGTAAACAGATCCACCTACCAGCCCAGAGTGGAAGCAGCCGTGTATTGGAGGCCATGCGGAGGGGGTCAGACTTGCTTGGGGGAGGGAGCATCCTGCACCTTTCCATGTTTTCTTAAGGACCACAGAGTGTCTAAGAACCAGCATAGTGTATAGCACATAGTAGCTGCTCAGTCAATATTTGTTATGTGAATAAACCCATGGACATTATAACCTGTTTCTATTTACTCCCTAAGTATAGACTAAGGACTGGATCACTCATTTCATTTGTTTAGCATGTTTTTTATTAAGTATTTACTGTGTGGCACACTCTTTGAAATATTAATCCTTTAGCTTTTAACATTAAAGTTTTTTAGGCCAGGGATGCCTGGGTGGCTCAGTCATTTAAGCGTCTGACTTAGGCTCAGGTCATGATCTCACAGTTCGTGAGTTTGAGCACCCCGTCAGGGTCTGCACTGGTGGTTGGAGCCTGCTTGGGATTCTTTCTCTTCGTCTCTCTCTGCCCCTTCCCCACTTGCGTGTTTGCTCTCTCTGTCAAAATAAATAAATAAACTTAAAAAAAGTTTAAGTGTTAGAATTTAAACGCATCTCTGGTTCACTTACTTTGGGACTAATACGTACTGTAGAGATAAGACTGAAAGGATAAGGTGACAAATGGCAGGCTGTGTGGAACTAGTGCTTTGCTTTGTTTTCCACATTGGCAGTTTTAGAGATCTTTTTTTTTTTTTTTTTTTAAAGTTTATTTATTTTGAGAGAGTGTGTGCGCTCGGGCATGGGATGGACAAAAGGAGAGAGAGAGAGGGAGGGAGGGAGAGAGAGAGAGAGAGAGAGAGAGAGAGAGAGAATGAATCCCAAGCAGGCTCCAGGCTCCATGCTGTTAGTGCAGAGCCCCACACAGGGCTTGATATCATGAACTATGAGATCATGACCTGAGCCCAAACCAAGAATCAGACACTTAACCAACTGAGCCACCCAGGTGCCTGTAGAGATCCTCTTAAATATTTAATCTGTCTTCACTTATTAAATCAAAGGCTATTGGGGCGCCCAGGTGGCTCACTCAGTGAAGTGTCCAATTTCAGCTCAGGTCATGATCTCATGTTTTGTGGGTTCAAGCCCCACTTCAGGCTCTATGCTGACAGCTCAGAGCCTGGAGCCTGTTTCAAATTCTGTGTCTTCCTCTCTTTCTGCCCCTCCCCTGCTCGCGCACTCTCTCTCTCTCTCTCTCTCTCAAAAATAAATAAACCTTAAAAATAAAAGGTTATTTATTTATATTTTTAAAAAGGCTATTTAAAATAACGTATGTTCTTGAACTAAAGAATCATGGGCTCTAGATTAGGTTACACTACAGGATTAGCATCAAAAGGACTGTTCTGGATACTTTAACCTACGCTTGTACTGTCCTATGTGGATAAGAAGTGATTATATGTGGTAATGCATAATGTTCTCTTTTTACAGCATTCATTTAAAGAAGATTGGTTCATCTAAGCCTTTTCTTTTTGTTCCTTCTTGCAGATATTCAAGAGAAGCTTATGTGGAGTTAGTTCATCATATCAGAGAATCTATTCCAGGTACATTTAAGAAATGTATTTTGCTGAGCACATTACTGTACCAGTGACCACAGTGCTTTTTTCAGATGCAGGCAATGCCTGTGGTACTACCTTAATGAAAAAAAGGGACTACCTTTTATACTTCGGTTCCTCCTCTTCATTTTTCTCTTTCTTTTATTTTACTCTTTTTTGGTTTTTTAATGGCTTGGTCTTGCTAGATATACTCAAAGGTGTCAGCTTGTGGCCTCAATGCTAAAGAGATTTCTCTCTCTTTTTTTATTTATTTTTATTTTATTAAAAAATTTTAAAAAATGTTTATTTATTTTTGAGAGAGAGCGAGCAGGGGAGGGTCAGAGGGAGAGGGAGACAGAATCCCAAGCAGGCTCCGGGCTATCAGCAGAAAGCCTGATGTGGGGCTTGAACCCATGAACTGTGAGATCATGACCTGAGCCTAAACCAAGAATCAGACACTTAACCAACTGAGCCACCCAGGCGCTCCTATTTGTTTATTTTGAGAGAGAGAGACCATGTGCAAGCAGGGGAAGGAGAGAAAGACTCCCAAGCAAGGCTGCATACTGTCAGGACAGAGCCCAATGCGGGGCTCGATCTTACGAACCGTGAGATCACGACCTGAGCCGAAATCATGAGTCTGACGCCAACCAACTGAACCACCCAGATCTCCCAGAGATTTCTTCTCTACAGTATTTGTGTTTCTGAACATATGGGAGAGACCTTGTTCCTTCTTTGTTAGCTGGCAGGTATGGTCTACATTAGTTCTGATTTGGGGACAGTTGATATCTTTAAAACTGTCCTTAGAGGTAATTCCTTTCCTATGATCATAACTTCTTTTTCTCTTTTCCCTTCTAATAGAATTACTTTGTAGTAGTCTTTTAATTTAGATTTGGTTGACAATGTCTACATTTGTTTCCAAGTTTCTAATTATTGTTAACTTGTATTATGCATAAATACTTTTCATTTTGGAGGGGCAGGATAGCGTGGAGGCTTTCTGGGCTGCAGTTTCCTCATCTATCAAATAAAGTTAATAAGGGGTGCCTGTCTGCCTCATTCGGTAGAGTAAGTGACTCTTGATCTTGGGGGTGTTGAATTCAAGCCTCATGTGTGGTGTGGAGTTTACTTAAAAAAATAGAGTTGATAGTATGTTATTGGATTGTTGGAATAATTAAATATATTAAATAGGAAAATATAGCACTTAGTACTGTTTAGTAACTAGTAGTTATTGTTTATATGGTCTTTAAAAAAAATTTTTTTTTTTAATTTATTCATTTATTTTGAGAGAGAGACAGCGTGAGCAGGGGAGGGGAAGAGAGAGAGAGGCCCAAGCAGGCTCTGCACTGTCGGAGCCTGATGCAAGGCTCGAACTCACGAAACCGGGAGATTATGACCTGCACGGAAACGGAGAGTCGGATGCTTAACCGACTGAGCCACCCAGGTTCCCCTCTATGGTCTTAAATAAACTTTGTGTTAAACTAGCTTCAAAAGTATATGTTTATATGAGATATTGCAAAGTTTTCACCATTAAAAGCAGGACCAGTTTGAAAATGTGGAGTTCCTGCTGTGTCCCTAAATCCAACATGTGAAGTAAAAATATCTTTTCTTGTGCTGAGGGGAATATAGACTGAGAAGCCAGGCTTTGGCACGGTAACATTCTAGATAAGCAGGCCTTGCTCCATAATGACTGTTCTGTCACTTGCATATGGACTGTCACTTTGTACTCCAGGGAAGGTGTACAATTGCTGTCTCTCTCTCTCTGTAACCCACAAGTGAAAGGCTTCTCTTGAACGTAAGCTGCAGTGACATGTTGTCTTTTGTCATGTGTTGCAGGTGTGAGCCTCAGCAGCGATTTCATTGCTGGCTTTTGTGGTGAAACAGAGGAAGATCACCTCCAGACGGTGTCTTTGCTTCGGGAAGTTCAGTATAACATGGGCTTCCTCTTTGCCTACAGTATGAGACAGGTCAGCCCTGGGATGAGGGAGAAGCTACTTCTGTGCTGGCACTGACAGAATTCCTGACAGGTGTCTGGTTGACTGTAGACAACTGGCAAGAAAGGAAAGTGGCAGCAGGGCAGTCCTTGAGAAGCTACAAGGATCTTACCACTCATTCTTTTTTTTTCTAGTCAGCCTATTTTATATAATTCGGCAACTTGAGATGAAAGTGGATCAGTTGTGACAATATTTGTCTTCATTAAAATATTTTAAATTATGTTTAGATCGTCTAGAATTTTAATATGAAGGGAGGGATGCCATTGTGGAGGGGGGACGCTGTTCTCTTTATAAGGGTAAAATAATTTCTCAACATGCAGAACGTTTTTGACTTACAGATGTGATTTGTCTTACAGATGCATTTTGTTGCCCTCCTAGCCATCCTCAGCTATTTTTAGTTTTCATTTTTTTAGGCCAAGTGAACCTACTGATACCGCTTTAGAGTTTTTCCTGTAACACAGATTTCCAGGAAAACAAAGCAGAAGGATATAAGGAAGGAATGGGAGAGTAATGTGTATTTCTTGCAGAGAGGGGATAGTTCCGTTCTGCTGCCATTTTCTTGATGGTAGGGATGAATTTCCATGGGTCATTCCTCATCCCTCCAGTCAGCTCAGGGGTGTCTTTCCTTGTGTTTGGGCTGGAGGCTGAGGAGGATGGCCGATCAGGAGGGCTGATTGATGAATGATGGAACTCATGATCTTCGCCACCACTGTCATTCAGCTACCATCAGCCAACCTAATTCATGTCTTTTATTTATTTTTTTTTATTTAAAAAAAAAAAAATTTTTTTTTGACGTTTATTTTTGAGACAGAGAGAGACAGACCATGAACGGGGGAGGGTCAGAGAGAGGGAGACACAGAATCCTAAACAGGCTCCAGGCTCTGAGCTGTCAGCACAGAGCCTGACGCGGGGCTCGAACTCACGGACCGCGAGATCATGACCTGAGCCAAAGTCGGCCGCCCAACCGACTGAGCCACCCAGGCGCCCCCTAATTCATGTCTTTTAAAGCCCACTGCCTAGTGTTCTGTAGGCAGCGTAAGTAGGCCATTGTATATATTTAGGTCTCTTACATAATTATTTCAGAGATGAAGCTTCAGAGTAGATGTTGGGTTCCATTTTGTTACTCTTCCATGGACATAAATATGTAAGATAAATTTTTTGTAATGCTAGAGTTGGGAAATGGGTTTTCATTGTGTGGTGGAAGCATATCTTATGGGCATTGAATATGAGTGTTTACTTTGGGATCTAATTTCTAGGTTAGGATTAAGGTTATAAAGATTGAAGTTGTCTAGTGGATGAGAGCAAGCACTCAAATTGTACCTTTCTCACTTAATAACTGTGTGATCTTGAGAAAGGTCCTTGGTCTTTTCACCTGTGAAATGAGAATAGTGCTTGGTAATGGTAAATGCACAATAGGGGCAAGTTGTTGTTAATAAGACAAAATAGAGTAAACCCATTCGCCATTTTCCTCTGTGGATTTGGTAGTTGTCTCAAAGGCCAGTTGGTTTGAATGTCCACACTTGGATGTATAGGTTTTCCTCTTATTCCATACTTTTATCTAGCTCAGTGGTTCTCCCAACTGTGTTATATAAGCTTGTGTACATAAACCTTTAAAAAAAAAATAGGTGTATACACACACATATACACACGTGTATGCATGCCATGATTTTAGACAATTTAAAGGCTTTTAAATTTCCTTTTTTTTATAGGTACTTTTTTTTTTTTTTTGAAATTTATTTATTTATTTTGAGAAAGAGAGAGAAAGAGAACCAGTCAGGGAGGGGCAGAGAGAGAGGGAGACAGAGGGTCCGAAGCAGGCTGTGTGTTGTGAGAAGATGACCTGAGCTGAAGTTGGATGGTCAACTGACTGAGCCACCCAGGCGCCCCTAGGATAAATTTCCTTTTAAAAAATGTTTTGGACTAGGTAATATGAGCTCATTTTAAAAAATTCGAAAGTTCAAAGTAGTATGCAATGAAAAGTTCTTGTTCTTCCTTCTTCCTAGGTTGCCTGGTTTTTCATTTCCTTCCCTGAAGGCCATCACTCTTAGGAATTTCTTCTGTAAACTTCCAGAGATATTTCATGTATTTATAAACATATTTATATGTTGATCTGTACCTTATTTTGTTTTAAGAGTATGTTTTGGAAAGCAATCGTATCAATACATATGGAATTATCACAGTCTTTTTACAGTAGTGCAATATTCTGTTGTGTGGATAAAGCATAATTCATTTACTAACAGCCTATTGGTAAACGTTTAGGTTGCTTTGCATCTTGTGTCTTATCTATAAACAGTGCTGCTGAGTAACCTGGTACATGAGTTATTTAGTATATGTTACATTTGTCTAAAGCTTATATTTGTATCCTATAAATACATCAAGAACAATTTTGAATCTACAATTTTCATGTGCTAAATTTAGAATTTAACCCTTAGAAAAATGTGACTTTATTGCATAGTAAACTTCTTGTCTTAGAATGCTCTTAGAGCTAGAGAACCCTCCTGGTGTGGCTTGGGTTCTTGTACATATGTCTGTAACTTACAAGTGGAATGAACCTGGTCCTCTGTACCTTAAGAGTGGATTCAGTGGGGGGAAAAAAAGGATTCTATGAGTCCTTGGTGACCTCCAGTCTCTCTCTTTATTTTTATAGAAGACCAGGGCATATCACAGGCTGAAAGATGATGTTCCAGAAGAGGTGAAATTAAGGCGTTTGGAGGAACTTATTACTGTCTTTCGAGAAGAAGCAACAAAAGCCAACATGGCCTCTGTGGGTTGTACCCAGCTAGTGCTGGTGGAGGGGGTAAGGTCATATGTATATACATATATATTTTTGTGTTTTGTTTTTTAAAGTTTAGTTTTGAGAGAGAAAGAGAGAAAGAGAGAGTGCATGTAGGGGAGTGGCAGAGAGAGAGAGGGAGAGAGAATCCCAAGCAGGCTCCATGCTGTCAGTGCAGGGCCGGATGCTGAGCTTGAACCATGGCCTGAGCCCAGATCAAGAGGCACACCAATGTTTTTTGTGTTTTAAAACACAATATGTCTCCCTTTTATTTAGATCATCTTTTATCAGAGTTTTTGTAATTTTCAGTGTACAGGTCCTATATGTATGTATTTTGTTAGATTTATACCTAAGTGTCTTTTTTTTTTTTAAGCTATTTGCTCCAATAGCAAATAGCTAGTTGCTATTGTATTTTTAATTTCAGATGTTCATTATATTGTACAGAAATAATTGAATTTTGTATGTTTATCTTGTATTCTGTGACCTTGTTGAACTCAATAGTTCTAGGAGTTGTTTTGGCAGTTTCTTTGGGATTTTCTACATAGGTAATCATGTTTTTATGTTTTTTTTTTCCTTCCTGATATTCCAAGCTTCCTTCTTTTATCTTTTCCTGTCTGTTTAGACAGCTTTTAGACACTCTGGCAGCAGATTCTCTGTTTTTCTTCATCTTAGAATGTCTTGATTTTTCCTTCATTCTGGTTTTTTTTTTTTTTTATGTTTTTTTTTGAGAGAGAGTGAGAGAGTGTGGGGGAGGGACAGAAAGAGAGAGGGGGACAGAGGATCCAAAGCGGGCTATGTGCTAACAGTAGAGATGTGGGACTCAAACTCATGAACCATGAGATCATGACCCGAGCTGAAGTTGGCCACTTAACCGACTGAGCCACCCGGGCACCTCTCTCCTTCATTCTTAAAAGATATTTTTGTGCTTAGCAGCAGAAAGATTAAGGAAAAGTATGTCTGCTCCATCTTTCTGGAAGCAGTATCATATGTATGTTTTCAGAATCAGTTTGTCTGTAATCCTTCTTTTTTAATTTTTTAAAATGTTTATTTATTTATTTTGAGAGAGAGAGTGTGCGTGCATGCATGCATGTGAGTGGGGAAAGGGCAGAGAGAGAGAGGGAGGGAGAGAATCCCAAGCAGGCTCTGCACGGTCAGCACAGAGCCTGATGTGGGGCTCAATCTTAGAAACCATGAGATCATGACTTGAGCTGAAATCAAGAGTCAGATGCTTAAGCAACTGAACCATCCAGGTGCCCCAAGATCTTATTTATTTATTTATTTTTTAAGTAATCTCTACACCCAACGTGGGGCTCACCCACAACCCTGAGATCAAAAAGTTGTATGCTTTACCAACAGAGCCAGCCAGGCGCCCCTTCAATCCTTTTTTAAAATCACATTTTCTTAGAAGCGTACTGTATTTCAGAAAGTTTGGGGTTCCTATAGGCATCTGTGGTCAAGCTGGGGAACCTAACCGTCAGAGCACTAAACACATGGAATAAGGGGTAAGTTTGAGAGCTGACCTTAAGCTACATGCTGCAGCCATTGGAGAGGAAGGGAAGGAGAGAGATGGGCCCTTTCTGTGACTCCTAAGTCCTGGATTGAGAAGAGAGAGTCCTGTTTCATGCCTTAGGATATGGTAGCATCAAAACCACCAATTACCTGGTATCTGTGTTTGTTAGGACTCTTTAGTAGTGAGTAACAGAAATGTCTTTAAGCCGTTCAGCCTAAGCCAAAAAGAAATCTTCTTTTGTATAAGGCTTCAGGGGTGTCTTGTGGAGCCCAAGGGCAGGAATACTGTAGGTGTCTAGAAAGGACTGTACCCAGTCTGGGAAGCCCTTCAGGCTTTCTTGTGTACTTAGAGCAGCTTTTCCTGCTTCCTCATCTTTGTTGCAGAGTGAGTACAGCAGCTGTGTAGTTCCTATGTTTACATGTTACGGTTCTCGTTATTCATGGGTCACGGTTGTGTCTCTCAGCCCCAGCTCAGATTTCCAGGACGGGTACTTGGTCAGCTCATCTTGGGCTAGGGGATCTTCCTGTGATCTAGACCAGCAGTTGGCTGATTGGTGATGCTGAGCTAGTGTAATACCCCAAAAGGTTTTTGCCTCACTAAATACCTTGTGATTTAGGGTGTCAGCTGTGATTCTGGAGGTATGTACATGTCTATTAGCAGTCTACATTTTATCCAGTAAGAATTAGGTCTTGTTGTATTCCCAGCTCTCTTCACGGAGTCTGGCACAGAATAGTGTACTTATCTTTTGAATGAATGAATAAGTACTCAAAGTTTACTATTCTGTGTCCCTGACTTCATTAGCCTTGCAGCAAACCTGTCGTAACTAAATAAATCAAAACAAGATTCTTTCTTATGCATCCAGCATAAGGCATGACTCGGGGTTAGAGAATAAATGGATTTTTCAGGGCTAGCAGTTGGGAGTCTTTACTTTCTCTTAGAGGAGACTTTCTTTCCTCTAGTCCTGGCTCGTTTAAAACATCAGGTTGCTATCTCCAGAGTGGCAGAGAAGTTGATGATAACTCATGTATACTGAGCATTTACTGTCTGCCAGGAACTGTGCACTTTATGTCATTGGTACATTGAGTCCTACCACGGTTTTGGAGGTAGTGTTAATTATTAGTCCTTTTATGAGATGAAGAAACAGAGACTCAGAGAAGTGGAATAACTTTCTGAAGGTCATACAGCTTGTGTAGCAGAGCCAGAATTTGACTCAGGGCTATTTCGTTCCAGAACCTCTAAACAACAGCCTTCCCCCTTTTTTAATTATGGGGAATTTAAAACATATATGGGTATAGAGAGAACAGTATAATGAATGCCCACATACCCGTTAACCAACCTCAACAACTGTCAATACAGTGTTAATCATGGCTAATCTTTCATCTTTACTGTCCCCATTGGATTGTTATTTTCTTTTAAACCTTTTGCTTTTATTTATTTTTGTTTATTTACCTATTTGGACAGAGAAAGTGTGTGTGAGCAGGGGAGGGGCAGAGACAGAGGGGGAGAGAGAGAATTTAGCCACCTAGATGCGTTGATTGTTTTTTTTTTTTTTAAGTTTATTTATTTATTTACTTTGAGAGAGAGAGAGAGAGACAGAGAGCCCAACCGTGAGTTGGGGAAGGGCAGAGAGATAGGGAGTGAGAGAATCCCCAAGCAGGCTCTGTGCTGTTGGTGCAGAGCCTGACGTGGGGCTTGAACCCACGAACCATGAAATCACCACAATCAAGAGTCTGAGGTCTAACCAACTGAGCCACCCAGGTGCCCCCCCTTCCCCCAATTTGGATTGTTTTGAAGCAAGTACCTTATACTTATACATCATATTATACATATACATTGTGTTTTGTCAGTAAATATTTCAGTATATATCTCTCTAAAAGAGAAGGACTCTAAGAAAAAAAACCAATATTAGGCTATTATCATATCTGAAATAATCGATAATTGTTTGTTAATATTGTCAGATATTTAGTCAGTGTTCCAATTTCCCTTTTTGTTTCATAAATGTTCTTTTATGGTTGGTTCAAATCATGGAATCATGCTGTCTTTTTAAAAATTTATTATAAAACAATTATAAGCTTACAGAAAAGTTGCAATACAGTACCAAGAATTTTTTTTCCTTGACTCATTTGAGAGTTAGTTGCTGACCCGATGATGCCCTCACCTCCCCTCTAATACTGTAATATATATCTCTCTCTTATAAATAGGGACATTCTCCTACATAACTATAGTGCAACCACCAGATCAGGAAATTTACCTTGTTAGATTTCTGCGATCCAGTCCCCCAACCCTGTTTAAGTTTCTCCAGTTGTCACAGAACTGCCCTTTATAGGAAAAAAGAGTTTGTTCAGTATCATATGTTGCATTAATTTCATGTCTGTCTGGTCTCCTTCAGTCTAGAAAAGTTCCTCAGTCTTTCTTTGACTTTCACAATCTTGACACTTGATGATTACAAGCCAGTTATTTATTTACTTAAGTTTTTAAATTTATTTTGAGAGAGAGAGCGAGAATGTGTATGCTCACATGAGCAGAGGAGGGGCAGAGAGAGAGGGAGAGAGAGAATCCCAAGCAAGCTCTGTATTGTCAGCATGGAGCCCAATGTGGGGCCCAAACTCACGAACTATGAGATGATGTCCTGAGCTGAAATCAAGAGTTTGACGCTTAACCCACTGAGGCACCCGGGTGCCCCTATAGGCCAGTTATTTTGTAGAACATTCCTTAATTAGAGTTTGTCTGAAGTTTCCCTGTGATAAGATTGAGGTTATGTATTTTTAGGCCGGAATGTTAGAGAAATGTGTTCTTATTTGTGTCCTGGGTGGTGTACGGTTTTGCTGGTCTCATTACTGGTGATGTTAAGCATCTCGTTTTGAACGTTTTGTTAAGGTTGTGTCTGCTAGGATTGTTGACTGTAAAGGTACTCATCTTCCTTTTGTAACTAGTAAGTGTTTTGTAGGGAGATAGTGGGAAATCTTTTTAAATCTTACCTGACTGCTGTTTCCCTAAAGTAGTAATTAGTTTAAGAACTAAACTCCTTCCTCTGTCTTTGGTTACTAAAGAATATAGCATGACGTTGGAGCTTGATTTTCTAAGAACAGATTACCTTTTGGATTGTCTCTGGCCAATTGTTTTAACCCCAGACAGGGCATCACCTAGCATGTATAATGTAAGACCCTTAAAATAATATACTCCTATCCTTTTTTCCCCTTTTGTGCTATCGTTGTCATAGATTTTTACTTTTGTGTCCCAAAACACGTTGATATTTTTGCTTTGAATAATCAACTGTAGAGCCCCCGTCAGTGTTCACAGCCCATCAGTCAGGAGGCAGGGCAGTGGTTCAGGGCTGCACACTCCTCTGGCGCGGGTATGCTGTGAGAGGCCCACAGAGAAGGGCCCGCCATCAGTCCATCACCGTGTACAATACTCAGTTGCTTTAAAAAAAAAACTTTTTTAAAAGCAAGAAAAAACTCTTTCCTGTGTCCTCACTTAATTATTGCTTCTGTCGTTCTGCATTCCTTGTGTACATTCAGGTTTCTGTCTGGTATCATTATCTTTATGCTTGACAAACTTCTTTGAACATTTCTTGTAACGCACATCTTTTTGTGATGAATCCTCTCAGCTGTCGTTCGTCTGAAAAAAATGTCTTTTCACTTTAACAAATATTTTTTCATTAGGTATGAAATTTTAAGTTGATGTTTTAAAGGTATCATTCTGTTGTTTTCTGACTTACTTGGTTCTGACAAGAAGTTTGGAATCATCCTTATCTTTCTTCCTGTGTACATAAATTCCTTTTTTCTCTGGCTGCTTTTTAAAGATATTTACTTTATCACTGGTTTTAGAAATTTGATGTGTCTTGGCATGGCTTTCTTTGTGTTTATCCCTTTGTGTTTTCTTTGGGATTTGTTGAGGCTTCTTAGTTTGTGAATTTATAATTTTCATCAAATTTGGAAAATTTTCATCTATTATCTTTCAGATATATATCTTTTTAAGTTTATTTATTTATTTTGAGAGGGGAGGGGGAGCAGAGAGAGAGAGGGAGAAAGAGAATCCCAAGCAGGCTCTGTGCTGTCAGGGCAGAGCCTGACCTGGGGCTTGATCCCACAAACCATGAGATTGTGACCTGAGTCGAAACCAAGAGTCGAATGCTTAACCAGCTGAGCCACCCAGGTGCTCCTTCAGATATTTTTTCTGTACTCCTTCTGCTTCCTGCCACCCACCCCCACTGCTTCTCCTCTCCTTCCATGACTCCAGTTACATATATGGCCAACCACTTATAAAAAGGTTTTTCTGTAGGTCATTGAGGTTGTTCATTTTTTTCTGCTTTTTATACCTCTGTGCTTTGTTTTGGATAGTTTCTTTGGCTCTGTCTTCAGGTTCACTATTTTTTCCTTGGGCAGTGTGTAATCTGCTATTACCTATTGAATTTTTAATTTTAGATATTGTATTTTTGGTCTGTATAAGGTCCATTTAGTTCTTTTCAAATACCTTCTATTTGTCTCCTGTATTCTTGTTTTCCTTTGAAACTTAATTTCCTTTGAATGTAATCATAAAAACTGGTTTATTATTTTCGTGATAATTCCATCATTGCTATCATTTCTTGGTCTGTTTCTTTTGATAAACTTTTCTCCTATTATAGGTAACATTTTTTGCTTCTGGGCATAGCCACTGATTTTTGATGGGACATTTAACATCGTGATACTAATTTTTAAGGTCTGGATTTTGTGTTGGGCTTTGTTCTGATAGGTGATTATGTTACCTGCAGTTCAGTTTGATTCTGTCAGGGCTCGATTTCAGGTTTTG
This sequence comes from Panthera tigris, assembly GCF_018350195.1. Classification (NCBI taxonomy): domain Eukaryota; kingdom Metazoa; phylum Chordata; class Mammalia; order Carnivora; family Felidae; genus Panthera; species Panthera tigris. Next base: position 25,481,093 of record NC_056662.1, read on the forward strand.
TTAGGAAAGCTTTTTTATCCCAAGAATAGTTTAGCCTCATTGCTAAGGGGTGGCTTTCTGGAATTAGTACTGCATGTCCCAAGGAATCAATGAGGACTGTCATTAATTGTGATTGTGATAAGTTGTGATTCCCAGCCCTGCATGAGCTCTGGAAACACATCTGCTGACAGTTCCGTGGTTACTTTTTTTGCCTGACTTTGTGGAGTTTCACTGTGATAAACATTCAGCAAAGACTCAAGGGATCCCTGTGCATGTTTCTATAGCTCTTTTTCTGCTTAGCTCCCTCGTCTTTAGAACTTGCTCCACAATTCCTATCTATTGCAGGCTCCCTGAACTCTGATGTCTTTTTCCTAAATCCAGAGAGAACCACTATGGTGTGCCTCAAGATCTTCCTGCCTGCTTGGCATGCCCTGGTCTGACACATGCCTTCTGGCAAAACACAAGGGTGATTGGAGGGCTCATCTCATTTGTTTTCCTTTTCTTGGCTTCACAGTCTTGCACAGTCTGTTGTTCAGTATCTGAAAATAGCGATTTCATATATTTTGTCCAGTTTCTGTTTAAGGCCAGAGAATAAATTTGATTCTTGACATTTCATCATGGCTGGAAGAGAAAAACTTGTATGTATTCTAGAAGTTAATACCATCATACTGGTTTTATTATTGTCCTGACCCTGTCTTCTGTATGTTGTGATGGAGACTCTGGCTTCATGTCTGCCTATTCATTACGGCAAGTAACCTAGGCCAAACAACCCCAGAACATTCCTGAGTGGTTACTATGAGACCGGATAAAGTGAAAGTCAGTTTGTTAAGTGTATCACCCATATGTTCTTGCTTTTAGGACTATTGGAAGTCCATTCCTAAGGAAGGTAATTCTGCAATGAAAGACTGATTGAGTCATTTAAACAGATAGTTAGCAAAATTTATGGAGTCTCTCTAGTGTGCCATGTGCTGTCCTTGTTGCTGAGCAGCAGTAAACACGTAGTCTTTTTTTTTTTTTTTTAATCTCTACATTCAACATGGGGTTTGAACTCAGAACCCCGAGATCAAGAGTTGCATATTCCACCAACTGAGCCAGCCAGGTGCCCCTTTGTAGTCTTAAGTGATTCCTTGATTAAGGAATGCTCTTTGAGTAAAACCCTTAGGGTTCTGAGACAGAGAAGGTATAATTTCTGCCGTCTGAGAACTGATAACTGTGACAGATTCATAAACTCTCTTCTCTTCTTTTTGCAGCACAGTAAACGCTCTGCCACTGACCTGTGTGGCCGGAATGATGGAAACCTTAAAGTGATCTTCCCTAATGTAGAGATGGAGGATGTTTCTAACTCTGGGGTCAGGGTTAGAGCTCAGCCTGGGGACTATGTGCTGGTGAAGGTAAGGTGTCCTTTTGGGCTTTTGGCCTGCGTTGTGAGATGGATGCTGGGTTGGATAATTTGGGGGAGTGAAATTTCTTCCAGGAGAAATTCTTTTTTTTTGTGAGAGAGTGCAAGTGAGCGAGGGGCAGAAAGAGAGAAAGAGAGAGAATCCCAGGAGGGAGAGAGAGAGGGAGAGAGAGAGAGAGAAAGAAGCAGGGCTCACCCGAAGCGGGGCTGGAACTCATGAACTGTGTGATCATGACCTGAACCAAAGTCAGATGCCTAACTGAGCCATGCAGGCACTCCCAGGAGAAATTCTTTAGTAAAATAAAAATCTCTTCTCAGTCTGAACATCGAAAGGGCACCTTGAGTTGAATTTAAAAAAAAAAAACATTTTTTTTAGTGTTTTTTTATTTATTTTTGAGACAGAGCATGAGCAGGGGAGGGGCAGAGAGAGAGGGAAACACAGAATCTGAAGCAGGCTCCAGGCTCTGAGCAAGCTGTTGGCACAGAGCCGGATGTGGAGCTCGAACCCATGAACCATGAGATCATGACCCGAGCTGAAGTCGGATGCTCAACTGACTGAGCCACCCAGGTGCCCTTGGAATGAATTCGTTACTACACCTTTCTTCTTTTCAAGCCCTTCCCATCCCAGCAAATGGCACACTCAGTTGCTCAAGCCAAAAATACAGGATATGTCCTAGATACTCAACTTTCCTGTACATCTGTTTCAGCTCACTTCTGGAATATATCTTAGACCTACCCATTTCTTTCCATCTCCAAGCCACCATCATTTCTTGGCTGGGAGATTTCAGTAGGCTTCTTATGATTTTTTGCTTCTGTATTTTAAAGATGAATTATTTTATTGAAGCATGTCATAAATGTAGAAAATTGCCCATATTATATACTTGATGAATTATCACAAAGTGACCCTATCCATGTAACTACCACCCAGATCAAGAAATAGAATATTTTCAGAACTTCAGAGACCCTCATGTTCCTACTAGTTACTTCTCTTCCCTACATTCTAATTTCTGATACCATTGTTCAGCTTTGCCTATTTTTTTTTAATTTTTAAAAAATATTTATTTATTTTTGGGAGACAGTACAAGCAGGGGAGGGGCAGAGGGAGAAGGAGACACAGAATCTGAAGCAGGCTCCAGGCTCTGTCTGAGCTCCGAGCTGTCAGCACAGAGGCTGATGCAAGGCTTGAACCGATGAAGCGTGGGATCATGACCTGGGCCAAAGTTGGACGTTTAACCAACTGAGCTGCCCAGACGCCCCTGCCTATTTTTAATTGTTATAAAATTGAATCATACAGCATGTAGTTTTGGTGCTTGTCTTCTTTTCCTCAGTCTTATGTTGTGCAGTACATTTGTGATTATATATATCCATGTTGTATGAATGTACCCACAATTTGCTTATGCATTGTACTGTTGCTGGTCATTTTGGTTGTTTCCATTTTAGAGCTGTTATGAATCGAATTGCTGAGAATATTTCTGTACATGTGTTTTTGTGCACATATGTATTCATTTCTGTTGGGTATATGGCTTAGAATTGCTGGGTCATAGGGTGTATGATAGAACTAGCTAAAAGTAATTGTACCCTATTGCACTCCCACCAGCAGTGCATGAGAATTCCTAAGGCTTTAGATTCCCCACTTCCATTCTTTTTTTTTTTTTTTTTTAATTTTTTTTAATGTTTATTTTATTTTTAAGAGAGAGACAGAGTATGAGACAGAGTGCACGAGCAGGGGAGGGGCAGCGAGCCCCTCTGAGCACACTCAGTTGCTCAAGCCAAAAATACAAGCCCAATGTGGGGCTCAAACTCACAAACCTTGAGACCATGACCTGAGCCAAACTCGGATGGTCAACCAACTGAGCCACCCAGGCTCCCCTCCCCACTTGCATTCTTGCCCTCCTCTAGTCTGTCTGCACTCCGGTAGTCATGGTTGCTGGGGTCTTTCTAAATCAGATCACTCATTCCTCTGCTTAAGCCCTCTAGTGGCTTCTCATTGGAGCCAGCATGAAATGCACCATGTCCAAGGCTTTATATGATCTGTCCCACCCACCTTTCTAACCTCATGTCCCCTCCACTCTTCTTACTCCTCTCTTCTCCAGCCTTGGTGTCCTCTTTTTTGCCCTTCAGACCAAGTTCTAGTGAGAGGCTTTGTACATGTTGTGTTGTTTGGGAGACTCTTGATTTTTACGTGACTGCCATCTTTTTAACTTTCAGTTTCTCTCTGAACTGTCACCTCCTTGAGAGGCCTTCTCCTTAGGGAAGCTAAAGCAGGTTCCCTCTGCTTGCTCTTGTCATTATTTATTACATTAGCCCCTTTTATCATCATAACACTTTTCAGTGCCTGTTGTCATCTTTGTTTACATATTTGTTTTCAGTCTTCTCTTGAAATCTCCTTTGGGGCCACATGCGTTCAGCTCCCAGGGAGGAAGAACAGCTTTTCTCACCAAATTTGGGCCATAAATATCTTAAGGAAGAATTTGACTGGTAAGCCTGGATCAAAGCTTGTCCCTGGGGTTAGTTAGGAGGACAGGATCTGTGATGGGCAGCCCACACCAGAAACTCATGGTTGGTGCTGGAGAAGAGCCGTCTATCTCCCAAGAAAAAAGGGAGAAGTAGCAGTTTGGACCTGAACTAATTTAGACTTCTTCAATGATACATATTACCATTGCATTAGATGTTAGATATCTCTTCCTTCCAGGATTGGGGGCACATGGGTGCAGTCTCTGTTGGCCTGACACCACCTCCATTAGATCTCTATTGGTGGCCTCTCCTCTGGAGGCTCCGCATTAAGTCTCTCAAGTGCAGTCCTGCTTACTTTGTCTTCTCCTGACTGATTTTCTTTCAGATTACATCCACCAGCTCTCAGACACTTAAAGGACATGTTCTCTGCAGGACCACCCTGAAGGACTCCTCAGCATATTGCTGACCTGAGTAGATGGCCTTAGAGTTGACATGGGCTGTCCTTCCTGACAGGAAGGGAGATAGGACTGGTCACTAAAGAAAGAGGTAATGACGCTCTGGAGACAAGCTGCAAGTGGTGAAGCAACTTCATGTCAAATGGAAAATGTGTCTCTTTGCTGTTATGTGAACAGCTCTTACAGTCATTAAATTTACCGCAAGTAAAGTGGTTCCTTTGTCTCTCTTCTTTTACTTCACTTTTGTCTTGGTTAGTGTTTCTGGGATTTTCCCTACAGTCTGTTCTGTGTTAAGTGTTTTCCAACCCAGTTCTTGCTGTGGATACTGTTAACCTCTCTGATTTTGTACCCTGGACCCTAGGAGTTAGAGACTGAAGGAGGGGAAGATGGAGGGAACTCTTCAGGAAAAACTGCTCTAGATCTTTCTAATATTTTGGTTTAATGAATTGACTCAGTGCCTATGTCCTTACTTTATTGTCATATTTTACCTGAGGATTTCCCTCATGGACCTTTTTTTTCTGCCTGTCAGTTCATTCTTTGCCCTTAGGTCTGGCATCACTTGGGTTGTTTTTGTTTTCTGATTTTTTATAGTATGATTTTATTTTATTATTTTATTATTTATTTCTTTTTGTATTTATGTTATTTTATGTTTTTGTTTTAATTCCGTTTAGTTAACTGTTATATATAACTAATATGTTAGTTTCAGGTGTACAATATAATGAATCAACACTTACATACATTGTTCTGTGTTCATCACAAGTGTACTCCTTAATCTCCATCACCTATTTAATCCATCCCCCTACTGCTTCCCCTCTGGTAGCCATCAGTTCTCTATAATTAAGAGTCTTTTTTTTTTTTGATATGTCTCTCTCTTATTTTATTCCCTTTACTTGTTTTGTTCCTTAAATTCTGCCTATGAATGAAATCATACAGTGTTTGTATTGGACGTTTGAATTACTGTTCTTGTATTCTTTGGGTAAATACCTAGTAGTATAATTGCTGGATCATAAGGTAGTTATGCTTTTTTAAAGTTTTTATTTATTTATTTTGAGAGAGAAAGCACGAGCAGGGGAGGGGCAGAAAGAGAGGAGAGAGCAAGAATCCCAAGCAGGCTCCACACTGCCAGCATGGAGCCTGATGCAGGGCTCAGACTCCTGAACCATGAGATCATGACCTGATCTGAAGTTGGACGCTTAACCAACTGAGCCACCATGCTCAGGTAGTTATATTTTTAACCCTTTTTTTAAAAGTTTATTTATTTTGAGAGAGAGCACAAGTGGAAGAGAGGCAGAGAGAGAGGGAGAGAGAGAATCCTAAACAGGCTCTGTGCTGTGAACATGGAGCCCGATGTGGGGCTCGATCTCACGAACTGAGATCACGACCTGAGCCGAAATCAAGAGTCAGATGATTAACCAACTAAGCCACCCAGGCGCCCCTGTTTTTAACTTTCTGAGGAACCTCCATACTGTTGTCCACAGTGGCTGCACCAGTTTGTATTCCCACCAACAGTACATGAGTGTTCCTTTTTTTCCACATCTGCACCAACACCTGTGTCTTGATTTTAGCCATTCTGACAGTCGTGAGGTGACATTTCATTATAGTTTTGATTTGCATTTCTCTGATGATAAGTGCTGATGAACATCTTGTGTCCATTGGTCATCTGTATGTCTTCTTTGGAAAAATGTCTATTCATGTCTTCTACCCATTTTTTAATTGGATTATTTGTTTTTTTGGGTGTTGAGTTTTATAAATTCTTTATGTATTTTGGATACTAACCCTTTATGTGTATGCCATTTGCAAATACCTTCTTTGATTCTCTAGATTGCCTTTTAGTTTTGTTGATTGTTTTCTTTGCTATGCAGAGGCTTTTTATTTTGATGTAGCCCCAATAGTTTATTTTTGATTTTGTTTCCCTTGCTTCAGGAGTTATATCTAGAAAGAAGTTGCTACAGATGATGTCAAAGAAGACTGCCTGTGTTCTCTTTTAGGATTTTTATGGTTTTGAACCTCACATTTAGGTCTTTTCATCCATTAAAAAAAGCACAGCACAGAGCCTGACGTGGAGCTCAAATACACAAACCATGAGATCATGACTTGAGCCAAAGTCAGATGCTTAACCAACTGAGCCACCAAGGCGCTCCATCATCCATTTTAAATTTATATTTGTGTGTGATGTAAGAAAGTGGTCCAGTTTCATTCTTTTGCATGCTGCTGTCCAGCTTTCCCAGCACCATTTGTTGAAGACACTGTCTTTTTTCCCATTGGACGTTCTTCCTGCTTTGTCAAAGATTAATTGACCATATAGTTGTGTAGTTGTGGGTTCATTTCTGGATTTCCTATTCAGTTCTGTTGATCTATATGTCTATTTTTGTGCCAGTACTGTACTGTTTTGATTACTACGGCTTTGTAATATAACTTGAAGCCCAGAATTGTGATGCCTCCAGCTTTGTTTTCTTTTTCAAGGCTGCTTTGGCTATTTGGGTTGGTTGGTGGTTCCCTGCAAATTTTAGGAGTGTTTGTTTTAGCTCCGTAAAAAAAAAACGATGTTGGTGTTTTTTTGCCTTTTGAATTTTTTTTTTCTTTTAGAGTTTACTTTGTATAATTTTTTTAATAATTTACATCCAAGTTAATTAGCACATGGTGCAACGATGATTTCAGGAATAGATTCCTTAAGCCTCTTACCCATTTAGCCTATCCCTGCTCCCACAACCCCTCCAGCAACCCTCTGTTTGTACTCTATATTTAAGAGTCTCTTATGTTTTGTCCCCCTCCCTGTTTTTATATTATTTTTGCTTCCCTTCTGTTCATCTGTTTTGTATCTTAAAGTCCTCACATAAGTGAAGTCATATTTGTCTTTCTCTGACTAATTTCGCTTAGCGTAATACCCTCCAGTTCTATCCACGTAGTTGTGAATTGCAAGATTTCATTCTTTTTGATTGCCGAGTAATACTCCATTGTATGTATATACCACATCTTCTTTATCCGTTCATCCGTCGATGGACATTTGGGCTCTTTCCATGCTTTGGCTGGCGTTGATAGTGCTGCTATAAACATTGGGGTGCATGTTTCCCTTGGAAACAGCATACCTGTATCCCTTGGATAAATACCTAATAGTGCAATTGCTGGGTTGTAGGGTAGTTCTATTTTTAATTTTTTGAGGAACCTCCATACTATTTTCCAGAATGGCTGCCCCAGTTTGCATTCCCACCAACAATGCAAAAGAGATCCTCTTTCTCCGCATCCTCGCCAACATCTGTTGTTGCCTGAGTTGCTAATGTTAGCCATTCTGACAGGTGTGAGGTGGTATTTCATTGTGGTTTTGATTTGTATTTCCCTGATGATGAGTGATATTGAGCATGTTTTCATGCATCAGTTGGCTATCTGGATGTCTTCTTTGGAGAAGTGTCTATTCATGTCTTTTGCCCATTTCTTCACTGGATTATTTGTGTTTTGGGTATTGAGTTTGATAAGTTCTTTATAGATTTTGGATACTAACCCTTTATCTGATATATCGTTTGCAAATATCTTCTCCCATTCTGTCAGTTGCCTTTTAGTTTTGCTGATTGTTTCCTACGCTGTGAAGAAGCTTTTTATTTTGATGAGGTCCCAATAGTTTGTTTTTGCTTTGGTTTTCCTTGCCTCTGGAGATGTGTTGAGTAAGAAGTTGCTGCAGCAGAAGTCAAAGAGGTTTTTGCCTGCTTTCTCCTCGAGGATTTTGATGACTTCTGTCTTAGGTTTAGGTCTTTCATCTATTTTGAGTTTATTTTTGTATATGGTGTAAGAAAGTGGTCCAGGGTCCTTTTTCTGCATGTCGCTGTCCAGTTTTCCCAGCACCATTTGCTGAAGAGACTGTCTTTATTCCATTGGATATTCTTTCCTGCTTTGTCAAAGATTAGTTGGCCGTATGTTTCTGGGTCCATTTCTGGGTTCTCTGTTCTGTTCCATTGATCTGAGTGTCTGTTTTTGTGCCACTGTTGGTGTTTTGATAGGGATTGCTTATGTATAGAGTGCTTAGGGTAGTAGAGACATTTAACAATCTTTGTTCTTCCAAGCCATGAACATGGAATGTCTTTCCATTTCTTTGTGTCATTCAGTTTCTTTCATCAGTGTTTTACAGTTTTCAGAGTATAGGTCTTTCACCTCTTTGGTTAGGTTTATTTCTAGGTATCTTATATTGTTTTGTTGCATTTGTAAATGGGATTGATTCCTTAATTTCTCTGCTTTGTTATTGGTGTATAGAAATGCAACAGATTTCTGTATGTTGATTTTGTATCTTGCAACTTTACTGAATGCGTTCATCAGTTCTAGCAGTTTTTTGGTGGAATCTTTGGGGTTTTCTATATAGAGTATCATGTCATCTGCAAATAGTGAGAGTTTTATTTCCTACTGATGTAGATACCTTTATTTCTTCTTGTTGTCTGTTTGCTGTGGCTAGGACTTCCAGAAGTATGTTGAATAAAAGTGGCAAAAATAGACATCCTTGTCTAATTCCTGACTTCAGGGGAAAAGCTCTCAGTTTTTCCCCATTAAGGATGATATTAGCTGTGGGTTTTTCATATATGGCCTTTATTATGTTGAGGTATGTTCCCTCTAAACCTACTTTGTTAATGCTTTAATGCTTTGTGTAATGTACTTTGTCAAATGCTTTTTCTACATCTATTGAAAGGATTACATGGTTCTTAACCTTTCTCTGATTGATCTGATGTGTCATATTGATTGATTTGCAAATAGTCAATCATCCTGGCAGCCCAGGAATAAATTCCACTTGATTGTGATGGATGATTTGCTTCAGGTATTGTTGAATTCAGTTTGCTGGTATTTTGTTGAGAATTTTTGCATCTGTATTCATCAGGGATATTGGCCTGTAGTTCTTTTTTTTTTTTCTTTTTTTCTTTTTTTTTAAATTTTTTAATGTTTATTCTTTGAGAGAGAAAGAGAACACGAGCAGGGGAGGAGCAGAGAGGGAGACACAGAATCTGAAGCAGGCTCCAGGCTCTGAGCTGTCAGCACAGAGCCCAACACAGGGCTCGAACTCAGGAACCGTGAGATCACAACCTGAGCCAAAGTTGGATACTTAACCAACTGAGCCGCCCAGGCACCTCTGTAGTTCTCTTTTTTAATGGTGTTTTTATCTGGTTTTGGTTGCAAAGTAATAATGCTGGCCTCATAGAATGAATTTGGATGTTTTCCTTCCTTTTCTGTTTTGGAATGGTTTGAGAAGAATAGGTATTAACTCTTCTTCAAATGTTTGGTAGAATTCGCCTATGAAGCCATCTAGTCCAGGGCTTTGGTTTGTTGGGATTTTTGATTACTGGGTCAGTTATTACTTGGAGTTTTTGAAATGTCATTATCTATTAGTAGGCACTGAGCAGTCATTCTTGGACCATTCACTACCAACATTATGTCATTCTGTGGGTATCATGAAAAAAAACCTAAAAGATGTTAACATAGAATATTGGAGTCAGTCAAAGTAACTTGAGTAGTTATTCTTTTTTTTTTTTTTTTTAAGTTTATTTTTTTATTTTGAGAGAGATAGAGCAGGGAAGGGGCAGAGAGAGAAAAAGGGAAAGAGAGAATCCCAAGCAGGTTCCATGTGCAATCAGCGTGCAGAGCCCGATACAGGGCTCAAATCCTGAAATTGTGAGATCATGACCTAGCTGAATCAAGAGTCAGTTGCTCAACCAACTGAGCCACCCAGGTGCCCCTTATTCTTCTGTGCCTTGGTTTTCTCATGTGATATAAAGCTAAAAAATGCTTATCTCAAATGAAGTTCAATGAGATTATAACTTGTGAAGAGTTTAGCACTGCCTATGAAATAGTGAGTACTTATTACATGGGAATGATCATTGGAAGATTTTGCTTCTAAAAAAGACTGTATATTAGGGTATGTTGAGGCTTTTATTGCATGTCTGGCCATGATCTCATTTAGACCCTTTCCACTCACCTGTGTGACAGCCTTTGGGAACTCTTCCTCAGATGCTGGTTCCGCCCAGGAAGATTGGTTTCTGCTCGTAAGGTCCATTTATGGAGGAAAACATTTGTTATGGCTCTTCACCTCAGTTCTTTATTCAAAAGGCACTTTTTAAAAAGTTTTGAAATTTGAAATTTGACATATGAAGAAGTAAAATATACATACGATAAGTAATTCAAACAATACAATAGGTATCTATAATTGGTCAGCTTCCCTCCTGTCGCTTTCTCCTAATCTAGTTCCCTTTTATGAAGGCCAGTACTGTCAGAAGGTAGAGGAGGGACACTAAAGTATCTTCCAAACTGAGAAGGCATTTTGACACTGGAAAGTGAAGCAGGCCACTCTATACAGTTAACACCAAGTTTTATTCAGGGTAACTTACTGATGGGATTGGGCAGGTGACAGTCTAGGTATCGCATGGCTATTCTCTGCAAAGCCTGGACTTTAGCCCACAGGTTTTATAGAGCGAGGGTTTGTGCAGAAGGCATCGTGATGAGGTCAAAGTGTCTGACACTTAACAGACCTCGTGGTGCCACCTGTGTGCCAGAAAGTGGGGGAAGAAACTGTGTTATCTCTACTAGTTATATAAACAATTTTAGGGAAGACCAGAACCAGCCTTGTCACATTCCAGTCCAGGCATAGATTAACCTCTAAGGGGCCTGGGAACATGCAGCCTTCAGGGAGGTCATCACGCAGACAGGAACAAGCTAGGGGCCAAAGATGGAGTCAGTATTGTCAGCACTCCTAAAAGCATTTTTTTCATTTCCTATTAAGTCTTTTCAGAAATAGTCTCTGTATATACAGTGATTAGTGTCTCTTTGTTTTTACACAATGTTTGCATATAACACTATTGATAGCTTTATTGAGATAGGTATAATTAACATACAACTGATATGCACATGTTGAATGTGTACAATTTTTTTAGTGTGTTTATTTTTGAGAAAGTGTGTGTGTGCATGCATGCACGTATGAGCAGGTGAGGGGCAGAGAGCGAGGGAGACAGAGGATCTGAAGAGGACTCTGTGCTGACAGCAGAGAGCCTGATGCATGACTCAAACTCACAAACTGTGAGATCATGACCTGAGCTGAAGTCGGACGTTTAACCGACTGAGCCACCCAGGAGCCCCTGAAAGGGTACAATTTGATAAGTTTTAATGTATACACCCATGAAACCATCCCTAAATCAAGAGAGTATATCCATCACCTCTGAAATTTTCTCATATTTCTTTGTGGTCCGTCTCTCCAGTGATCCCTTATTCCCAAGCTACCATGGAATTTCTTCCATGTATTTTGACATGTTATATTTTTATTTCCATTAATTTCAAAATACTTTCCAATTTCCCTTTTGATTTCTTCTTTGACCCATGGGTTATTTAGAATAAGGTTCATTTACAGGGTGCCTGGGTGGCTCGGTCGGTTAAGTGTTTGACTTTGGCTCAGGTCATGATCTCACAGTTCATGGGTTTGAGCCCCATGTTGGGCTCTGCGGTGACAGCTCAGAGCCTGGAGCCTGCTTCAGATTCTGTGTTTCCCTCTGTCTCTGCTCTTCCCCCGCTCATGCTCTGTCTCTCTCTCTGTCAAAAATAAATAAACGTTAAAAAAAAAAAAAAGAATAAGTTTCATTTCCACATATTTGGGGGTTTTCCTGAGATCTTTATGTTGCTGATATGTAATTTAATTCCATTGTGGTCAGAGAATATACTTTGTCTTTAATCATTTGAATTTATTGAGATTTATTTAATAGCTCAGAAGATGATCTGTCTTGGTAAATGTTCACTGTACACTGGAGAAGAATATTCTGTTGTTGGGTGTAGAGTTCTATAAATGTCAGTCAGTTTAGGTTGTTATTCAAGTCTATAATATCCTTGCTTGCTTCTATCCAGTTCTTCTGTCAACTGTGGAGAAGAAGGTATTGACATTTTTGAAAATAATTATGTATTTCTCTCTTTTCCCCTTGTAATTCTATCATTTTTTGCCTCATATATTTTGAAGCTCTATCAATAGGTGAATAAACATCAAGGATTTTTATGTTCCTTTGATTAATTGACTCCTTTATCATTATGAAATGATCTTCTTTATCCTTGGTAATTTTTTTTTTTTTTTTTTAAGATTTTAATCTTACCTAATCTCTACACGCAGTGTGGGGCTCAAACTCACAATCCCAAGGTCAGGAGCTGCACGCTGCCCTGACTGAGCCAGCTAGACACCCCTCCCTGGTAATATTTTTTGCTTTAAAATCTACATTGTCTAATATTACCATAACCACTTTGGCTGATTTCCTCCCTTTCTCCCTTTTTTATTGAGATGTAATTCACATCCCATTAATTTCACCATTTTAAAGTATACGGTTCATTGGTTTTTAGTATATTCATAATTGTGACCATTTTTCATACTTGACTTATTACTGATGACCTTGACAGTTTTGAGGAGAACTGGTCAGATGCTTTATAGAGTGCTCCTCAGTTGGTTTGTCACATGCTTTTCTCATGATTAGACTGTAGTTACATGTTTGGGGGAGGAAGACTACAGAGATAAAGTACCGTTCTCGTCACATCCTAAGTGTACATACTGTTAATATGACTTAACACTGTTCATGTTAACCTTGATCACCTGGCTTGAGGTAGTGTTTGTCAGGTTTCTTCATTGCAAAATTGCTCTCCTCCCTTTCCACACTGTGCTCTTGGGACAAATGTCACTGTGCAGCTGAAACTTAACTAGTGGGAAGCTCTGCTCCACCTCCATGAGGGTGAAATAGCTATGTAAACCAGTTAGGGATTTTCTGCAGAGGAGATTGTCTCTTCTCCCCCCATTTATTTACTAAATTTATTTTTATCGGTATAGACTGCTGGATATTCATTTTGTACTTTGGTTTATAATCCAGTACCACTTTATTTTGTCGGTCCCATTGTTTCATCTTGGCAGCTCTTCCAGTTGCCCCTGTAACCCTTTGACATACTCCCATCATTGTGGTTTTCTTGAGCACTTTCTTACTTTCAGTAATTAATAAGATGCTCCGGAGTCATCTTTTATATTTTCTTTCTAGTCCTTTCTAGTCTCTAGAAGTTAGCCATTTCTCCAAGGGGTCCTGATTACTTTTATAGAGAATGGTATTAGAAACCAGCATCTGGGTGGTTAGTTGCTATTGTGGCTGGGAAGGTTTTTGTTTTGTATGACCTCCCAGCTCTCCTAGAGCTGAGCCTGCTGATTTTTATAGTTCTAGGTCTTAAACTCCTCTGCTGGTAAGAACTCATGAAATTCAGCCGCTCTGGTTTTCATAGCCAAATATTATTGGGATTTGTCTTCCCAGTCTCCCTGTGTGGATTCCCCGTGCCTGGGATGCCTGGTGTGAGGGTCTGTTTCTCTCCCCTCTCAGCACCCACGCCTTCGTCATCCCTCCCTCCCATGGACAGTCCTGCAGGTCCATTTATCTCTCCACCATTTCTCTTCCCTTCCTACCCTCCTCATTGTGACCTCTTCTCTGCATTTAGTTGTGGAGAGTCATTCTTCCAAGTCTTCGGGTCATTTACACTGATGTGGGTGTTACCTAGTTGTATCTGTGGGATGAGGTAAGCTTAGGGTTCTCCCACTCTGCCATCTTCTCTGGAAGTCTCTGTTTTGTTTAGTTTCTGTTTAGAAGTCTCTGTTCTATTTTATTTTTTTTAATGTTTATTTTCAGAGAGAGAGAGAGAGAGAGAGAGAGAGAGAGAGAGAGAACGAGCATGCGCGTGAGCGCAGCACGCAGATGCCTGAGTGGGTGAGGGGCAGAGAGAGCGGGAGAGAGGGAGAATCCCAAACAGGCTCTGTGCTTTCCGCACAGAGCTCACGAGATTGTGCCCTGAGCTGAAATCAAGAGTCCAGCACCCCACCACCTGAGCCACCTAGGCATCTCTAGAAGTCTTTGTTTCAGATGGAGGTGTGGCATTTAGTACATTCACAGTTTTGTGCAACCTCTGTCTAGTTCCAAAATATTTCCATCACTCCAAAATAAAACCCCATATCCGTTAGGCAGTTATGCTCCTCAGCCACTCCCTGCCTTCCTGGTAACTACCATTTTACATTCTGTTTCTGTGGATTTACCTACTTTAAATATTTCACATATACTGAATTGTACAATATATGATGTTTTGTGCCTGGCTTTGTTCACTGAACATAATCTTTTCAAGGTTGATCCACATTGTAGCATGTATGAATACTTCATTCCTTTTTATGACTGAAGCATATTCCTTTGTGTGTGCATGCATCTGCGTGTGAGTGTGTGTATGTGTATACATACCACATTTGTTTATCCATTCATCTATAGATGAACATTTGAACATCTAAAATGTTGAGGGGCGCCTGGGTGGCTCAGTCGGTTAAGCGTCCGACTTCGGCTCAGGTCATGATCTCACGGCTCGTGAGTTCGAGCCCCGTGTCGGGCTCTGTGCTGACAGCTCAGAGCCTGGAGCCTGTTTCAGATTCTGTGTCTCCCTCTCTCTCTCTGACCCTCCCCCATTCATGCTCTGTCTCTCTCTGTCTCAAAAGTAAATGTTAAAAAAAATAAAATAAAATGTTGAGTTGTTCAGATGTTTTGGCCATTGTGAACAGTGGTGCCATGAACAGTCGTGTACAACATTTGTTTGAATACCTGTTTTCATTTCTTTTGGACATATTCCTAGGAGTGGAATTACTGAGTATATGTAAATTTTATGTTTAACTTTTTAAGGAACAGCCAACCTGTTTTCCATAGAGATTGAACCATTCCTACTTGTAATGCATTAGGGTTACGATTTCTCCATATACTCACCAGTGGTTGAAAGGTTTTTAAGTAGGGAGCGTGTGTTTTATAAAGATATTCACTATCTTATAATTTCATTGTTGTTTTATAAAGAGCACCCTGGCTGCCAGTTGGGGAATGGATTGTGGGTGGCAAGGGCTGAAGCAGGGAGACCAGTTGCCCTGGTGAAAGATGATGATGATGACTTGGACCAGGATGGTGGTAGAAGCAAACAGATGAGAGGTGTTCTTGAGGCAGAATCCATAGGACTTGGTCTGTTGGTGAAAGAGAGAGGAATCAAAAATGATTCCACATGTCTGACTAGGGAACCTGAGTGGATCATATTGCCATTTACCGAGATGGGATTGACTGTGGGAAGTATGGCCTGGGGAGAAATCAAGACCTAAGGTTTGGGCAAAAGGCTGAAGGTAATAATGTGATTTGGCCCTTATTTTATGGGGTGCTGCTCCTTGCTGTGAGGTGAGTTCTGAATCTGGCCCTGCTTCCCCTATCTGTCTTTGTGTCCACAATCTGAGTTCTTTTGGTTCCAGAACAGACACTGAGCACAAGCCATAGTCTTTGCCTGGTGTAGAGATCACAGTGATGTTTCTCAGTATCCTTCTTCTTTACTTTTCTGGCATTCTTTGTACTTATTGGTCTCCTTAAAAGGAGCTTGGCTTAGCTTTCCTCTCACAGCCACTTGGCATGGTCTATAGTTACCAAGCTGGGACCTAGATCATTTGCTGCCCTGTTCGTGGTATTGCCAGGCTCTTACTTGCTCTTTGCCATCCAACTTTTAGCATTTGGACTGTGCCTCTCACTGTTTAGCATGTGATGATGGGGGAAGTTGGATTCTAGCCCCTGTGTAATTTTCATGTTGGGCCATTAGGCAAAAAAAGCATTTGGAGTTGGAGAGGGGAGGGCAGAGATACAGGAAGAAAAGTCATTGTCAGGATTGTCCCTTAGTGCACTAGATAAATGAAGTCTGCGTTTTGTTGCCTCATCATTCATACCGTTAACTTTTATGTTCCTGGTAAGTAGTTCTTTTACTAATTCTAAGCATAAGACGAAATTCCTATTTGTATGAATTGAAGACAAGTCATTTTTTTTTGCACGAAAACAGGTTAATTATTAAAGAAATGATTACAGAATACCAAAAATCCCTGGATTCTTGCTTTTCTTGCGCTTGTTAATTCAAGGTATTGTTGGTGAGATTCCAAAGAATAGTTGACATGTTCAGAACACTATTCTACGTGGCTCCTTAATGATAAATAAGGATGTCCTTGGCTCAATATTTCTTAGAGAAGTTTTAGAATGCTTTCATTCTGGAAAATTCTCTGGCATCAAGTGCTGGGTTAGTTTGCTGCCTGAAGATCGTTCTGTGAGGAGATAAGAGACAACTAGTTATATACTTTTAAATACATAAGCTGGCTGCAGGCCCAGACTGAGCTACCAGTGCACTCCATCCCCCTGCCCATAGTGCTTGCTTCAAGGATGGAGATATGGAACAAGTCAGGTTAGTGGGAGCCCCAGAGGTTATTTCTGGGTCATTGTTTGAGCTATTCCAGAAAGAAATGGAGAGTGAAGCTCCTGGTAGGTAGAGACCTCCATGTACAGCCCAAACAGAGCCCACCCAGAAATAGTAGAGGCAAGAGATAGATTCTGGTGTCATCGTCTAGGCCCTGCATCAGGCCACTGCTGAAGCTAGTCTCATCCCTGGATGTTCACCACTTATAATTTTATTGTTGTTGCATAAACCAGTTCTGGTTGGGCTATCATTTGTAGCTAGAACACAGTTGACGTTCATCTAATCCAGTCCTTTGACTCAAGACTGACTTTGGGACACTAAGTGGTATGTCGAAGGCCACTCAGAGCCATGGAGTGTAAGAGCAGGAGGTGGAAAACCAACAATGAGGCAAATGCTGATTTACTTCACTTAGTACTCTAATAATTGATTTGGCCACAGATTCGGGGAAGTTTGGAGGTTAAGTAAAAACCTGAATATATAACTTCTGAGGTCTGAGCCAAAATAGAAGAATTTTCCTTGGTTAGATTATGTACTCAATAAGCATGTTTATCATGAATGGAGTATCTAAGGGTGATGGAGATTCTAAACTTCTTTACTCTCCTATATCTTCCCTAGTTCCACCCTCATAATTTAACATGTTCCTGGTGACAAATTTAAATAAAAATCCCATTCTTCCACCTGTTTCTTAGGAAGCAAGTCCTCCTTGAAAATTTCTCTGGGTTTAGGGTTAGATCGATGGGAAGAAGGGGGAAATTTGAGTCAGGATGACAAAGAATGAGAGGCTCTAGCACACAGAAGGTGACAGTGTGGATGAATCGGGCATGTATGGTGGAGATGTTTCCAAAGAAATGTTTGAGGCATATTCAGAAAAGTATGAGAGTCCTCATGGGGACGGTGGATAGATTATTTGATTATATATAACCAAGAGTATCTCAGTGTTAGGACTTGTGACTAAAGTAGGCAATGAATCTGCCTAGGGGAGAGTGGGGAGATTAGTTGGAGTCAGTAGGGCGGCCTGGAACAGACTGAGGCTGAGGCCTACTGGCCCCCTTCATTCCTGTGAAGATTGAAGTGTACAGTAGGCCTTTGTGCAAGAGGAAAATATTGGTATTTCTCTCTTACCAATTTAAGTACTTTAACCTTGGCATTGGTTAGAGGATTTGAGGTTAGTCCTGGAGGAACATTCCATGCACTTGTCAGTTCTGAAATAAAGAGAGAAAATGTGATATGAGTTGAAAGAAACAATGGCCAGGCTGGGTTGTTTTAGCCACAGCCAGCTGGAGGGATCTCTGGTTAGTGCACAGCTCTAGGAGAAATCTCTCCCTTGCCCATTCAATGGACAGATTTCAGACATAGTCTCTTAGTCTTGTGTGTGTATGAGGGTGAGTTTACAAAGATCAGAAAAGACCTTAGAATGAAACCAAGTGGGTATTCTATGCACAGAGAATTGATATTAAGAGACATATAAGCATGTCTGCTTCCACTAGCTGAAGAAGAAGACCCTGCTGTTTTGGTGTCATTTGCACTATTTTGAACCCCTTTAGAGTTCACCACAAATATGTACAGATAGCATTTTGTACCATCATCTCTTGGTGGTTATGAAGTTTATGATCTCAGTCTCAAGTTTCTCAAACTCCAGCATCTGTGTGACTAGGTGATCCAGGTCCATTTTCCTCCAAGTGGTAAGATGACCCCTACTGAGCTAGATTTCATTAGGACCCATAGAAGAGGCATTTAGATTTAATTTTCATGTTTTGCCATCTCAAGATGCTGAAGTCCCTATCTGAAAACTAAGAAGTGATTTTCAGTCCAGATGGTGATTGGATGATACTGTGCTCAGTGCCATGGAATGTTCTGTAATGTGGTTTTGCACCCTTGTCCCTTTCTTATGACTCTTCTAAGTGTTTACATTATTGTTTTTTTAATAGATATTTTTAATTTTTTTAATGTTTATTTCTTTTGAGAGAGAGTGCATGCAAGTGGGGGGAGGGGCAGAGAGAGGAGAGGCTCTGCGCTGATGGCATGGGGCTCAATCTCATGAACCGTGAGATCATGACATAAGCCAAAAACAAGAGTTGGACACCCAACTGACTGAGCTACCCAGGCTCCCTTTAACTAATTAATTAATTTTATTTTTTGAGAGTGTGCAAGTGGAGGAAGAGCTCAGGTAGAGGGAGGGAGAGAATCTTAAGCAGGCTCCACACACAGCACAGAGCCTGACGTGGGGTTTGATCTCACGACCGTGTGAGATCATGACCTGAGCTGAAATCAGGAGTTGGGCGCTCAACCAACTGACTGAGCCACCCAGGTGCTCCTAAGTGTTTAAATTATTAATTCCACATACCATTAAGGGCAGACAAAAATTTCTTCAGAACCTCAAGCAATATATCTTGCACTTCTGCTTCCTGGAAGAGATGGGCGGAGCATTTTTATCAGTACATCTTGGGTGCCTCTCATATGTGGGTTTTTTCCTAGTGTGAGAAATCTATTACTGGACAAGGCTATATGGGGAGGTGGATGTTGGTCAATCTCTCAGGCTTCTTCGTTGGGGGTTATCCAAAGCCCTTCAGTAGGTTTTGATGCCTTAGGTGGCTCCTTGAACAAATGTTTATGGGGTCATATTACGTTCTAGACACTGCTGTAGGTAGGCTCAGTGGTGCAGCTGCATACTTTCAAGACAAAGGTTGAATTCAGTATTGGGAAGGACTGGTTGTTGCTGAGCCTGCCTCCTTTGCATTCCCTCCAAGGGCCTCCCAGATCTGCTTCTCTCTGCTGGCACTCTGCTTACCTTTCCCCTCTTCGAAAGGCCTATGATTCTGTGATGCCTACCTTTGGCACATTCTGTTTCCTCTATCCCGTACACACTTTGGGTCTGTGCTAACTTCTGCTCCTTCTTCAAGGCTAAGTTCAGGCATCTTCTCAGGGAACCTACTGTCTGCCTTCTAGTTGGTGCTCTCTCTACTCTGTCATTTTTATGCTACACTGACAACTTTCTGCATAAATGTCTGTGACCCCTGTCAGGTGCGTAGTTACATGAGGCTAGGGACCATGCCTTCTACATTCCTTCTCCTGCACGGAATCTGGCATGCTACATAGCAGCCCAGAGGTAAAGATGAGATGAAGAATCACCGGACTTGCGATACCTCCTAGAGTCTGCCTCTCAACTGACTCCTTATTGTCTCAGGGCTGACATGAGATGCAGACGGTCCCCGTAGTCACCCATAGTCATAAGGTTGCTCACTTCAGAGTGCCCATTGTATGCCTCCACCCAGTGTGTGGCTCCTAGGCTCTTAATGATTTAGCTGATTTATTTATGATTTTCAGCTGTCTCTGTTTTCCTACTTAAATTTGAGGGTCACTCTTAGAATCGGGGATCTCATCACTATTTCATGTTGTATCCTAGGGCTGGGGACATTGTGGTGTTCCCTGAACATTTGTTGAATGAAGGCATGAACATGTACAAGAACAAATATCTTAAATGAGGGTGTGGTTGGTGAACCTCCTGGGAATTTCCTGGAACCTGTTCCCTGGGCCCTGCCCTCTCTCTCCCCCCTTCTCACCTCCCAGGCTCTCATCTGGTGATTCCTGTGCTCACTCGGGATTACTGATGGGAACTACCAATGGGAAGGGTGAGGCTGGGTATATTTGTGAGCAACTCTCATGAACCCAGGCAAGATTAGAATCTAGATCACCTTTTCATTCTTCCAGTGGACTCCAGGACTTCCTTGTGTGTCAGAATCACCCACAACACTAAAAAATCAGGGATTTAGGCCTTCCTTAAGTCACTGACTGAATGTGGGATTCTAGTCATGGCTTTGGGAACTAGCTTGAAGAACTCTCCAGAGAGGGTAAAGGTTTGGAACCTGTTCCACATTGCATCTGTGATCTAGTCTGTGTGACCTTTTCCTTTCCAGAGTCCCTGTGTCACTGAGCATCTGGCATTAAAATAATTTCTCACATGCAGCTATTTTGAAAATTGAATCGACTTACAGCCTCAGAGGGTGTCACCTTGTCTTCAGAGCTGTCAGGAAACAAGTACAAGGAAAAATTATTTTCACATAAAAAATATTAACCAATTCTAGAGTTTAGGTATTAGTTCACTTCTCAAAGCCACTTATAAAATGTCAAATACAAAAGATAAAGCAATTTTAAGGTGAGTAAAACTCCATTTTGGCTTCCCCGTAATTATGCAGGTATTTCCCAAGGGCCTTTTCCGTTATTTTTCTCGTGTGATTTGAATTGGGTTCTTGATATTTATTTTTATACTGACAAATGTCAAGAGGACTTTGTAGTTATGGACAGTACCTCATAATCTTAAAGTCTGGTATCAATTTGTCTTTTGAGATCTTGCTGTCATGGGAGATGATTGAGGTCTGCATTAATATAAAACAAATATGCATTAAAAATAATACCTTGAGGGGGACCTGGGTGGCTCAGTTGGTTAAGTATCCGACTTCGGCTCAGGTCATGATCTTGTGGTCTGTGAGTTCGAGCCCCTTGTCGGGCTCTGTGCTGACAGTTCAGAGCCTGGAGCCTGCTTCAGATTCTGCATCTCCCTCTTTCTGCCCCTCCCCCACTTGTGCTCTGTCTCTCTCGGTCTCTCAAAAATGAATAAATGTAAAAAAAAAAAACAAAAAAACAAAACAACCTTGACCTGATTAGTCAGCGAATGCATCACATTGTGATATGGCCAACAAGATCACAGGTAAGGACTGGAGTGGAGACTCCCTGGTCGCAGGAGACAGCCTGTTTATCTCTTCTGCCCTAGGGGCTGAGCCCACCAGCCGCCCTTGTCATAGGGGTACCCAGACACTTGGGCCCTCGGGGATTTGGCCCCCTCCACTCCAGACCACTCTTCTTTCCGTGTAACTTGTGCTCCTATTAGTTCCTCCTCACAGCTCAGTCCTGATTTGTTACTCAGTACTCACCCTTTCCATGGTAGTAAAATTCTCACCATCCTTTTCCACGGTAATCCACAAGGTGACTTGGAGTTGGTTGCCTGACTTGAAGAAGTAGGCTATTTTGGTGATGCTTGCAGCCAGGTTATTCATCTGTTGTGAAGAAGTCATCATTTAGAGTATGGAGAAGAAGGAGGACTGCAGAATGGTGCCTTATGAGATACCTGTGCATCATTCAGTTCATTTATTCAGATATTTATTGGCTCTCTAGTATGAGCCGGTCACCTAGGTGGGTACTGGCACAGTGGGTGTGACCATAGCAGATAGGGTCTAATTCCAGATATTTTCCTATATCTCATTTCCTTTCTCAGAAGGACAGTAGGTCATTTAACACATAAAATTTTGCTTTTCTGTTACCCCTCATCCAGCTTAAACCCTTTTCTTTCTATGCTCTTTTGGCAGACCACTCTGCACTTAATCATTTTGGAGACCCTGTTAAGGAAACATTGTACATGGCTGAAACAGAGCCTGGCCCATAGAAAGTTCTCCATGATTATTATTTTCTTGTTATTATTGCCTCTATTCCTTCTATCACCCTTGGGGCCAGAACCAAATGAATACCTCAGATGTCGATAAATCCACTCTCTTGCTCATACTGTGACTGTTGGTAAAGTACTTCTCTCACTTTGGTTTTTGTAAAATGGGGAGAAGAATCCCTACCTCTTGGTGCCATTGTCAGGATGAAATAACACCTGGCTTTGTACTTGGTTTGAAGCAGGAACTCAGAAGACATTTATCCTCCTCTGCCCCTGCTCTCTGCTCTCCTTCGGTGTCAACAAATATCCATTTATATGATCATCATTAAGGGATAAGCTGTATCCCACAGCATTTCCTCTTATTTACCTCTGGAAGAATGTTCTGGAACCCACTGCATTTTTACCTTTCTCTCAAGAGTTTGACAGACTAGGCTTAAGCAAAGAGGAGAATGGTGTCAGAGTAGATGAGGCTTACCTTGGTGGAGCTCTGCTTGACACTCAGTGTGATGATAACGGTGAGCAATTTATGGGACAGAGTTAGGGAAATGTTGGCATTTCTAGGATCTGGTGGAAGGGGACTTCCAGGTACAGGGACTATATATTTGTTAAAGAAGGCTTTAGCCTAGAGAAAGAAACGCAGAAAAACCCCTGTTGTCATGTGAGACTAACATCAGTTTCTATGTCTTTGGAGCCTGGCTGAGATGTTGAGGAGTGAAGTGGCCCCCATGAGGACTGCAGTGGACAAGCATGATGACAGACAGCAGTAGACCCCCCCTCCCCCCCTCCCCCCCGCCCAGCCTCCATGTTGGGGGTCTGTAGGAAGTGGTGGGGTTTGTGGAGATTAGAGAGTAGAAACCTTTTGTAAAGGAGGAAGCACTGCTCTTGTCCAGCTGATTAGCCCTGGTGCAGTCCAACTTAGGGCCACCAGACCTCTGATTGTCTAAGAGAAGCCTTAAGTCCTCATCTTTGAGGTGAATTCCCCATTTAAGTGTTCTCGAAGTAGCATATATTTCACGAATTCAGGGATGCCTGCAGCCCTCCTATGGAATCCATTGTAAGCACAAAGAACACTTACACAGTAGAAGACTGAAAGACCTTGTGCAGAAGTCCTGGAACTCTTAACGTTGTACTTGAACAAGTCAGTAGCTGCAGGTGAGAGGAAAGAGAGCATCTGGAGACCCCCGTAACCCCCGGGCTCTTGGTGGCTCTGCCCTCCAGATGGGGGACCAGTGTGGACACCTCCCTGTTTCTCAGTCTTAGGCAGAAAGCTGCTGCCCTACTGTGTTTTCCAGCTTCGGGGAGGAAGGCAGCATGAAGGCTTGGCCCTGTCCTTATTGTGCCAAAACTGCAAATGAGAGAGAGAAGGTTGCTGCCAAGGTGCCAGTTTCATCTACTCTGGGACTGGAGAAATGTTACCAGTTTCCTGCTTTGGCTGTCCTGGCAGCTGCTGTCCCACTATGTCCTACCATTCCTGTCTCCTGGATATGTTTGAGGACATTGGAGGGAATTTTTGCTTCTCAGCTTCCCTGGCATGAGGCCTGGAATCCTCCTTGCTCCGACTCTGCACACGTGTGCACTTGGCAAACCATTTAGGTGGCGGGGCTGCCACAGAGACTTCTAAGGGGCTCTTCGCCCTGCTCTGTCCTGGAGAATGTGTCATAGTGGTTCAGGGAAGCCAGTAAGTTACCACATGTTCTGCCTTGAGGTGCTGAGGAGGGTCTGTGTGCCTGGAGGCTCAAGGTATTGTAGCTCACGGCCGCCCACTCTCCTGTCTGTCATCTGGTGAGATCTTCAAGGAGTCCTCCATTGACCCATGACCCCCAGGGAGCTCTGGTGTTTGTACTCACAGTTCTTGCATTTGCTGAAATCACTGAGATCAATGTCACACGATTCTACTTCTTGAAGCTGTGAAATCACCACCAATGAGCTTTGCCAAGGAAGTGCAGCAGGCCTGTCCTCCTCCCCTTCAGCCCAGCTCATCTTCCCCTCCTCCCCATCGTCTTTCCCTTCTCCCTGTTTCTTGGGCTTCTCTGTGGCAGAACTTATACTCTCCCTCTCCCAGTGTGAGGCATTATCCTGTCCTGCTGCTGGGGTCTTTTGGGCCAGAATGGCTCTAAACTTGGGACTCCTGAAGGCCTGATGTCTCCTTTTGGAGTCTCGCCCAGCATCAGGACCAAATCGCTTTCCCCCAGTGACCTAGACCTCTGAGGTGGTGCCCTCCTTTTTCCCAACACTTACCTTCTCTTTCATAGCTACTGTCAACACTTGAGAAACGATATGGTCCAAAGGCAGAGGCACTGGCAAAGTATTTGTGACCCTGGGAAAGATATGTGGAGGACTATGTGATTCTTGCATTTCTGGATTTTGCCCAGACAT
The DNA here is from genome assembly GCF_018350195.1 of Panthera tigris. Taxonomy (NCBI): domain Eukaryota; kingdom Metazoa; phylum Chordata; class Mammalia; order Carnivora; family Felidae; genus Panthera; species Panthera tigris. The sequence goes on from NC_056662.1 coordinate 25,505,442, forward strand.
TGCAGAAAACCTATCTATTCATGAAACAGCTGCATGATGTCCTGCTTCTTAATTTGTATCAACACCCGAGCGCTTTTGTCTACAGTTTCAGTCATTAAGGAAGATACTACAAGGATCCCTGGGAAAATTACCAATGCCTGACATCTGACCCAGCAATCCCATGTAGAGGGATTTATTCTTCAGACACTCGTTCATGTTAGTGAACAGACCTTACTAGTTGGAGTTGGGTACAAAAGTTAACAGTTGAAAAACACAACTATTCCTTGATAAGGGACTATTAAATTACAGTGCATCTTCATAATGGAATACTAGGCCATAAAAAATGAAGAAGCTATTTATATATTGATGCAACAGATTCCAAGCTATTTTTTAAGTGAGGCAATCAGAGTCCAGAAAGGTGTATATGGTATTCACCCCTTTCTGTGTGTGTATACACACACACAACTGTGCACATGCAAATAGTGTCTCTGAAAGCCAATGGAAGAGACTAGATCCTTTGGTTGCTTCTAGGGAGGAGTATTAGCCAGCTGCTATACATGGGTGGGAGGAAGACTTTTCATTGTATGGCTTTTTGTATCTTTTGGATTTTGATTTAGGTGAATGTATTGCTTAAGGAAAAAGAACAAAATACAAAGAGTATGCTTAGCAGAATGCAGGCAGAGTGAGAGAAGGTTGTTTTCAAATGTGCTGGGTGTTCCCAAGCAAAGACCCCTGACTGGGACTCCCAATTACTGATCATTCAAACCATTGGGTTGGCCAAACTCCACCCTAAGGGTGGTATCAACGGGGACATTCTGGCACATATGGATATAGAAAATGAGAAAAATGGTCTCACGTACGTTTCCACTACTTGAAGGGTCACTTTCTTGAACTTGATGTCCTTGTCCTGGACTTGGAGGTTGATGCATTGGGTATTGTTCGTGGAAATGCCAATTTTCAGAGTTATATCGCTGTGTACTTGATATCCCAGTAGGCTGACTACAGGTCCTGCTAGGCTGTGGAGAATAAGATGTAGGTGAAACCAGGCCTGGCTCCAGGATGTCACTCAGGCCAAGTAATAGGCATTTTGGGAGTCAGCCTCATGTGTTTGTCTAGATTATTTGAGAGAGGGAGAGTTTGGTGCTCTTCAAGTGAGCATGCCTCAAGGTTGGCCTTCTCTTACACAGGATTTAGAGCCTGGCTCACAGGAGGCATTTATAAAATCACTCTCCTCACCAGCCTTCAAGAAGTCTTCTTTTGGGGCATCTGGGTGGCTTAGTCAGTGAAGTGTTTGACTTCGGCTCAGGCCATGATCTCGCATTTCATGGGTTCGAGCCCTACATCAGGCTCTGTGCTGACAGCTCAGAGCCTGGAGACTACTTTGGATTCTGTGTCTCTCTCTCTTTCTGCCCCTCCCCTACTCTGTCTGTCTCTCTCTCAAAAATAAACATTAAAAAAAAAAATGAAGTCTTTTGTTGGTGGCACGAGGCCGACTTGTAATGAGAAGCTCATTACAAGTTCACTTTTGTGCCCAGCATCCCCAGCTGTGTGTTGTGTGGGTTACAGCATAAGAAAAACCCACCATTTACCAAAACCAGGCCTCATTAAAGTCAGATGTTCTCGAGAAGACAAATGGCCCTTCCTGCTACTGCTAACTGTAGTGGTCATAAACATGGGCTCTGGAGGCAGAATGCCTGGGTTTGAACCCTGTCAGCTGCATGTAACTGGTTTTGGTAGTCTAAACTGGTTTCCTAGTGTAGAAATAGGACTGCTTTTCTGATGAGGTTGTCAGAAGGGTTCAGTGAGTTCAGAGTGCCTCAGTTAAGTGCTTGGCTGGAGTTTGCTCGGTGAAAGGTTTTTGTGCCATGTGTGTGATAGTCCAAGAAGCTTCCTTCTCCCCAGTGTAGATTGCCTGTCCTCATGTCTTCCTGTGTGCCTTGGACCTACACTGCTAACCTGTCCTCCCCCACCTGTTGATGTTCACTGAGGACAGGGACTGCCATTACTCCTGTGCCCAGCACAACATCTGGTATAGAGATGTGTATTAATTACCCATTAGGTGGATGACTGATGCATGCATTTTAATAATCTCTGTCCACCCCCCCCCCCAAATGCCTGGGACAGTGTTTGTAGAGTGGGCTGATTCTTCTTGGAGGGTCCAGATTATTTGGAGCCTGCATTTTCCGTAATACCAGTGTATAAAATTGTGCAGATTTCACATGGAGATCTGGATTTCTGGCTGTGCTTACACTATTTGAGGATGGGGCTTCATGGGGTCATTCTCCTGCATTGGTCCTTTGGGGCAGAAGAGACAGGCAGCTATTCCTGGTGCCCAGTTTGCCCCACCCTCAATCATCCAACCTTATTCTGTGTTGCCTCTGCCTGGCCCTTGGACTCTGGCTCTTAAGTCCCCAGGCTAACTGTCTTGGCTGACTGATTTGGAAACAGGCTCACCCTTTTCCACCTACGAAGGCGGTAGTTGTGGTAGAGACGAGGATCCCATCACCTGTCATGGTTGATGTCATACTCTCCACAGTCACTTCTTGAACATTTAATCTGCAAAGTGACAGCATCATGGGTCAGTCCTGGCTCCACAAATCAGCCTGGGCAGCAGGAGAGGTACCCCTGAAGCAGCCATTTAACAATTTACCAACCCATCCATTCCCAGGACTCCCTGGCTCCCTTACCCACTCTGCTCTTTAAGCTGAAGAAATCTTGGTCGTATTTCCCTCTGAAAGGGCACCCTTTCAGCACAGAACTAGAATATTGCTTCATGAAAATGTGGTTGTCCCTTTCCATGGTATTGTTGGAGGTTGAACTTCAGTGTCCCCAAACAGCAGCTCTCTTCTTGTGTCAGACCTTAGGATCAAGGAAGCACTTACCCCAGTAAGAGTTCTGCTAGGTCAGCATTTCTCAGCAGGCCTGTGACTGCATCACTAACACCTACTGGCACTAGACTGTTCAGCACACCCTCGGTGGATTCTGTGAGCTTGCCGGCTTGGTTAACGATATCATTCAGAGGCTGGGGGAGATTTGGGAGGTCAAGGGTGTTGACAAGTCCTTTTACAGGATTCTTCTCTGCACCAGTGGGTAGTAGTCTGCCCAGAGTCTCTTGGATATTGAGGGCATCAGTGGCTGTTGAGAGCAATGACAGTGGGAGCTTTGGGGACTGGCCACCACTTTCCTTGCCCAGGATACCACCAAGAACATCACTTCCAGGTATGTTGAGGGATGAAGTGAGGTCTAACACAGACAGTAGGTTGGAGTTAGACAACGTAGATATCACTGTCCCAAGCACACCAGCTAGATCTATCTCCTCACACATCAGCATCTTCTCAATCTGTGGGGGCAGCGTGGCGTTCAGATCTGAAAAGGGTCAAGAGACATGATCTTGCTGTTGGGTGTCCAACTGATTCAGCCAGAGGAACCTTCCCAGCTGGAGAGCCAGCACCTCTGGATTGTTAGGCCCTTAGCTACTATATATCATGCCTTCTGGATATATCACTCCCTCCCACTGCCCACCACAGGACAGCCTGGTGATACAGAGATAACCTGTCCCCTGTTAAGAGTTAACATTTGTTAGCCACCTACTTGAGGCCAGCCTAGTGTTGAGTATGTTACTCTAAAGTGGTTTGAGCACGGAATGAAAGAATTTAGTTTAGCTCTGGAGCCCAGTAGCCCCAAGTATATAAGGTCTAGACACTTCCTTGAAGTTCAAGTGGCCTGGGGCAGAGTATTCTCTTTCCTGAGCCTCAGTCTCTGCACCTGTCTAGGAGCGATAGAACCTGCAGCATGGGTTGTTGGGCACAGGACAAATGTTGAGCTGGTTTTAAGTACTCAGTAAGGTTGAGGTGGCTAGTGAAGAGGTAGTGGAGCTCACAGATCTGGACTCCTCTGTTCTCCATCTGTGTGACTCTGTGCGAGTCTCTTCTCTTCTCTAGGCCTCGTTTTCCCCTTGTGGGTCATTGGGAGGTCTTGCCACCTTTGACAAGCTGCCCATACTAAGAGACCTCCTGCATCAGCACTGATCCTCCAGCATTTTTATCATCAGGGTGGAGGAGGTGCTCACCATGTCTTTGCCTTCACACTGGAGACAAGCAGGGCAGGGAGAAGTGGAATCCCAGAAGATGGTGGGGAAGGAGAGAGGGTCAAGAGCCAACTTGGAGAACTGTGAAGTCACAGGGGTCCTATCCTATCCTGCTCTCAGTGGCCTGAGAAAGGAACTCAGAAGAGGAGCTATTACATCTGGCTGGTGGTCAACCCTGTCTACCTCAGCAAAGAGCTTAATTGGGCCAAAGGACAACATTCCTATTCCAGAATAGGAATAGCCGCATGTCACAACATATGGAGAAGTGGCGAGGGAAAAATAATCAGGCCAGAGGTCTCCTCCAGGGGGAGGAGGAGAAAGGGGGAGAGGGAGGCAGCCCTGCAGGAGCCTTGGGGCCCTCAGCCCTATGGCCGGGTTTTATTCCTTAAACTCAGTTGTGAGTACAAGAGTATTTGCTTCATATATATATATATATATATATATATATATATATATATATATATATATATATTATGTCTGACAAAATTAACAACCACCACCAAATCACTGTTTGTTGGGTATACAACTGTTATTTTTTTCTTTTTTACCACTGTCTGAACTTTTCTATATATTTCAACTATTTTGTCATAAGGCAGAGTGGTGGGCAGAGTGGAGGAAATGTTCCTAAAGAGGCAAAGCAGTGGATGTGTGAGCTGTGGGGCTGGGTACCATGATCACTAGGCAGCCACCAATTTTCCCTCTGTCACCCTGTCCTTTCATCCTGGAAGGCTGGCTGCAGAAGGCTGTTGTAGGGAGCTTTGTGGACTTTCCTATTGGCCTTCATTTGCTCAAGAGTCCTACTCCCTTCTTGGTCCCCAAAGAGAGTCACTTCTTTGCCAAGCCTTGTAATTCCTGAGCTCCTCTGCTCTCTGGCCCTAAGAGACTGCCAGAGGACAGAATTCCACATCTCTTTAAGAAGGAGGCTGAGACTCAAGAAGGGTATGAGAAGGGCGTTTGGAAAGAGCAAATCTGGTCAGGGGGTTTGGTACTGGACTTGGATCTCCCATTTCTTGGCTCTTTGTCAACCAGGTTGATGCTTTAAGTACGTGTGGGTGTTTGGGATGAGCTGTGGGGCCCAGCATTGGGAAGCCATGAGAGGTCCTGGCAGTGTGCAGGTGATAAGGGTCACATAAAAGGCAGGTAGCCATTTGACTGGATCCAAGAGTTCCCTTCTCCAGGGTTGCTTTGACCAGTTCTTCCCCATGTGTGGACTACAGACAAGTAGCTTCAACATCATCTTGGAGCTTATTAGAAAACCAGGTTTTCATGCCTTCTGCAGTATTGCTGTATCACAATGTGTGGGAGTGGAGCCCAGGCAGCTGTTTTGTTAACAAACTCCCAAAGTGATTTTGATGCCTTCTCCTTATTGAAGGTGTAATCAGTTTTTGGGCTTGGAAATGAGAAGTGTGTGTGAGCGGGTGGAAAGTCAAAGGTGAGCAGGTGAAACAAGTTTTACTTACATTCTTCGAGTTTGCTGCTAGACATGAAGTACCTGGCCACTGGTAGACACCTGCCTCCTGGGGTCCTAGTTGGATGTTTCTTAGATGGAGAATCTTTTGGGGCACTTCTGAACAGTGGTCCGGGTGGCAGATCGAGAGGGGCTTTTTTGGTGACCTCAAGGGCTAATTGAGGGAGATTTCTCAGCAGCAAAGATGGATTCTGCAGGTCAAGTTCTCTTGCCTGGACAGTCAGTGTGAAGACCAAGGCCCAGAGGGTCAGCATCTTGGTGACTGATATCTGCAAAAGCAAGTTCTTTTAGAGACCACGCTCCCAATGGATCATAGGGGTGCCAATATGTTTGTATTAGACATGCACCCACAAGGGCCCTTGCTCTTGTGGAAAGGTTCCACTCACATTGTTGACATTCTAGTCTGTATATTGTATTCATCAGACAGTGTTCCATCATATGGCAAAGTCTTGTTTTCTTCTACTTCTTTTTCAGCTCTGCATGAAGATATCTGCAGGCTGGTGGCAGTCTTTGAGTACAGGCCAAGCCCTGCCAATAGCCTTACCTCTGTGGTCCACATCCTCCTGCCAGGTTTCCTTTTCTCAAATACCCTTGGAGCCATCTCAGTTACCAACTGGGGAATTCAAGAATTTTGAATGATCCAGCTACAAAGGTTATTGCTCTAATGGTGGTCAAGGTCTCTCCCAGCTTTTGGTCAACTAATATAAAGCACTGTCCTTGTTGGTATGAGCTTTCCATGTGCCAGTCCCTTTGTGGAGAGTAAGCGGACATTAGCTGCTGTAAGCTCTCTACACAACCCTGAGAAGGAGGGTCTATCTTTATTTTATAGATGGTGAAACTTGTGGTACAGAGCAGTCAATATGCTTGCCTGTGCCTACTGGCCAGCTTCCAGCTGCTAGTTTTGCCCAATCAGAACAAAATCACCCAATGAATCAGACCCGAGCTTGGCACCCTCCACCCATTTGGTCATTGGGCTGTCCTGGCATTTCAGCTCAGTGTGCAGAGGCCAGAACCATCTTTATGTCAGTATGACCATCTCAGGCCCTCTCTTGTCTTTTTAAAGCCTGTTCCCATGTTCTGGGAGAGCATTAGCGTGGTCTAGTGGTGGCATTGGACCATCCTCATTGTGTTGGTGGCTGGCACACAGGAGGCTCCTCTGTGTGTGGATCAATGATCAAGTTAACCCATTTCCCACTTTCTGTAGCCTCTTCTATTGTAGGGCACTGGGTGGTCCTAACGACCATGGGGCATGTGGCTTCTTTTTCTTGGCCAGGGTTGAGCAGCCATAACTGTTGTGAATGTATAAACTTATAAGTCCTGACTTTACCTCTCTTTGTTGGGATGTATCCATACATATCTACGTATAGAGTACTGGTCCGTGTGCTAATTTTTTCATCCACAACATCTTTTATAATTTTCGCAGCAAATCTAGACACTCGATAATATTATTACCCCATTTCCAGCTGAGGGGCCTTAGCTTCAGCAAGAAGGCAGAGAGCTGGGTCCACCCAGGCAGAAAACCCGTGTTTGACTCTGAGCTCAGTTGTGTGACCCAGTGGTGATTGTTTCCCTTCTCTGGCTGTCACATTCCTCCCTTACAATGATTCTCTCAAGTCTTTCTCTCTCTAATGTTTAAGGTAATACAGAGGTTTGTGTCTTGGGGTATGTTCTGTCAGTAAAGCCAGTAGACTCTGGAGTTCCTCTCTGCATTTCTTACCTAATCAAGTTTTATAAAATAAGGCTTATCAACCTCTGCTCTTGCCATGCATAGGTATTGTCCAAATCAAGTTGCCTGCCATTTATCAAGACTGAGGAGAATTGGGCACCTGGGTGGCTTAGTCGGTTAAGCGTCTTAACTCTTGATTTCGTCTCAGGTCATGATCTCACAGTTTGTGAGATTGAGCCCTGTATTGGGGTCTGTGCTGACAGCATGGAGCCTACCTACTTGGGATTCTCTCTCTCCCTCTTTCTCTGCCCCTCCCCTGCTTGCACTCTCTCCCCTCCTCTCTCAAAATAAAGAAATAAACTTAAAAAAAGAAAAAAAAATAACTGAGAAGAACTGCTATTGATGAAATGTTGGGAAAGACATAATGGGAAGCCAGTGACATCTTTCATATGGGACAAGTTAGACTTTAGGAGAAAACTCATCACATTTTCATTACTTTTCTCATTTTACCCTTACCTGTGAGAAATTGGAATTTAGTGTAAAGGTGACTTTAAGTGTTCTGTGAGGGAAAAAATAATAAAATTCTCTGCCCGTGACTGAATTTGTGGCAGCATTATTAGATGTTGTCTTGAATGGAATCATTAAAAAATCTCAGGAAAGATCCCCCATTTTAAAAAATTAATTAATTAATTTTTAAATTTATATCCAAGTTAGCATATCATGAAGCAATGATTTCAGGAGTAGATTCCTTAATGCCCCTTACCCATTTAGCCCATCCCCCCTCCCACAACCCCTCCAGTAACCCTGTTTGTTCTCCATATTTATGAGTCTCTTCTGGTTTGTCCCCCTCCCTGTTTTTATATTATTTTTGCTTCCCTTCCCTTCTGTTCATCTGTTTTGTATCTTAAAGTCCTCATATGAGTGAACTCCTATGATATTTGTCTTTCTCTGACTGACTAATTTTGCTTAGCACAATACCCTCTAGTTCCATCCACATACTTGGAAATGGCAAGATTTCATTCTTTTTGATTGCTGAGTAATACTCCATTATGTGTATGTATGTATGTATGTATGTATGTGTATGTGTGTGTGTGTATGTGTATGTGTATGTGTGTGTGTGCACACACACATACACATACATACATGCATGTCATCTTTATCCATTCATCTGTTGATGGACATTTAAGATCCTCCATTTTTTAAAAAAGATTTTATTTTTAAGTAATCTCTATACCCAATGTGGGACTTAAACTCACAACTCCAAGAACTGAGCCAGCCAGGTACCCCAAGAGATCCCCATTTTTAAAAGAAGTTACATACCAGGAAATTGTTAACGCCTACCACTCTAGGTACAGTGCTGTGCATTTCAGTAGGGAGGGACATTGCTAAAGAGATTCTAAATGCAAAACCCTAAGTAGTTCTCCTTTCTTAAACTGTCCTATGCTTGTTTCTGCCTCAGAGTTTTGAATTTCTCTTTCATGAAGTTTTAAAACTGTTTATTTATTTTGAGAGAGAGAGTGAGAGCAGGAAGGACAGAGAGAGAGAGAGAGAGAGAGAAAATTCTAAGCAGGTTCCTCACTGTCAATGCAGAGCTGGACGTGGGGCTTCATCCCACGAACCGTGAGATCATGACCTGAGCTGAAATCAAGAGTTGGACACGTAACCAACTGAGCCACCCAGGCACCCCTCTTTCATGAATTTTGATGTAGCAAGTTCTTACCTTGTCCAACACTGATGGGTCGATGTTGATGGGAGAACGTTTTTGGAAGCTGCCTCCCCTCTTGCTCTTGCTTGTGAACTGTCAGAGGAAAGCTACATCTCATTTTATAGACCAGTGTCTCTCGCAGAAGTTGTCAGACATGCAGGGACGTGATCCAAGTGTGCTGATAAGGGTGGCATGATATAGGCTGACTTCCAAGATCAACACCTGCTAATGGTTGTGACATTTGTCAGCGTCTTTCTGAGAGATGTTCAAGGTGCTTGGAACTTTTTTGGAGATGCAGCCAGGCCAAGTATCTGTCCCTTCCTTATTTTAAACCTTCACAAGCCTGTTATCTTTGAGTCAGGTGGGTACTGGGTGAATGGCAAGAGTAGAGGGGTGTTTAAGGCTGGCAGGTGCCAACCCAGTGAGAGTCCTTTATGGTGCCAGTGCCATGCCCTGGCCATGGTTGGCACTCAGCATTGACCAGTGCTAGGGTGGGGATCTGAGGGAGAGGGGATGGGATCCCTCCGGAAAGGGTGTTTACGGACAGACTTCTGGTCAAGTGACATTTTATATGAAATGTGTGCAGTTAGAAGCATCCAAACTTGCAAAGATTTCAGGGAGAAGTGATGGAAGTAGGAAGGTTGGAATATACACAGTGTCTGCAGTGGGTAAGAGCATGAAGGCATGTCTGGGGGATTTTAGGCATGGGAGTTATAAAATTTGCTCAGTCCCCTTTCCTTTCCCTAATCGCACTTGGAATGAAACTTGAATAGTGGTGCTCATTTGTATTCAAGAATTCTAGGCTCTTTCTCATCTGTCATCTCATTTAATGGCTCCTAAAACTTTAGAGACTGTTCTCTGGGCCTCTGGCCTCTATTTCAGAGAAAGCCTAGTCATCTGTTAGGTTCCTACCACTTGAAATTTTGTGATTTTGTACATCCTATATGATCAGCCTGTGGTGTTACTACAGCTTTACAGTGCAAGAATATGGGAGAGGGAGATAATTTTGACTAAGGGGTTGGTTAGTCAAAATCATCTCCTACCTCTCTCTACCCGAAGCTTAGTCCAGAATTATTCCGGATCCCTGCCCTGAAGCAAGCTCAGCATGTTTGCTGTAGGACCCTCTTCAACCCCATGGGAGTTCCCATACTGTGAATCTCAGCTATAGTTTCATTTGCCAAATGTTCCATTTGGGGCTTTGCTGAAATGTCAGGTGCAAAGAACAAATGACAGTTGACCTTTTCTCAAAAGGCAGAACATAGAGTTTTATATATGATAAGTAGAAGACAAAACCCAGCTGCCTTGGGTCTTATTTTTCTTGGGCATCTGAGGGAAATGGAGTCATCTTTTAGGCAAAAATTGTGACATCGGTTGGTGGATGTGGCCCTTGATTTTACTTCCTCCAGTGGTTCTCTGGACCCAATGAATGACTCCAACTCCACGGGTTGGGAAAGGGCACATCCCGGATGCAGTCCCTGATGGCCCTTGGGGCCTCCCCATTCTTTGTCTTTCTCTCCTTCAACCTTTGGAGGTGGGGCAGTCATTGGATTCTGCTAATCCACAATCTATGGGAAGCTCTTTCACTCACGGTGGCTTATCACACTGGGCAAATGGCCTGCTTGTTCCCAAGCCCTAAGTGATTTGACCTGCTGACTCTTGAAAGAGAGGACCCTTTCAAGGCTGGCCAAGGCTTGGCTGAGATCACAATTGCAGATGATAAGGCAGGTACTAATTCTTAATGGCCTCTGTGTGAGGATGTCTCCATAGATGTGGCTGAGCTGTGCATGTCCTGCTGACGAGTATCAGGATTTTGACCTTTCACAGGTGTTTCTTTAGTGATATATACACACCTGTGCACACATTTATATGCTTGTCTATATTTTTCTGATCCCTGGAACTCAGTGGTCTTGCCTCAGTTTCCTCCTCTGGTATAATCAATCTCAGATCTTGGTCAATAACAGGAATTCACAGGGACCTCCTGCAGGGAACTTGTATCCCTGCATACTCTTAAATTGCTTGTAAAATTTGGGTCAGTTTTCATTTCTTAGGATACATGTCTCTTATGAGATTTTCAGTGGGCTTTGTGAGTTATCAAAGGCAAAGAATCATTGTTTTAGGAGGCGACAAGGTTTTTGTGTACAGGCTTTGGGTGTGAGTCTTGGTTCATCTACCTACTGGTGTTTGGTCTTGGGCATTATCCAACTTTTCTGTGTCTTAGTTTCCTCATCCATAAAGTAGGGATAGTATTATACCTATATAGGATTGTCATGAGGGTTAAGCGAGATGAAATATGTTACAAGATTAGCATCAAATTTAGCATATGTGAGTATTCCATAATTTACTATCATCACCATCATCATGACTTTTTTACTGTTGCATCGGCCATTTTCAGTTTTTTTCACCCACCTCTCTCTCAGGTTTTATATAATTTCCCTAGATTTCCCCTAGATTTTGGCAACTATTCATACCTTGTTTGCAATAAGAAAATATGTATTTTTTTATTGTTTCTTTACAAAAAAAAAAAAAGGATCCTTTATAGTGCTTTTACCAAAATAAGGGCAGATATAGAGATGTTTTAATGTTACTCTGAGTTTTCATTTTTTGGTAGAAGGATAGAGTTTTCTTGATACATTCTACTGCAACTGTATTTGTGAATATACCTTGTCACAAATGCATAAGAGGTTTCAAAAGACGAAGTATTTACCTCCAGGACACGTTTGCTAATGTCTGTGTGTCGACTCTGTTCTTTGTTTTACCCAGTTGCTCCACAGGTGGCACTGTCCAGTGTCAGGCCTGTGGTCTCCACTTTGTAGGCCAGAGTTGAGTGTATCTATGCTGAGAGGAGCTTTTCACTATCCCCAGGGGGGCAAGTAGCTGACAGACACCTTGTCTTTGCTGCTCTCCCTCTGAGCACCTGTCCTGACTTTGCCATCACTGGCTATACATTGCTGCTAGTAGGCATCCTATTCTGGAAGTGCAATAATTTGACTCCACATATAGCTGCAGGTGTCACTATGGTGACATTTGCCCATGGATTCAGCCAGCTTGGGTTTTACACTGGGGGGCATTAGGTTGGCCTGAGAAAGAGAGAAGGGTCATGTCATGGAAATCACACTGAACCTTGAGTCATAGGCTGTGACCACAACCACCAAACCCCTAACTAGTGCGCACTCAGAAAATACTTTCTGCCCTTACGACGACCTGTTACCACCATCATCAACAGCAGCATCACCACCATCACCCATGTCTCCATTTAGAGATGAAGAAACTGTGGCTCAGAAGTTAAGTGACTTTTCCACAGAAGTGACAGGTTGGAATTCAAGCCCAGGATGTGCCTGAAGCCAAAGCCTTGACTTAGGACATGTCATTTATCTTCTTGTTCCCTTAGCCCATGAGATTCTTGAGGGCTGGGGCATGTCTTACTTACCTTGTACATTTTTGTCTCCACTCAGTGGGTAGTAAATGTTGGACAAATTAATGAATGAACAAATGAATGGGCCAACTTCTCAGTTTCTCTGTTTGTCAAATAGGCTTACATGTCCTTGCCTTCGGTTATGTAATGGTTATAGGAATCAGATTAGAAAGTGGCTCTGAGTGTTTAAAGTGACAGCCATACATGAGGCCAGAGTTCCTTCCGTCTTCAGCCCTCCTTTCTCCTATCTCTACTCCTTTTCAGACTGGCGTTGGGCAGATATGGGCTCCCTCAGGTGGTCAATTTGGATGGGCTCAGGATGAATCCTCTGACTTCTCCTGCTAAAACAGTCGCTGGATTTCCTCCCGAGGCTCTATGGATCTGTAGCTTTGAAGCTCTGGTTCAGTCTCTTTTTTTCTTAAAAATATGTGACGTAATTCAGATCACATAGCTCTCTTGCTTAATACTCATCAATAATTCACTGTTGCACACTGTAACACCTTTATTTTTGGCCCTGGTTTGGCTCCTGTCCGCCTCTGTCTGGTTTGACTCCTGTCTGCCTCTCTAACACTTCTTGCTAATCCCTTTAGCTACACTGGCTTTCTTTCAGTTTCTTGGGTGTACCTAGCTTGTTCCCATCTCAGGACCTTTGTACATTCTGGTCCCATGGCCTAGATCCCTTTCCTCCACATTTTGCTTAACTTACTCATCCTGCAGGTCTCAGCTCATATATCTTCTCCAAGAAGCCTTCCCTGACACCTCATTGAAATCAGACTGCCCCGGCATTATGCTCTCTCCTAGTACCCCCCTGTAGGTTTCCTCTTAGCCATAACTGGAATTTGCAGTTATGTGTCTCTTTGTTGGCTGAATTGTTGAATGTCATCTCTCTCACAAGTGTCATGAGGCATAAACCATTCTTGCTTTGTTTTGCTCACATGGCAGAGTAGATGCTTGATACCCTATTTATTGAATGAATGTGAACATTTTTTCCCCTAATGATAAAAGTCAACCATGTTCATCATAAAACGTTTGGAAAAGATATTAAGAAGAAAATGAAAATCATTTGCAATCCTACCAACTCAAGCCATCTGAAAATCACAACAAACATTTTAAATTACTTTATATATGTTCACATCTGGGATCTAAATGTTCTTGTGAGCATATTCTTTTGACACCAGATGCTCTTTAAAAGCATGACTTTAGGGCCTTCTGGCATCCAACTTCAGCTCAGGTCATGATCTCACGGTTTGTGAGTTCGAGCCCCACATTGGGCTCTCTGTTGTCAACACAGAGCCTTCTCTGGATCCTCTGTCTCCCTCTTTCTCTGCACCTCCCCCAGTCATGGTCTCAATCTCTCTAAAAAATAAATAAACATAAAAAAAATAAAAGCGTGACTTTTAATGGCTATGCAATATTTCTTACTAAGAATTCATCATAAAAAATAAATCGTCTATTGTTGGACATGTAGCCTGTTCCCAAAATTTCATCACAAAACCAATGCTGTGGCAACAAGTCTTGCCCTTAAATCTTTCTCTGAATCTCTGAGGATTTCTTTAGAAAATCTCCAGAAGTGGGAATTTATCATATGCATTTCAAAGAATATGAATATTTTCAAGTTTCCTGATCCATGAGAGATCTGGCTTGCTCTTGCCAAACTCAAACATTTGGGTTTCTTGTGGGGGGACGGTGAGTGTCATTTAGTGAAATATCTGAATTATAAATGTACACTAGAATGAAGAGCAGTTTGACTCCATCTACTATCTCAAACTAGGTTTTGTTTGCTTAAGGCATCACCTAGAAGAGCTCTGCTCTAACATATAAGGATTATTTCTCCATGGAATATGTCTTTATGCAAATGGAAATCTGAAGTTCTTGGCCCTACCTTCTGTCTGGTTTCCAGCGGTGGTGTGTCCTCAGATGTGAGCAGGGTCTGGGTTAGTACTAATGGGTTCATTCATCTACCACACATCCTTCCTTTCCTTCTCTCCTCTCTCCTCCTTCCTTCCCTCCCTCCCTCCCTCCCTCCTTCCCTCCTTCCCTCCCTCCTTCCCTCCCTCCTTTGCTTCCTTTCCTTCCCTCCTCTCTCCTCCTTCCTTCCTTCCCTCCCTCCCTCCTTTCCTTCCTTCCTCCCTTCCATCCATCCATCCATCCATCCATCCATCCATCCACCCATCCTTCCATGTATTCCTCAAATATTTGTTAAGCACCTACTGTGTACCAAGCTCAGGAATGCATCAACAAGCCATGGTCTCTCTCTCATAATTTGTAGTCGGAGAGACAGACACAGAACAAGCAAACAGACCATTCAATAAAATAATGACAAGTTGTGTTAAGTGTTTTGAAAGAAATGAAGGTTTGAGATGGGAGTGGTGGAGGGCCTCTCAGATGAGATGATTTCTAAGTTGATCTAAAGGATGAGAAGAAACTATCCCATGCAGGGTGGGGTGAAGATGGAGAGAGAATGGCTTGCGCAAGCCTGTGGTAGGGAGCAATCTGGTGGGGAGCAAGTCAAGGCCAGTGTGACTGACTAGGGAGGGGTGGGGGCGGTGGGAAGACAACTGGAGACCACCGGAGGCAGAGGCTGGGGGCTGTGGTGAAGACGATGGATGGGAGGCTGTTAGAGGGTTTTAACCAGGGAGTGACATGATTCGGGTTATCTTCTGAAGTCTCTTCTGGCTGCTACATGGGGTCTAGCCTGGAGGCACAGAGTGGAAGCAGAGAGAACAAGGGGAAGGCAGTTGGAATTATCCAGGTGAGAGATGGTGGATGCCTTATCCAGTGTGGTATTGCAGGTGGATTTGAGAGTGATTTACAAAGTAGGACAACAGGACTGGACTGGGTGTTGGATTATGTGTGGAGCAGGCGGAGCCCTCACCTGGGGGATAGTGCTGCCTCTTTGCAGGTGGGGAAGTGTGAGAGCCTTTTGTGTCCTTCCTTCTGGGCCCCTTTATTTCTTCTGATGAATTTCCTTGCATTCATTTTGTTAAGTAATCTCTACACCCAACATGGAGCTCGAACTCACAACCCGGAGATCTAGAGGGGAGCAGCAGAGAAGCAAGCTCAACCACTTCAGCCAGCTTGATGCCCCTCCCCCATTCTTTCGGTTACTATCCTAGCTGTCAAAACCCATCCATCCTGTGTTCAGTTCTCTTAGCGCTCTGCTCCTTGGTTTTTGTTTTTTGGTTTTTTTTGTTTGTTTTTTTTCTGCTCCTTGTTTTTTGATGGCTCATGCACTGGGGCCTCCCTCCTGGGTAACTCAGTGCCTTAACTCCACGGAGCAGAGTTTCCTTAGAGGTGCCTGCTGTTAGAAGGTAGAACTAGAGGGCCAGAACTTTAGCCCCCAGCCTCATTCTAATCAGAGCACCTCTCTTGTCATCTGTCTTATGTGTCAGGTAAACTTTTATTTGAGGAATAAAATAAGGAAACTTATTTTCTTAAAAAAGATCTTCAGGAGTGATGCTACTGGGGAAGACTTTAGTCCACCAGAGCAGGTGAATGAGCGAGGTAGGTTTTTTTTTTAAAGTTTATTTATTTATTTTGAGACAGAGAGAGAGAGAGAGAGCGCACTCGGAAGAGGCAGAGAAAGCGGGAGAGAGAGAGAATCTCAAGCAGGCTCCACTGTCAGCCCAGAGCCCCACGGCATGGCACTCAGTCTCACCAACCATGCGATCATGACCTGAGCCAAAATCAAAGTCGGATGCTTAACTGACCTAACCAGCCAGACGCCCCTTGGAGAGAGGTGTTTTGAGCTGTTTGCTCCCCAGCTGAGCTAAGAGGCTTGGGATGGAGGTGTGGGCAAGGAGAGGCCATCTGGGGTGGAGGGAGAAGGATGGTGGTCTTTGGAGCCAGCGCACTGACTTCCAGCACCAGAAATGGCGTGGGCAACCCTGCCTGGGCAAAGGCAGGTAATTGCACCCCCCCATCTGGTGCCACTCAGTGTGATTGTAAGAATCTAATGGGATAAAAGTTGCCTGTGCCTGCAAGACTGTAAAATGAGATGCACCTGTTAAAGTCATGGGAGAGGAATGAGGGGCTTCCATGGTAGGACAGGCTCTCTCATGCCTCTCCTGCCTGGATTGCTCCTTCTGCCTAGCTTTCTTCAAGGTCCTGAGGATGTCTCCATTCCATCATTTTGTACCTACTATGTATGTGCCATGCACCAGGCAGTGTGCTCACACACAGGTGGGAAATTCTGGCCTTAGGATTCAACTGTCCTCTGGGAAAGTGTCTCCCAGCCTCCACCTTATCTTAAATTATCCTATATACACCAAAGGCTGGGAGACTTTGCAAGGCCACAGTGCAGGGCGGTTCTGCCATCTTGCCCAAGGACTTGTCTGAGGGATGTTTTTGGGAGACTTATTTCCTTCAAGGCTGGGATTGTGGTTCATATTTGTAAAACAGGTGGGGAGTTAGGTAAGGAACTCACAGCAAGGTTTGGTCTGGACTCCATCCTCCCACCACAGGACAGGGAACCAGCACCTGACCCACGAGGCCTGCTCAATGGTTTGGGATGTAGGCAGAGAACTGGCCTCCAGGAGGGCCTCCCCACCGGCCATCCAGTTGCCAGAGGCCAGCTGAGGTTACTGGGCTGGTGGTCACTTGTTCCTTCCCAAGACAGAGACCTGCCCGTGATGGGGATTTTATCACAATCCGAAGTTTCTCCTCATCTGCCTTTGTCTGGGGGCAGGCTTAACTCACCATGGGCTTTGGCAGGTGCCCAGGTGTGAGAAGAGGCCTCTTCCCGCTTTGTGACTCTTGGCAACCATGGAACTATTCACATTTCTGACTGCAAAGCCCTCTGGTACCCAGGCTTTCTCTGCTCACCACCCTGCCCTGCCTGGGCCACATGGGACTGGATGTTGATGGAGAGGGTTCTCCTCACTCTGTCCCTCGATGGCACTGCTCTTGGGCACATGTCAGCCACTCTCCTGCCTGTCGCACCTTTCAGGGCCAGGGGAGCTCTGTGGTATCATAATCGGCCACCTGGATCTGGCTCTACCCTTATGGGTCTGGCTTCTTCCCTTAACCCCTTGCCTCCACACTCAGGGCCTCCCAAATATCTCTGGGCTCCTGGAGTCCCCTCTTTCTTAGGGACATCAAAACTTTTGCTTCCTTCCTCTTCTTCCCTCTCGAGCAGGGAACCCTTGTATGTGAAAATTCCCTGTGTTCTTTCTATGTCCCATTGTCTCAGGGTGTGGGCTCTTGAAGCTCAGGCCCTCTCTGTTTTCTGAGGAGCCTCTCTTCCCTGAGATGCTGAATACAGAATTCAGAATCTCTCTCTGAGGGGCCAAGTGAACACAGGAACTATCAGGGAGAAAAACCTTCCATTAAGCATTTCGGGGGGGCCTTGCCATCTCCTAGAACCCCGTAGCAAACTCAGAACCAGACTCTTTCTCAAGCAAGAATCATCTTTATTGCAGCTGAGATTTTCCATTGTGACAGCAGCCACTCTTGTACTCTCAAGGGTCCAGAGCACTTGTGGCTGAGGAGAGGGACTGGCCCTCGGTAAGAACCGGCTATTCGTCTGGAACAGTCAGCAGCACATAACCCTGTGGATAGAAGCAGGGAAGGGTATCCTACCTGTCCTCACTGCCCGGCTCTCCCTGAGGTGGCTCAAGCTATCTTGGGAGGGGTTCTATGTATCCTAAGGACACAACTTTCCCTGTTGGCAGGAAGGCAGAGTCAGGGACAGACTGGACAAGGGGTTAGAGCAGAGGGGACGAACGGTCTTGGGAATGTTTGTGAAGGAAGGAACAGATCACTCTTTGGAGCTCTTCTGAAAACCTATGTATCAAGATGCCTCTAATGTTTCTGATGCATTGGGGTTCATCCTGCTGGGTCACCCTGAGGTGGGTCTCTCATCCAGCTAGAGCCCTCCACCTGCTCCCACCCACTATGCCCAACCCATGCTGCTGGAATCCATCTGCTCCTGCATCTGTTTTTCCACCAGAAGGGGAGCTCCTGAAGGTTTCAGGGACGGGGTGTGACTCATAGCTTTGTCTTGGCATCATCCAGCACATGGCCAGGCACAGAGCAGCCGGTGATATATATTAGTGGAGTGAATTAGTGATAGCGAATGAATGAGGGAGCGGTCAGGGCAGCTATGTAAGGATGTGCAGATTGTGCACTGTCCCTCTCCAGGTGCTGTCGTTCATATAAGCTACTGTATGAGTGGTGCATCTTGGAGTTGTGTAATATGTAACTGGCACAACAGTGCAAGGCAGCCTAGAAGTGAATCGACAAGTTAACCCATGAGCCCACCTGCTGCCCTGACCCCCACCTTGTCTCCATAGGTCTGGTTATGTGAGAGCTGCTGGGCTGTGCTTGCACTTTGCCATTTTTGGCATTCAGAACTATAGAGGGGCCCCTGTTGTCCTGGCCCTCCTTGCCCAGAGTTGTGGCATCATTTCTGGAGCAGCTCCAGCCCCTGGATTACCTGAAGTAGGTCTTCCAGCCTCAACCTAGGGTCATCCTGGGCTCACCCTTCCTACCAGGGCCACCCTGGCTTGGGTGGGGTCTAGGGGAGGGGTCTGAGGGTGGAATGGGGGAGTAGCACAGGCCAGGGGCTGGGGTTTTAGGAGACAAACTGCTGCTGTCTCCTCCTACCCTCCTGCACAGTAACATCTGGTTCTTGAAAGCAGATTTCTAGTGTCTCCTGAATGTCAGGACCGGGAATTAGGCGTCCTGGGTCCAGAACTGGGCATAAGTTGAGGGTCCTGAAGCTCAAACTTTATGTCTGGGGTGGTGGGTCACGCTCTGTCAACGGTCAGAGTAGGGCTGGGTAAATCAGTGATCCTAATAGTTCTCGTGTTTCTGAAGGGAACCTTGATTTCCAGCGCCTATCTTTATCTCCATTTGACAGACGGAGACAGCAGGCTGAGAGAGGGGCCGTGGCTTGCCTGACACCACATGGCCAGCAGGTTCCATGTGGTTCTCTCTCTGCTTTGCCCCTAGAGCCCCTTCCTGCACTGCTATTTAAGAGTGGGAATCTTGTTAAGGTGGGAAACAAAGAAATGAAGGGCATCTCTAAGCTCTGCCCCTTCCCACCAACCCCATCTGCCTCTTCTCAGGTTCACCTTCCAGAGGGAAGGGGCAAGTGCCAAGGAGGCAGGGTGACCCCTGGGGCAGACTCAGAGCTGGCAACCCCCCTCGGCAGCACATCTGTGGTTCCTCTGCTGGTTTTCTCAGCCCTGTGGTCTGTGGCCCCATCTTACCTCCCTGGCATTTAGCCAGCCTCGTGCCGGCCCAGGTTCCCACCCTCTGGCAGTTCACAGAGAGCAGGTGCCAGAGGCAACAGCCCTTTTCGCGGGGTTAGGCCACCTGAGCTCTAGGGTGGTAGGTGGTCCTGGCTAAGGGTAAAGGCTTTGAAATCAGATAAACCCTGGTTGGAACCCTGGCTCTCCTGCGCTAGGCAAGTTTCTTTGCCTTTCTGAGCTTTAGCTCCCTCTCTTGTAAAATGGGAGAAATCATAGCATCGACTTCATGGAACTAATTGTGAAGACCACCTATGTGAGGCATTGAAGCTCTCAGGATGCCTAGGGCTTGGCTCCCTGAGGGATTCATGGAACCCCTTGGGGCCTCAGTTTCCTCATCTGTATATGGGGCATAACATCCAGGATGGCTATGAGATGGTGAGATAAGGGAGGTAGAAGGCTTGCCTCATTGAGTGCCTCCTCTGCCTGAGCCTCAGCTTCTGCCCCTGCAGGATGGGGACAAAGCACCTGTAGGGCTCCAAGACCCTTCTAGCTCTGACCTCCCCCAGCTGTCTCAGGAAGCTCTTTTTCTCAGCATTTACCTTGGAGGGCTCCACTTGGGCCTGGTCGAAGGAGATACCCTTGACGTTGGGCAGCGGGAGGTCTTGTTCTCTGAGCAGCTCTGTGAGAGGTATGGGTAGGGGAGCTCAGTGCCCTGGCAAGCAGAGGTGTCTGTGGGTGCAGGGCAAGGGCGGGGAGGGCCCGGGCCAGCTGACCCTTGGCTGCTCCACTGTTCAGAACAGGGAAAGGACTTGGCGTATCCCCTTTCTCCTCTCCTTCCTCAGGGGACATCATCCTCTCTCAGGCAACCCCACTCTAGAAAACCGGGTCCCTAAACAGCTTTTCTACCCATTCATTAAAAATCTATCTTGAGACAATTTCTTCTAGAATATATGCAGGAACTATGAACACATTCTTGTGAAGATAGGCTTCTTAGCAGCATTTTAAGGAATGTGCGGTTTGTTGAAGGCATCTTAGGAACGTCTTAGTGAATTTCATTCTTGTTTAATTGAGGAACATTGCTGAAACAAGGTTTGTCCTCCTAAAAATGCTAAAATGTTGGCAGAAACAGAAAATGTCTCAGAAAAAGGTTAGAAACAAGTCAGTAAAAACTGAAAAATCAACCTTAAAACACTAAGGATTTGGTTGTATGATAAGAAAATATCCATTAAATATATCAAAGAAAATATTCATGAATATACTCATTTATTAAATATATGAAAGGTAGTCCTTAGAGTAAGTTTTTGGTAAGTTGGTAAATGGTAAAGCTGGAGAATTTTGCAAATTGAGTTTCAAAGAACTAACCATTTGGCCTTTTGAGTTTCTGAGTTTCTGACTTGAGAGCCTGGCGTGGGCCCCTCCTGCCCCCTCCTTTGCACTGACCAGCCCTTATCTCATCCCAGCCCCCCATCATCACTCTGGGGCCCTTGCTGGCCCAATGTGTATTCCAGCCCAGTTAGGTGCGGAGCAGGATGGAGGAGGAGGGACAGGTGCCTCTGGTGTCCTTTCTGTTCCCTGATCTGCAGATGCCTTCTCATCAGCCTCCCAGCTCCCAGCCTCTGGACGCCTCCTCATTTCAATCCTGTCTGTGTTGGGACCAGATGATCCTGACTGCAGCACAGGCCTTTGTGAATCTCTCCTCTGCCAATTCTCTTATCCTCAGGCTGCTTCTTGCAGCCAGTTTTCCTGTATTTCCTGAGTGGGTTTGGCCCTGCTCCTTTTTGCCTTGTGGGGCAGGTTTGGACAGGACCCCAGTGTGAATGGCACCCCTGGCATTGTGCAACACACAAGGCCTGGATGTTCAGACTCTGCAAGACTATGTAGGCTTCTTGAACCAGACTTAGCTCCTGGGTCATCTTGATGCTCGCCATAGGTCTCTTTGGTCCAGGATGAAGGTACACTTATTGAATGAACTGCCGGTGGTAGGCACCGGCTAGGTGAGGTTGCATCCTTCCCCACCCGGACCCTTTTTCTGCCTGCCTTGCCGGGCCTTTCATCACCGCTGTTCCTCACCTTTAATAGGTCTCCCTTCTTGAGGACAGATTTACCCACTTTATGCCCAGAACTTTCCCTGGCTATCACAGGTCACAGAATGATGCGAAACCCTTCAGCCCAGCCAGGATTTGAGCTCCTCTAGCCTCGCCCTCTAGCCTCACTCTGGAGTCCTGACATAACTCCTCAAGTTGGAGCATAGAGAGAAGCCCATGGAAAGGAGATGAAATGCCAGAGTTCTGGGCTCAGCTCTGCCAGAGACTTGCTGTGTGACCTTGGGAAAGTCATTTTATTCTACTGAACCCAAATGCAAAAAAGGAGGCTGAGCCGGGTGATTTCTCAGAAGTGCGTAAGGTCCGAACTGGTTACCTTGCATGTACTAGCAGGGTCCACGCAAGGTACACTAGCTGGCAGAGAATGGGGGGGAGCACACCCGGGCCCTTTCCGGCACCCCCATTGGCCACACTCCAAATTTCAGTCTCTACCCTGCCTCCATCTGCCTTGCCCAAGCACAGTTCTTAGCCAACCCCAGGGGACAAGGCAGAAGCCAGCTGTCTGCGCAGAGTTCTAGACACAGGTGATGCAGCTCCAGGCCGCATGGTGTATGGGCATGAGAAGAAACCCAGTGGGGCTCACCGTTGTGATGGGGCAAAAATACCCTGTTCAGAAGCTCTAAGAGAAAGGCCTCCATACGTTTTTCCTACAACAGATGAAAAAGAAACAGGAAGGTCACTTCGGCTGGGCTGGCAGATTCTGACCACGGGAATGGGGCACCTCCAGTGTACAGGTGCCCACAAGAGATCAGGAGTAGTCCAGGGGACTCCATTTTTAAAGGGCACTGGGGCCAGATGACCAGATAGTGAAGGGCCTAGGGAAAGTTGAGGGGCCTGAAAAAGAGTTACCCTCATCCTAGGTCACTGGGACTGTCTTCATATCTCTGCAGGGTAGCCCAGGGGAAGAGGAAATAGGTTGAGCCAGAGGAAACCCACGGCCAGAGCTTCACAGGTACCAACTTTGGGTCCGTCCAAAGAGGAGCTCTCCAATGCTGAGACCTGTCTGGTGATGGGGCAGGAATTGTCTCACTGAGATAGCAAACCTCCTGTTACTAGGGATGTTCATGCAGTTCAAGAGGTTGATCAGAGCTGCTCCAACCCATTTGGAGAGATTGGAAAAGGACTCCCTTTCTTTAAGACTCTTTCCCCATGTATTGGGACACTGTTATAAACATATTCATAATTATCTATGATGTGGGTGGCTTGTACACTGCACAACCTGTGCAACCATACACAGCAGCCCTGGTCTGGATAACTGCCCTCTGATGATGTCACAGAAGGGATCCCTGACCTGGGAGGATGATCTTCAGGACCTTTCAAGGCTGGGATTCTATGCAAGTAAGGCCAGAGCAAGGCCTAATATAGCAGGGCTAATCATTCTGAAGTGTTTCCCGATACATGTTCAGCCCTTTCATTTTGTTGTTTTTCCATCTTGCAGCCTTCCCCCATTAAGGACTGGCCCATGAGGTTCACAGTCTTGTGGAAGCGAAGGATGGTGGAACCAGTGCCCCAAGGCTAGGGAGGGCCCAGACACGTCACACTATAGCAGAAACGCCTCACTGCTACATGGGGACCCAGGTGGCACAGGTGGCTCAGGATGCTATGCTGGGAATCCCAGGGGAGTAGAAACCCAGAGAGGAGACACACAGCCATGTTGGGGGTGCAAACGGAATGTTCTCTCAAAGGAGGCTGTTTTCATCCTATAGAGGAGGAGGTGCCCTTAAAAATCTGGGCATCATCCTGGATACCTCTCTCAGTCCTTTCCCACATCTACTCCAGCAGGAAGTCCTATCGGGAATATGTCCTGCACCCGGCCACTGCCCTGGCTGCCACCTGCCTCATCAAGCCTCTGCATTGTTCTACCAGTCTGCTCAATGGCCTACCTGCCTCCACTCCAGGCCCCTCCAGACTGCTCCTTCTGTGTTCCATCAGCTTTTATCTCACTCTGGAAGAGCCAGCTTCCCACTAGTAGGCTCTACTCACTCTACAACCTCCCCTCAATCCCTCTGATCCAGCTACCCTGGCCCCCTCGTTGTTCCCTGAACCAGGGGCACACCCCTCTCTGCCTTGGGGCCTTGGGGCCTCTCTTTGCCATGTCCCCACAGCGCTCTCCCTCACCTCCTCCAGTCTTTTCTCAAACACTTACCTTCTCAGTGAGGCCTTCCCCAACCTTCCTTTTTAGTTTTACCTTCACCTGCACTCCTGATGCACATCCCCTCTTCCTACTTTTTCTTTTCCACAGTATGATCACTTGTGTACATAGTCTACAGTTTTACTCTGCTCATTGCTTCTTATCTGACCTCACCCTGCTAGAATGTACGTTCCATGAGGGCAGGGTCCTTTGCTTTGTTCACTGACATATCCCAAGTACCTAAGTCAAGTCTGGGCACATCATAGGTGCTCAGTAGGTATTTGTTAAGTGTTTGAAAGAATGAAGTGGACAAGTTTAAGTTCTGGGGGCTCCCCTGACCCCAGGGGGTGTGGGGACTCCAGGGCAAGATGAGATCAGTGATAAGAAAGTGAGTGAGGCTTTCAACTTCCTACATCAGTGACTCAGGGCCTTTTTCTGGGCCTGCTGATGGGTCCTTCAGGACCATGGAGAGGCCAAAGTTTAGGAGAGACTCACCTGCTTTGCAAGGCCGGCGGGATAAGGGCCCAGGGTGACTGTGGTGCTACCAGAGAAAAGAGATCACCCTTTCAGATCACGGCAGCTGCTTGGGGGTGCAATGGTCAGTGAGCTCCAGTTACAACACCCCCTCCCTCTTTTCCTCCCTCCCTCTTATCCACTACTCCCTGTGCTGACAGCAGGCATGGAAATGCACCCCTTGACCACCCCCCCCACCCCCGCCTACTTCTCTGCCAGTCATTCTTATTTCTTCTGAACATGCAAAACCAAAAAAACATTACCTGCTTGGAGTGAACTGGAGTTTTAATTCCTGATTTCTCGAGGAAAACACAGCCTTTGAAAGGAGATTCTATGGGAGTTGAAATTAGGTCAGAAGAGGAGAGGAAATTATGTTCCAGCCAGAGGGATACCCTTCACCCCGACTCCCGTGAATGCTTGTCCAGGGCTGGCCCCTCTCACTGGTCCTTTCCCTGCTGCCCCAGATGCTGGTCATGTGTGTTCAGACCATGTGTGTGGGTGGTGCTGTGGGAGAGGGCACTCATGGTGTCAGGTCTTCCTGGAGGCCAGGGGAGGCTGGGGCTGGGCACAACGCAGGGAGGCTCAGCCCAGGGAAGGGAAAGCCTTTTGCAATGAGTCATTTGGCCATTGAGTCACTGTTGCTGGAAGCCAGAGGACTCCTTGGTTTTGAGGGGGTTGTCTATTGGCCTTCGTAAGTCACACAGTCACCTTATAGACCGGAAATCGTTCTTACTACCAGTCAGAGATGACAAATTTCTTGACCACAGAGTCATGCCAACTAAGATTCTAGGGTCCTGTGTGTGTACTGGATGCTGCTGGGCTTGCCTATTGGGGGGGGTCCCCCACCCCCCATATGTCTGAGGTACCTTCCCAATTTTAAGGTCTGTGGAATGGGAAATAGGAATCCCAAGGGGGCTCAGAAGAGAGAAGTTGAAACTTTGGGGGAAGCTGTGTTTCCCCAGAAATAGAGTAGACAACACAGATATGTTTAGCCTCTTATGAACTGTTTTTCTGATCTTTCTCCTGGTTTTGCAGACAAGGGCTTTTGAGGCAGCCATGTCCAGGGAAGGCAGAAGACTTAACAACTACCTACAAGGCACTGAGCAGAAGGTATTGGAGGCAAAACCCTTTAGTTGTTGAGGAGGTCTTTGGGGAGCACTGGGAGCCACACAGGGGAGCAAGTGTTAATTGTAATGTTTTGACAACAGGTGCATGCATCTATCTGGGTGTGGACCGATCGAATATTAGCAGGCAACACAATGGTGAGTTTTGCAGCTGCCTCAGTCACCCAGTCCCGGAGGGGCCCCCAAGTGGACCCAGGCCCCCTGAGGAACAAATAATTTCAAGGCTTACTCACCCAGGAAAGTGAGACAGAGGAGGTGTTGCTGGTCCCCAGCAGGACCAGCGAGCCCGGCTGGGTGACGGTGGCTGTGTGGCCATCAATGTGGACGGTGGGAGGGTCGGGGGTACTGATGGTCAGTCTCACAGTTCCTCTGGACTGCTTGGAAGTCTGAATGAGGTTAAAGCAGAAAAGGTGCAGGCAGGTACAGAGAATGGAGTTCCTTAGTTCCCGGCTTGGAAGAATGGGAACAAGATCGTCTTAGGAGCCAGGGTGTCTGAAGTTTCATTCTAGCTCTGCAGCAACTTGCTGCATGACCTTGACCTTGGGAAGTTTACTTAACCTCCTTGAGCTCCTTTAAGGTGAGATTACATCCTCTGCTTCCTGGGCGTGCATGGCAGGTAAGAACATAAATGTTGGAGCAAGAATCCCAGCTCCACCGCTTGTAAGCTGTGTGGCCTGAGACAAGTCTCTTAATCTCTCTGTTTTCCTAGTTGGTAAATGAGAATAATCGTTCCTACTCCACAAGGTTGTTGTGGGGATTAGATGAATTCATTCATGTGGAGTACTTAGAATAGAGCCCAGCACCTAGTAATGCTGTTGTTTTCTATTACTGTTCATCCGATGCCATGTTCTAAGAGCCTTTGGAGAAAGGACACTGAGCATGGATTTTGGAGTCCAGGACTGGCTTCAAATCCTGCTTCTGCCACTGACTGAGTGATATGAGCTTGAGCAACTGGATTCACCTTTCTGTGCCTCAGTTTGCTCACATAGGAAAATGGGCTGAAGTGCGGGGAATCTGAGGATTATGTTGACGCAGGTGGAGGAGCCTGGCACATAGTCACTGCTCGCTGTTGTCTCCGTGTGCACATCTGGCTGCCTTAGCAGGGGCAGGGGCCCGTTCAGTAGTGAGTCATAACGCCAGCCTCCTGGCCATGGGCACCTGGGCGGGGCGATGAGCTAAGTGCCTTACTTGAACCAACCCCCCCAACCCTCACAGCACCAGTGGAATAGGTGCAGTGGTTTTTGGAGTCCACAGTAGGAAACTCTGGCCAAATGGAACATGCTTACGTGGCCCAATCCTGCCCCCATCCCAGACTCTTTCCTGAGATCCTGGCCCTGGTGCGGGAGGGGAAGCCGGTGACACACCCACCTTGGGCTCCCGCTCCAGCTCTCTCAGTGACAACAGTTCAATGAGGTCGGCAGCCTGGAAAAAGGGCAAACCGCGTGTTGGCCTTTAGAATCCCGTAGCTCTGTTCTGAGCAGTTTCAGGGGTGTCATTGGGGTTCAGTGAGGTGTAATTGCTTCCAGCTGAATGCACTGCGTAGTCGACGTTGACATCGGAGGAGACTTCCACCTGGTTTCTCACCATGATTTATCCGGAAAGGTTAACTTTATTGTTTCAGTGATTTTCCCTTTCCATGTTTTACTGTGAAAATTTCCGCACATGTAGCAGAGTTGAAAGGATTTCAACATTTGTATACTTATCACCTAGATTCTTCAGTTAACATTTTCCTATACTTGCTTCATTATATTTCTATCCATCTAGCCATACTCCATTGGTTCCTGAAAATCATAAATCATGATGGAAAGCAGTACAAAAACGTATAAAGGGGACAAGTCTACACCAACACCTCTTCCCCTTTTCCTCCAAATCCTATTTTCAGGGGTAACCAGTGTTGGCATTTGGGAGTACATCCTGTTTTCTACACACATATAAACATGCATAGTAGAGAATATTCTCACCATGCAGTCCTGCGCCTTATTTTTTTTTTTCTCTCAGTATCAGTACATATAGAACCAACCCCATTCTTTTTTTCCCCCTGAATTCTTTACTTGTATTTTTATTTTTTAATTTACATCTAAGTTAGTTAGCATATAGTGCAATAATAATTTCAGGAATAGAATAGTGATTCACCCCCTACGTATAACACCCAAGGCTCATCCCAACAAGTGTGTTCCTTAATGCCCCTTGCCCATTTAGCCGATCCCCCCCCACAACCCCTCCAGCAACCTTCAATTTGTTCTCTATATTTAAGAGTCTCTTATGTTTTGTCTCCCCTCCTGTTTTTATATTATTTTTGCTTCCTTTCCCTTGTGTTCATCTGTTTTGTATCTTAAATTCCACATATGAGTGAAGTCATAGGATATTTGTCTTTTTCTGACTGACTGATTTTGCTTAGCATAATACCTCCAGTTCTATCCACGTAGTTACAAATGGCAAGATTTCATCCTTTTTGATTGCCGCGTAATACTCCATTGTATATATATACCACATCTTCTTTAACCATTCATCTGTCGATGGACACTTGGGCCCTTTCCATACTTTGGCTATTGTCAACAGCACTGCTATAAACATTGGGGTGCATGTGCCCCTTCGAAACGGCACACTGTATTCTTTGGATAAATACCTAGTAGTGCAATTGCTGGGTCATAGGGTAGTTCTAGTTTTAATTTTTTGAGGAACCTCCATACTGTTTTCCAGAGTGGCTGCCCCAGTTTGCATTCCACCAACGCCATTCTTTTTGACAGCTGCATAGTATTCCACCCTGTATGACCATAACCAGACTCCTTTTTACCAATTTGTCATTGATGAACACCTAGGTTAACTTTATTTTTTGCCCTATCCCAAGTGAAGCTACAAAGCGCACCCTTGCATATGTACCCTTGCCCACTGGGGTAAGAATTCCTGCGGGCATGGAATTACAATGCTCACCTACAATTATCTCAGTGCTCACTTACAACTGTCTCCCCAGCGTGGGGACACCTGGCTCTACTCCTGATCCCACTGCTGGGTCATCTTGGGCAAGTCTCTTTCCCTATCTGGGCCCTGGTTTCCTCATGTAAAAAAATGGAGCAGTAGCATTAGATCTCCTCTAGACACAGATCTTAGGGTTTTGTGTTTCAGTGTTTATGGAGCACCCACTGCATGCTGTAGACATGTTCACCATCTGTAGTCTGTGTCCTCGAATGGGGGAGGCAGTGCACACACAAAGTTAAATAAATAAACACCTGTGTGTGTATTTGTCAACATATGACCTTGCATATGTAACTTTACTCATACACATGCCCAGTGTGATCAGCGTTTTGAAGGGAAAAGCACAGAAAGAGAGGGGAAGTGGGGCGAGGAGGGGGAAGGCCTATTCTGCATATTTAGATGTGGTGGTCAAGGAGGGGCTCTCTGAGGAGATGACATTTGCACTGAGGCCAACAGTGGAAGGAAGAATGTTCCAGGCAGTGAGCCCAGCAGGTGCAAAGGCCCTGAGGTGGGCACCAGCTCAGCCAGTGTGGTTGGAGTGGAGTAGGTAAGGGGACAGAGCTGGAGAAATGGGCAGGGGGTTGCAGAGAAGAGACTGGATGTTATTCAGAGTGTGCTGAGTTGCTGCTTGGGGCTTTTAAGCAGTGATGTATCTGGATTTCCCCCTCATTGGTCTCTTCATTGACCCTGGCAATTTGCTCTTATTGCAGATCTCTATATGTATGCCTCCTTGTCACCATTCGGGCCACCTCCTCATAGATGTCTTTACTGACTAGAGTGTCCAGGGTAGCCCTGTCATTTCCACTAGTCGCTTGCTGACCCAGTGCTCTTATTATAAACAAGATAAATTATTTTATTTATCTGACTGTTTTCTTGTTCAGTTTCTATTCTCCCACTTGACTTTGAGCTTTATAAGGCCAGGGACGCTGGGTGCACAGGGCCTAGCACATAGTAGGCCTTCAAGAGCGATTTGTGGCATGAGTGAATGGATAAGTGTTATGAAGAGAGGAGCAATAAAGGGACCTGGGTGTTCAAGGAAGACTTCCTAGAGGAGGGGATTTCCATGCTGGGTTCTGAGGGCTGAAGAGGAGTTCTCCAGGGAGGTCCAGAGAGAGGAAGTGACTTACCTAGGTCCCCCAGAAAGGCACTTCTGCCAGCTGGATCTTGGTTTCTTCATGTGAAAAGCAAAGCAATAAAGTTATATACTCCCCTTTCTTGAGCACTCACTTTGGAGTCCTGGGGGTCCACGTGGATCTCCTTGCTGGTGTAGAGGCAGGACAGGATGTCATTGTAGACTTCTAGCCCAAAAGCGAGGTCTGCCATGCTGCCTTGGGCTAATTTTGGAAGGGGTTGGGGGGTCAGGTGGTCAGGCCTTCGGGGTCTCTGGCCTGGGCTGCAGGGCGTCACAAGCTTCAGAAAAAGGAAGGAGGAAGGAGAAATTCAGTGCGAACAGCTTCTCTGACCAACAACCGATTATAGCTATAACCGATACCACAGGCTCACTATGTGCTAGGCAGTGCTGAACACTTATGTGCACAATCTCATTTCGACCTTACAGCGGTGCCGTGAGATGGGAACTATTACTGTCCCCATTAGACAGGTGGGGAAACTGAAGCCCAGAGGGGTGAAATGACTTACTCAATGTCCTACAGACGGTAGGTAGAGCTACATTTTGAACACACGAGCTCCTATTTTTCGCTTCTCCCTCTTCCGACCCCATTCCCTTCTCTGTGCCTTTGTTAACAGCACCTCCTTCCTATCCACTCAAATCCTTCCTGTCCACCTGACCTACTACCTCTGACAGGCCCTTTTCTGGGCCTCGGTTTCCCCATCTGAGGAATCTCTTCCAGCTGGGTGTTGCATATAATTCTGCACCCACGAACTGCCCCACTTACCCTTTTGTTGGAGTCTCATCCCCGCTCACAGCACCTGTAGCCTCGTGGCCTCTCTTGCTCTCCAGGGTTCAAGTGGGCCTCAGCACAAGCTCCCGAGGGCAGGGGTCCACCAGCTCTCCCCTTCTTTCTCCCTCCTTCCCTCTCCTTCTCCTCTTTTGCCTACCACCCTTACCTGTGACCTCTCTGTATGCCTCCCATCCAGAGAAGGCCATCTCACTTTCCTCTTTGCCCATCCTCCCCTAGGCCAGTGGGTGTCCCGGGAGGGTCTGCCCTAGCCAGGGTGCTGGCTCGCCTGGACTTTCATCAGGATGGCCTCCTCCGTGAACTCCGTGGTGGTGACATAGTACTGGAAGTCTTCTGGGCTTGAGATGGTCGGGGCTGCAATGGGAAAATGAAAGTAGGACCCCGCTTGCCCTGCGGGAGGGTGAAACGGTGTGGAGAGGCAGTGAAGCAGGCAGAAATTGAACTTCTCTGCTCAGCTTTAAGTTCTTGTGGGCTAGGCCTGTGCCTCTTGTAACAATGAACATTTATTGAGCGGTAACTTTGTGCCGGGTTATATGTATTATTGCAGCAGTCCACTCTGTGGGTCTGGGATTAGTCCCACTTTACAGGTTGGGAAACTGAGGCTCCGGGGGAAAATGACTTGCCCAGGTCATGAGGCACAGTGCCCTTTTTCTCCCCCACTGAAAAGTAGGCTCCCTGCAGCTAGGCTTTGTTTGGTTTCCTGTCCTGTTCTCAGAGCCCAGAACGGTTCCTGGCACACAGTTAGGGGGATGGAAGTTAAGCCGCTTTCTCGGCCACTCTACGTACGCAGAGTGAGGTGTAGCAGGCCTTCCAGCAGTGAGTTGAGCAGGGTCGTGGCCAGGGGGCACACCTGCAGGGAAGGCACGATGCGGTCCTTGTCAAGTTGAGAGGCTCTTTCTGGGGTCACACCCTTCTCCCAGGAGGCAGACGAGGGCGAACAACTTACTATCTTCTGTAGGAGGAAGGGCAGTGCCTTATCTAGGGTACTCGTCACCAACTCCAGAGCTCCGTTCGCCAGGAGGGGGTCCATTCTAGTGGTGGGGGAGAGCAGGTGGGATCTGAGACACCATGGAAGGGGAGACTGAGGCCAGAGGCGGGAATCCAGGGCAGGGCCGATGGGCTTGTGTAACATAGAGTGGCTGCCTCCTTCCCCACTTGGTGTCTCTCTTCTCCTTCCCCAACCCCACCCTTTCTTTTTGTTTTATCCCTCTCTTGCCTTCTTGCTTTCTATCTCCATGACTTCCTCGTCTTTACTTTTTCCTTATTGTCCCTCTCTGCTTCTGTCTCTTCATTTCCTCTCTGATAAAGGTCTCTGGGATTTTTGAGGAGGGAGAGTCATGGAAAACTTCCTGGAGGAGGTGGTTTTGTGCTAAGGTTACGTCAGCACATAGATCAGCTCATCTTTTCCTCACCCCCACCCCCTGCTGGGTGGATTCTGTGGACAATTTCATTTTACTGGTGAGGAAACAGGCTCTAAAAGTCATATAGCTTGTTCAGGGTCCCCGAGTTAGGAAGCAGCCAAGCTGAGGTTTGACCTGGTTGGATGCCCGCTCTCAGCCATGACATTCAGTGTGGAGAGAGGAAATGCTGATGGATGGTGTGTGCAGCTCGGAGCCTTGCAGATGACCCTGTCCCTGATGCCCTTGGTCACCCAGAGAACTAGGCTGGGGAAAAGCAGCCCCCACAGGGAGTCTGCATGAAGGGCGGGAAGTCCTGGCACTCCCTCCTGGCCAGTGGTAGTGCAGGTGTGGGCAGGTACTCACTGCTCCAGAACCTTGATGCTGAGGTATCCTGGTGGGGTGTGGCACTCCTCAAAGGCCACCTTGGTCTCGTTCCCCATCTGTTCCAGCCGTATCCCAATGCGGATGTTCTTGATGACTTTGAGCCGCAGTATCCTGTAGGGGCAGCAGGTCTAGGCAGGTGCCAAGCCACCACCTGACGTGGAGGCCAGAAGTCACAGGCTGGTGGCCTGCTGCTGCCTGCGGGGCTCAAATGAAAAACTAGGAGACGTCATTAAACATATGGATCTCTCACTTCGGAAAACCTGAAAGATTCGAAAACACCAGCCAGCAGGACAATCACCTGGGGCTGAAGGTGACCTTGACATGGGCCACAGGTGCTCCAAGTGCTACAGTCCCCACGAGGCCAAGAGTTAGGTTGTGTTTTTACTGCACATCACTACAAGGGCGATGATACGTTTATTGTATAGGAGAGAAATATTTCTCTGTGCCCACTTCTCTACCAAAGAAACATTCCTCTGTGCTCACTTCTCTATTAAAAAGGGAAGGTAGACCAAGAAGGCCATATTTTAAAGAAAACCAACAGTGGACATATTCCTAAGGGGCTTTTAAGAATATTTGTTTTGGGGATCCTGGGTGGCTGAGTCAGCTGAGCATCTGATTCTAGATTTTGGCTCAGGTCATGATCCCAGGGTTGTGGGATCGAGCCCCATGTCTGGCTCTGCCCTGACAGTGTGGAGACTGCTTGGGATTCTCCCTCTCTCTCTCTCTGTCTCTCTCTTTTTCTCTCTCTCTTACTCTGCCCCTCTCCCTCTCTCCTGTGCTCTCTCTCTCTCTGGAAAAAAAAAAAAAAAGGAATATTTGTTTCACATGCAGATACCACCCGTAGCACTCCCTCTGTTGCCCACGGTTTGCAACCCCAGGTCGGCATGATCATCCACACCTTAGTGAGATATCCAAGCTCTCAGGTCGGCAGTGAACTCTCACAACAGCCAAGGGTAGGAGCATACTTGATCATACCCGTCTTGTAGATGAGGAAACTGAGGCCCAGGGAACAGATGCCCTTGCTCAAGTTGCTTAGATGGTGAGTAGGAGTGGAGTGCAGTTATGCCATACTCTGGAGGTGAGGGTGGCGGGGCTTGAATCAGACCCTCCTCAGATCATGCTGTCAGTGCATCTGCATTTTACTCAGATGGGACACATATTCCCTGACTTGGCAGTCCAAGGGTTTTATTTCGGTCTCTGCTTCTGACTCACTGTGTTATCCTGGGTCGGTCCCTCTGCCACTCTGTGCCTCAGTTTCCCCATCAGTGAAAATGGCTTTGAAACAAGCCCGAGTGGAAAGGATTATTATGAGGCTTATGGCGGCAGAGGCAGGAGGCCTTTGCTAGCCCTGCATGGCTGCCTCTTGAGTCATAGCAATGAGGGGTTGGCCTGCCTGGCACTGAGGGGGGTGGGGAGGAAGTGCCCGGTGTACTTACTGCTGGAGCGAGAGGTACAGTTTGGTTCGCAACGTGACCTGCAGCAGGCTGTCGCTCAGGATTTGCAGGGTGATCTCTGGTCCTATGGCATCTTCTATGACCAACCTGTGAGAGGTTTGGGGGGTGTTGGTGTGGTCTGCTAAGACCGCTGTGGTTCTGTAGAGTGTGTGTATCTGGGTTGGCTGGAATAGGGATGGACCCCAGGAGGAGCAGGAGCAGGTTTGGGACACCCCCGTCCCCGATCCCAGTCCAGCTGGAGAACAATGGGGCTGTAGTTCCAGCCTCCACATCTTGAAGACCTGGTTGAGTCTCTTCCCTTCTGTGGGCCTCAGTATCACCCTCTACAAAATGGGGAGAATGCAGTGGAGGGGCTGTCTATATGCAGTGAGGCTGCCTGAGTTCAAGTATAAGCAATCTGCAAAAGGGAAGCAAGCAGGCAAGACTCAGAAAGCAAGATGGCAGGTGATCTCACCACCATCCACTGAGGGACCATCTGCCCTGCTGAGCATTAAGGAGGGAGGACATGAGCCTTCTTCTCCCCTCAGTGACATCAGGTCCCAGCATCTCCCTGAGCTGAGAAGGGCCCAGAGTACTTTTTAAACATCAGATACAAGTTAGTGACTCATCTGGTGCCCACTGGAATCGTCAGCAAACCACCCAGACTGGAAGAGAGGCATGGAAAAGAGATCCTCACGACCCTTAGAAGGAAGCAGCTGTGTCCACACCTTCAGTTTGGACTTCCAGCCTCCAGGACTGTGACACAACAAATTCCTGTTGTTTAAGCCACAGCTTGTGGTCCTTTGTTACAGCAGTCCTAACTAACCATACAATCAGAAAACCTTGATTTTGATTAAAACCCTCTTGATTTTTAAATATTGGCAATTCATTACAACATTTTTAACTTTTTAAAGTTAAGATATTTAAAAAAAACCACCATGCAAATTTGCAGTACCCAGGTGTAGGCTGAATGTGGGGGTCTGGAGGGCTGCTAGGTGAGATCCTTGATTTAGACCCTGCTTTGGACGATTCTAAGTAGCTTGGAGAGATTTAGAACAATAAAGGTGCACTTGCTATGCATTTTCCAGGCTATAGGGAGCCTCCGGGCCTCCCACCTGCCCAGTCCTCTTCTTGATACAGGAGAACATTATGGCTCAGGGGCGGAGGCTGAAGGGGGAAGAAAGGCCAGAGGCAGCTTCTGCGGACTCACCCGCCCACCTGGAGCAGCTTCTCCAGCAGTGGGAGGCGCTTCCCCGAGAGCAGGTCCCCGACCAGTGACAGATCAAGCCCACTGCTCTTCTTGGAGAGGCCTTCTCTTACAAAGGGCAGGTGGTCCAGGATGGTGACGCCTTCACCTGCAGCCCCCGTCACAGGAATCCCGGCCACGCGGTCCAAGATGTGGTGCTCCGAGAACAGGTCTGAAATGTCTGAGGAGACAAGCCCCTTCTCAAGGTGGGGCTCACCCTTCATTCAGTCATTCAGCAAATGCCCACCAGCATCTGCTCAGAGCCAGTGATTCAATGGTCATTTAGCTCTTCCCCACTCGCACTCTGTCAGTCTGTATCTCTCAAAATAAATAAGCATTAAAAAAATTTATAAAAAAAGGGCGCCTGGGTGGCTCAGTCTGTTGAGCGTCCGACTCCGGCTCAGGTCATGATCTCACAGTGGGTGAGTTCGAGCCCCACATCTGGCTCTGTACTGACGGCTCAGAGCCTGGAGGCTGCTTTGGATTCTGCGGCTCCCTCTCGCTGCCCCTTCCCCACTCGCACTCTGTCGGTCTGTCTCTCTTCTCTCAAAATAAATAAGCATTAAAAAAAAATTGAGATGGTCATTTAGCAGCAAGTGCTTACTTTTTTTTTTTTTTAGAATTTTTTATTTTTAAGTAACCACTACACCCAGCGTGGGGCTTGATCTCACAACCCTGAGATCAAGAGTCGCACACTCCACCAACTGAGCCAGCCAGGTGCCCCTAGCAGCAAGTACTTATTAAGTGTGCACTCTCTCTGGGTTCAGGGAACAGGAGCAGTGTGCGTTCTAGTATACATTCTAGTGGGAGAGATAGACAACAGCCAAATACTCAGATAAGCAAACAAGGCAATTTTTGAAAGTAAGTGCTACAAAGAAAAAAAGAAACAACAGAGTAGAGTTGGAGCATGACTGGGGTGAATGAAGGTCTATTTTAGACAGAGTGGTCAAGGAAAGCCTCCTTGAGGAGGAGGCATTTGAGCTGAGACCTGAACGAAGTGAAGGAATCCATTATTGCAAGGTCTAGGAGGAGAGCAATGTAGGCTGAGGGAACAGCTTGTACAAAGGCCCTGAGGTGGTAAGGAGTCTAGTGAATTTATGAAACCAAAAGATGGGTGAGGATAGACAGCGGTAAGTAGGGGAGGAGGTGGATGGGCAGTAAGGAGCTCATGGTCAAGAGGGAGAGAGACAAACAGACACATAGACAGGATAAGTGTCATACATCAGGAAAATGCCATAGATGAGGTTTCACCAAAGGGTTGTGGGAGCCCAGAGGAAAGAGACTCCTTCTGCCTGGGGAAACTGGGGGTGTGGGGGCGGGATTCCCATCAGAGGGACTGTTAGAGCTTTTGCCTTACAGGATGAGTCAGAATTCAGCATGTGGGGAAGGAGGGAAAGAGAATTGTAGATAGAAGAAATAGCCCAGGAAGGGAAGGAGGCTGTGAAGTCTATGGGGGTGGTCAGGACAGGTGGCAGCGGAAGAGGCAGGGGATGCAGAGTCTTGAATGCCAAGATGAGGAGCTTGGAGCTTCTCCTGAGGCATGAGAGAGCCACAGCAAGTGTTAGAGCAGGGGAAGGTTGAGGTCAGGTCTGGGTGAAGGAAGGCAAATTCTGCTGCTGGCCATGGGGAGGCTAGATGGTGGTACCATCTTCCACCCCCGCCCTTCCCTGAGCTCTTGCCTCCCAAAGCCCACCCCTTAAATTTTACCTGTTTTCAGCTGATCCTTGCTGATTCGCAGGAGGATCTGATGCCGGGCCTCCCCTTGAGCCTGGGGCAGCAGCCCCCAGCATAGCAGTGACCCCCAGAACAGCAGCATCCTCCCAGTCAGGACCTGTGGACATAGAACTGGAAACCCCAGTGGCCACCTGCATGTCTGCACTGGGGACCCATTGTCTAGGGTCTCCCAGCCCTGTCTCCCTTGGAACCTCTCTCCAGCTTCCCTTTCCTTGTCTTTCCCCCTCGTTCCAGATCCGCTAGTCCTTGAACAC
Organism: Panthera tigris; assembly: GCF_018350195.1. NCBI lineage: Eukaryota > Metazoa > Chordata > Mammalia > Carnivora > Felidae > Panthera > Panthera tigris. The sequence goes on from NC_056662.1 coordinate 25,542,168, forward strand.
ACCCTGCACTTCTCACCACCTCACACTAGTGCTTTTGTTTTCTTCTTCCTGGAGTGCCCTTCCCCATCGTGTGGACCGCCTTCAAATCCAGGCTCTGCTACTTCCTGACTGTGTGACCCTGAGCAACTTACTGGACCTCTCTGTGCCTCAGTGTTCTCATCTGTGGAATGGGGATAAACATAAGTTGTTGTGAGGAATACATTCAACGATATGTGCAAAGCACTTGGCAAGCAGTGTGCTCAACAGCTGTTCATGTGGCCGGGTGACATTGTGAGATGTTAGAAGATGGAGTGCTCCCTTTGAACCATGGAGATTTCTGGATCTTGAAGGGATGAGGGTCCTGCGGGAGGTCTTATACTGGCTGGGGTGGGCAGCGGGGGAGGGGCTTGAAGCCACACTTCCTCACCAGATAACAGGGAAATATTTCAATATTTCAACCAGTGTGTTTGTAACAGGTGAACTTTGGCCCTGCCTGGTGGCCAAAGGGCAGAATTGGGACCCCAGAGCCCGCAGGCAGGGGGCGCTCTGGGTGGGCTACGGTGTGCCACCAGGAGATGCAGCCTCTGGAGCTGCCAGGCAGGGACTGGCTGGGATGCAGACATATCCAGTGTAGGCAGGCCCGCCGAGGCGCCACCACCATACCCTGCCATGCCACACCAATGAAGGAGCCACCCTCCTTCACTGCCCCCCCCCCCCCCCCCCCCCCCGCCAAGGCACTGAGCCTGCTCTGAAGTAGCTGAGAAAATCCCAGTGATGCCTTGAATTAGCAGCAGTCAGTTTTTGGTTGCTTGGGGGCATAGGAGCTCCAAACAACGATTACACTGAATAATAAAAAACATATTCGTTCCCTTGCGTATGCGGGTTTGGGGCTGGAAAATTTGTACTCACGGCATTAGCTATTCGTATTTTGCTTCCAGGCTGATGTGAAACACCCCCCCCCCCCGCCCTCCCCGCTGTTCAGCCCACCAGAGTTTAGTCAGCCTCTACGTGGGCACTTTTCTCAATCAGTTCACCCAAGTCGGGTCTCCCCTCCCTTCCTGCCCTTCACACATTACACTGTCTTCCAGCTCTCTCCAACTCTTGCCTTCAATCATCCCTACCAGCCCCAACTTCTAGTTGAGTTGTTACCAAGGGGCAGGCACCATGCCAAGGACTTTGTAAAGAGAGCTTCATTACATCCCCGAGTCCTCACCACATGGTCTGGGATCACTGATAGCAAGTCCAATGTACAGATGACAAAACTGAGGCTCGGAGAGGAAAAATGAATCACCCCAAGGTCACACAGGTGGCAGAGCGTGGATTCGAACCACTAAGAATCTGTGCACCTCTGCACATTATTGTAGGTGCTCAAGAAACATTTGAGAAGTGCCCTCCTTGTCCTTACCTCTCCAATAACAGGACGTCCCGGAATCTCCCTGGCCTCGTCTCCAGCCTCCCAGAAAGACACAACTTTTATAACCTGAGCTCTGAAGCCCGGGTGGGTGGGGCGGGACTTGTGCCCAGAGGAGCTCTTCAGCGGAGAAAGGGGTCCTCCTGGCACCAGGTGGCAAGGGGCTACTGGCCAAAACCGATAGGGCTCATCACTGAGGCCTGAAGGTGCAGGCACTGGGCCCCTGGCCAACAGACCTCAGGGGGGAAGGGGGTGGGGGCTCTGTGGTTTTGGGGGTGGGGCCTTCCCCTTCGGAGTGACATCAGAGCTGCGAGCCTGGGGCAGAGCCTTCAGCTCTCGGGAGGGGCCTGAGGAGGCTCCCAATACAGGATGCGGCAGACCCAGAACTGAGTCAGAGAGTGTGTTGGGGGTGTATGGAGGACAGCGGGGGCGTGGTAGAGCCAGCCCTTTTCCACACATGTTTTCTGTGCCATGCCTCTGCGGCCACACAGGCCTGGGTTCAAATCCCCACCATCGCTCAGTAGCTGTGTAGCTGTGGGCAGGTTACTTTTTCTTTTTTTCTTGTTTTAATTTTTTCGTTTTTTTTCTTTTTTTAATGAAATTTATTGTCAAATTGGTTTCCATACAACACCCAGTGCTCATCCCAACAGGTGCCCTCCTCAGTGCCCATCACCTACCCTCCTCTCCCTCCCAGCTCCATCAACCCTCAGTTTATTCTCAATTTTTAAGAGTCTCTTATGGTTTGGCTCCCTCCCTCTCTGTAACTTTTTCCCCCCTTCCCCTCCCCCATGGCCTTCTGTTAAGTTTCTCAGGATCACATAAGAGTGAAAACATATGGTATCTGTCTTTCTCTGTGTGACTTATTTCACTTAGCATAATACCCTCCAGTTCCATCCACGTTGCTACAAAAGGCCATATTTCATTCTTTCTCATTGCCACGTAGTATTCCATTGTGTATATAAACCACAATTTCTTTCTCCATTCCTCAGTTGATGGACATTTAGACTCTTTCCATAATTTGGCTATTGTTGAAGGTGCTGCTATAAACATTGGGGTACAAGTGCCCCTGTGCATCAGCACTCCTGTATCCCTTGGGTAAATTCCTAGCAGTGCTATTACTGGGTCATGGGGTAGGTCTATTTTTAATTTTTTGAGGAACCTCCACACTGTTTTCCAGAGCGACTGCACCAGTTTGCATTCCCACCAACAGTGCAAGGGGGTTCCCGTTTCTCCACATCCTCTTCAGCATCTGTAGTCTCCTGATTTGTTCATTTTGGCCACTCTGACTGGCGTGAGGTGGTATCTCAGTATGGTTTTGATTTGTATTTCCCCGATGAGGAGCGACGTTGAGCATCTTTTCATGTGTCTGTTGGCCATCTGGATGTCTTCTTTAGAGAAGTGTCTATTCATGTTTTGGGCAGGTTACTTTTTCTTCTGAGCCTCACTTTTCATGTCTGAAAAAATGGGCATAATAAATAAATAATAAATCCATCTCTGTCTTTTCGGTATTCGTGAGGATTGTGAAGCAACTCATATAGATGTCAGCACAGGGCCTGATCCATAGGAAGGGTTCCAAAAAAAGTCACTTATTTTAATTTCTATCTTATAGAGAAAAGAATTGTGGCTGACAGACGTTGGATGATTTACTCAAGGTCACACAGCATGTCCACCGTGGCAAGTGGGATTTGAAATCCGGGCCCAGAGAGGGGACTGGCTACACAGCAAAAGGGAAATTCGGTGGGCAAAGGTCCTCTTTGGGAATGTCCCTTTTTGGGAATCCCGGTGCCACCATTGTGAGTGTGCACAGCTGTCAGTGTCAGCATGGACTCCATTAACTGCTGCCCATGGTCATGTGAATGGCACTTGTATTCATCTCTAGGTGGCTTTTAGATTTTCTAAGCGTTCTCCCCATGATTAACTATTTTCCCATTCACAACACAGAGGCGTGGTCAGGGTAGGTATTAAGCTCCATTCTTCGGCTGGACACACAGGGCAGAGGGGCTGATGGTGGGCAAGTGGGTTCTGGGAGGCAGCAGCTGCCCAGGAAATGCAAGGTCAATGTTCAATGTTAGGTAGTTCTCAAGTCCTCACTCTGGTTAATGTCAAAAGCAAATGGCTGATGTTAGTATGATTCAGTAAAGTGTTTTTGATGGGGATGTACTTATTCTAGAATCTCAGAGTCATAAAATCATGGACTTTTTGGTTGGAAGATGCTCTAAAACTTGCTGGATCCTCCTCATTCCTCCTATCTGTCGATAGGGTCTCAACATTACTGCCAAGTGCTGTCCTCCTTCTGTCTGGAGCACAGAAAGGCTCTGGGGTTAATGTCCTCAACTGAGTCACTGGGGACTGGAGTAGGATGTTGGCGGAAGCTTGCAGATCTTTCCCTTCCCAAATGTGACCTCTCTAAACCAGGCAGGAGGGACGAATTTGACTGGAGCCCTATGGATTCTGTCTGTTCCCCTCATTGACTAATCTCTGCTGAGAGATGGGGAATTTTCTGGGGGTCTCCTTCATGAAAGGGAAGCCCTGGGAAGGACTTATTGTCTGTCCCTGAGCCTCAGTTTATGGATCTATAAAATGGGAACGTTAATCTCACAGGAAGTGCTTAGTCCTGTCTGGGGACTGAGCGGCCCCCATGGACTAGAGGCTGTTTAGCTGTCACTGTTATTTTGAGGAATAAGAATACTGGGTCATTGTCCTGACGTGATTCAGGTGGGAGGCTTGGGTTCCCATCAACTCACTGACTGTGTATTACCTGTTCTCTCATCTGTAAGACAAAGAGAGTAGTACTTCCTGTGAGGCAGGGTAATTTACTGAGGAATCACTGGTGTTTTTTATTTGCTGCTGCTGCTAAGCCTTGGAAGGAAGCAGAGTTTTCGCTTCCCCGGCCAAGGAAGGCGGTGGAGTCTTGGAGCTCCAGGTCTGGGGGTTCCTGCCTCAGAGGTGCATGGAGGGTGGTTTTGCTTTGGGGCCCCAAACAGAAGGAGGTTGGCACAGAAGACAACCCTTCTCCTTCTTTACAGGAAGTAGAGACCAAAGGTGGGGAGGCAGAGATGAAGGCACAGAGTGGAGGGAGGCAGTGTGGGGTAATGGTTAGGGGCTGCTTGGTAGTCATGGTGAGTGTTCAGAGTCTCAGTCTCTTCATTTGTCAAGTGGGGCTGCCAGAGGCCGTGGGGAAGGCCGGGCGAGACCCTTAGCGTGATACCTGTAGAGCAAATGCTTATCTTGGTTTGGGTTCCCCAGAAGCAGACCCTGAGAGCAGGGTTTGAGTGCAGGTGGCTGATTTGAGAGGTGATCCCAGGAGTTGCTGGTAGAGGGGGAAAGAGGTGGAGAAGGAGCTGGCCCAGAAAGGTGTGTTCGAGCAAGTGACCCCCGTGGGCACCTGAGCTCGGACCTGTGGGGTGCTGTGTGGGGTTGGAGTTGCCCCCTGCCCCAGGCGGTGAGGAAGCGGGTTATTTATCCGTCAACCTCCAGGAAGCCCCTCCTCCAGAAAGAGGTCATGGGTGGCTGGAACCCGGGAGCCATGGCTATTTCGGAGAAGTGCCTCAGACTGGGCGTTGGAGCCACTGTCCTCTGAAGGGTCGTGGGTGGAACAGGGATCCCATCATTGGAACCAGATGGGACCAAAGACCAGAGAGAGGCCCTGCTCCTCGAAGCCCCCCTTCCCCTCAGATCCTTGCACGACCCTAGGGAGCCAGGAGGGACCTGCCCCAGACAAGATGGAGGTTGACTTTCTCATCTTCCTGGTCAGAGATGGTTCAAACCTCAGACTCAGTACGATTTAGAGAAACAGTGGAATGTGATGTGTGGAGAACAGATGGCAAAGTTGTGTCTGGGAGTTGGGGGTGTATGTGGAAGCTGCAGAGCCTGGCACTCAGCAACTGCCCAGCAAGTGTTTGCTGACCCTGTGTAAGTGTCTCGAGCAGGGCCTTGTCCTGTCCCCTGGTGTCCCTCTTGGCCTCGCCCATGTCTTGTAGATAGGAGAAGTTCCTTCCTGGCTGCCTTCCCAGGCTGTCACCATTCGCCTGACTGTTTACACCCTGAAGGTGGTAATGCCTTTTCCTGAAATACCCAATGTCCCATCCTCTGAGGTCCTTTGTGTACCTGAAGACCTCTGTGTCCTGGGGTAAGCCTGAGTCTAGAGAACAGGGGCCCTATTGTCTGTCTTGAACCTGCTAACATCAGGGAGACAATGGCAGTCACACATTGTCCAAGTGGGAGGGGCCTTTAGTGATAAGGCCCAACATCCTGAAGTCCAGGTAACAATAGTGACGATGACATCACCCACAGATGACATTGTCTGAGTACCTTCCATGTGCCAGGAACACTTCTCTCTCATTTCATCCTCATGATAGCCATTCAAGGTGGGGACTATGATTCTCCTCATTTTGTAGAGAGGGAAACTGAGGCCCATAGAGGGGAAGCCACATCCCAAGGGTCAAACTACTGTTGAGGGGTCATGCCAGAATTCAAACCCTAGTTCATTTCTCTCCAGAGTCACACTGTTCAGAGAGCCCTCAATCCATCACACTGTATAGATCAACAAAACATGTGTCCCCCACCAAAGAGATGGTCCCACCATAGGTGTTATTGAGGCTGGCACAGAAGGAAGGAGGGCACAAATGACTGCCTTATTCCTGAAACCCAGGGAAGCAGCCATGATCTTGGATGTTATCTTCATATAGTCCACGCACGGCCCAGGCATAGCTTAGGCATAGGCCAGATTGGCTGAGATGTGCCTAAACATGACTCAGATGTGGCTTGGATGTTCAGTTCCCAAACCTGCAAATGACTCCTGAGTTGGACAAAGATACACTCCACGCTGTAGGAGTCACAGACAAGTATTTATTTATTGCAGAGAGAGACAGTCTACAGAGCTGGCTTCCATACTCCTACTGGGACCCAGCCTGCCCTGGATGGCCATCATCCAAGTCTTCACGGGAGACAAGAGGGTGGTCCAGGGCTCTACTGGGAGGCCGGGGTGATCACAAGAGAATCCTTGAGTTGGAGGAGAAAAACCAATTCAGTGTTTTACCCCCTACCTTGTTGTGGTTTATGCTGGTGTGTGTTCCACAAGGTGACCGCTGGCTTTGGGAATCATGACCCTGAACTCACACAGAATTCTTGGAAGGGTCAGAGGAGTAGGGTCTGTCTGTGAACAGTGATGCTGTGTAGGGGTCTGGAGCACAGGTAAAGTGTCTGCATGCAAAGTATGGGATTGTGTAGGACTGTCATCCCCGAGCCCAGGTGATCACCAAAACTCCCCAAGAAGTTTCATAAAATGCAGATACTTAGGTGTATTCACTGGGTCCAGGCAAGCTAACTTTTTAACAATGCTCTTCTTGTTTTTTTAAACTAAATGTGATGGAAGGAACTTAACCTATTAGATTTCCCCCAATATTTTATTATGATAATTATTAAACAGAGCAAAGTGGAAAGAATTTTCCAGTGAACACTTGTGTACTTAGCACCTAGTTTCTGTCATTAGCTTTTTCTAAACCATACTTGCTTTATCTCATATCTATCCACTTATTCATTCCTCTGGCTAGCTTTTAAAACATATACACATCTATAAAAAGGAAATCGATGGACTGCTATCTCAAAACAAATGAATAGAGCAAAACAGGAAACTTGGAAACAGACCCAAAGAATGAAACAATACCTTTCCAACCCAAAGTACAAATGATGGAGCATGCAATGCAAGTTGATTTAAAAAAAAAAAAAAATAGAGGAAAGTAGCTAAATGCCTCCTAAGAAGAGATATGTGAAATAAACCAAGCTCTAGCCATTTAGTTGTATGGACACTGCTGTTCATCCAACATGAGTTGAGTGTAGTATGTATTTTAGATAAACTGCTTATATTTTAACTGGATCATTGCAATGTAGTCCATTAGAGTAAGACCTGTGTATTCATACGTCTGCTGGGTTTTATGGATGAGAAAGCTGGGCTCAGGCTGAAGGACCTGCCTGAGGTCCATGGCTAGAGAGAGGCAGAGCCGGGATTGAAATGGTCCTCTGGTTTCTGAGTCTAGACTTTCAGCCTCTCTCTGTACTATCCACAGCACTGTCCTTGTTTTTGTCCATCGCAGCCAGCTGAAGGGTAGACACAGATTTTGGGGGTGGGCAGCTGGTAGTAAGTCATCCACAACTTGCCTTGGAAGCTAGTTAACAAAGCCTTCTACCCTGCCACCAATGTGATCTCGTGGCATGTGGTGAGGCATTTCTGAGACTTCTTTCCTTTGTGAATTTCTCCAGAACTTAATAATTCAGGAATTCACTGATACCAATCCACAACTTTAGGAAAATCAGGACTAATAGGAGTTTGGCCTTCTGGCCTTAGGTTGGACACCTTGGCCATGGAAGGGTGGGCAATCACCTGTGGATTTTCTTTTCTTTTTTTAATTTTCTTTTTATTTATTTATTTAAAAAATTTTAATGTTTTATTTATTTTTGAGAGAGAGAGACAGAGAGACAGAGCACAAGCAGGGGAGGGGCAGAGAGAGGGAGACACAGAATCTGAAACAGGCTCCAGGCTCTGAATTGTCAGCACAGAGCCTGACGCGGGGCTCGAACTCACAGACTGGGAGATCATGACCTGAGTCGAAGTCAGACACTTAACTGACTGAGCCACCCAGGTGCCCCTCTTTTTCTTTTTTGTTTTTTTTAAATCTTATTTATTTTGAAAGAGGGAGAGAGAGACCAAGAGAGAGAGAATCCCAAGCAGGCTCTGTGCTGCTTAACAGAGACTGATGCGGGGCTTGATCTCTCATGAACTGTGTGATCATGACCTCAGCTGAAATCAAGAGTTGGACATTCAACCGACTGAGCCACCCAACCTCCCTGGATTTTCTTAATTCTTAATAATTCTGCTTTCAGGGCACCTGGGTAGCTCAGTTGGTTAAGCATCCTATTCTTGGTTTCAGTTCAGGTCATGATCTCACGGTTTTGTGGGTTCGGGGCCTGCATCAGGCTCCGCATCAGTGCGGAGCCTGCTTGAGATTCTCGGTCTCTCTGTCTCTCTCTCTCTGCCCCTCCCCAACTCATGCTGTCTCTGTCTCTCTCAAAATAAGTAAATAAACTAAAAAAAAAATCTGCTTTCAATGTCTCCCCCACCTAGAGTGGACTAGAAACTCCAAGAAGGCAGGGGTTTCTGTCTGTTTTGTTCACTGTTGTGATCAGTGCCTGGTACACAGTAAGTGCTTAATAAATGCCTGCTGACTGGCTGGCTGACTGAGAGGAGCCCACCTCACTGTCATTGGCTCCTGCAGAAGTTGGGGACCAAAGCAGGTGTTATGAGGGCAGGTGCAGAGTGCAAATCCCAACTTTGCCACCTATTGTGTGTGTCCTTGGAAATGGATTTGTCATTCACAAGTCTCAGTTTCTCTGTCTGCAAAATGGGGATATACCACATAGGGTGAGTGTGAAGACTGAACAAGATGCTGTTGAATGGCACAGAGTGATTATGGGCTATTAAATATTGTTAATGATAATATTTGGGGGTGGGAGTGATGCTGTGATAGCCTCACTCCCTAGTAGGTGTCAAGGGGACATTGCTCAGCGAGCATCTATTGAGCATTTACTGTGTGCCAAGCCTTACTGAATGAATGAACAAATGAATGAGTGAATGAATGAATGAATGAATGAATAACAGGTAGAACAGAAAGAGCCGGAGACAAATGCACCCCAGGCTAGGACAGTCGCACTCTTACACTTATAGATGAAGAAGTGAGGCCACGAGAAAAGAAGGGACTTGTCCAAGGCCCCCCATGAGTGACCAGTGGGGTCAGCATTGGAGTGCGGGCCCTACCTCCCAGCTCAGGGCTCCCCCAGCAACTGTGCCCTCCCTGGGGCAGGATGTTTAATCCCACTCACCTTGGTAAGAAAGCTCGAAGCTTCCTCGAATCCCAAGGCCTTCACCATCGGTATCGAGATCCCGGATCTTAGTTTGCCTGAAATAACGAATGTGGTCAGAGACTGGGGTGGGATAGAGCAGCCGTGGGCAGGGAACTCGGGACCTGGCACACCCAATTCGGACTGTGCCTCATGCTTCTTGCCGGTTCTCTGGCCCCAGCATCCACCCAGGCTCATCTCCCCTCCCCGTGCTTCCAGCACAGTAGCTGGTAGCTCCAAAGGGCACTCTTCACCTCCTCCCACATTTCTGCTAAAGAACAGCCAGAATGACTGTTCTGTCATAAGGAATGACCTCCCTGTCATTCACAAGGGAGGTGCCTGTACGTTGAGATTTCCTACTCTAATAAAATAATGAAAAAGATGTCGTTGGCATAGGTTAGTAATTCACGTCTCCCTCCCCAACTTGGGGCTTAAGTAGAGTAATTCCACCTTTTGTCTTGACTTCCACCTCTAGTAACACAAATAACAATGCAAACATCAGGAATAGTTAAGAGACGTTGAGACCCAACTGTGCCAGGCACCTCTTTCAGCCCCTTAAAATCATCGTCTCCTTTATGTGCCTGAGCAAGGTACTTTTATTTTCCCATTTTACAGATGGAGAAACTGAGTTAGGATGATAAGGCAGCTTGCTCAAGGCCAGGTAGCCAACAAGAAGGGGAATCGGGACTTGAACCCAGGTCTACCTGAGGCACCTTGAGCGTGTCCTAGTTGTCTGTTTACACCTCTGTCTCTCTGCCATCAGCCCTGTGAGGCGGGAGCATTGCCTGGTTTGTCTTTGCATGCCTATGTACTGGCACTAGTAAAGGAACTGGGCTGGAAAGTTGGAGATGGGAGAGGTCATTTCTAGTTGGGTGACCAGGAAGGCTTCCTGGAGGAGGTGGAATTTGACAGAAAGTGAGATGTAGGCAGGCGGAGTGAAGCATCCGCCCTCAAAGCCCTAGGGAGTGGGGGGGATGGACAGCAAAGGGACACACCATTCTGGTTTGGCAGTAGGACGGAGTTGAGGATCTCAGTGGTGACGTTTTTCAGAAGTTCAGGCTGTGAGAGAGAGGGGCATTGTTACCATGGCTGAGGATCCAGAGTCCTCCCCCCTGCCCCCTCCCCCCCCCAGCTATTCCTAGAATGGGTATGGCCCAGCCCCAGGATCAGGGCAGCCAGGAGACATACTGGAATTCCAGGCCTCTGCCAGTGAGAGCTGTGAGGGATCCAGGGGACCAGACATACTGGGACCAGACATACAAACCCATCTGGGGGATTGGGGAATATTAGAGGGATGCACTCCCTGCCCTCAGGGGCTCCACTGCTCTGTTCTAGCTGAATTTGCCCTGGGGGAATTTCACCCTGGTTCCCAACTTTTGACTTCTCTGGTGAAGCCAGAAGTTCTGATTTTCATGTGAGAACCTCCCCACTTAAAAATTAGCCAAAAAATAAATAAATAAATAAATAAATAAATAAATAAAAAAATTAAAAAACAAAACAAAACATGAGGACCAAAAAACAAAACAAAACGAAACCATGGCAGGAGACAGGAAGCAGCCAGTTTGAGATCCCTGATCCACTCTGTCTCAGCTGGGGAAACAGAGGACCTCAGGGAAGGGGCTGTCCAGGGTCACTGAGATGAGTCTACATGAGCAAAATGAGATTGCAAAAAGAAGGGATTTGTTTTCTCATTTAGGACCAAAATGTTACAGAAGAAAAGTAATTGTGTATCTGTGAGCATTTAGCATGTTCTCAGCTGTGTCCGGCATATAGCAGGTGCTCAGTAAACACCATAGCCAGGAGGTTGGACTTTGTGGCTGATAACGTGGAGGCTGGCCAGCCCACCACGGGGCTGCCTATGGGGACCTTGTTCGAAGCAAATCCTGGTCAATGTCTGTCTTTGAAATGGACCATCCCGGGCTGTCCCCTGTGCCCCAGGGACAATCTATTAATACTCACGTTGAACAGGCCAATGCCTGAGTTCATCAAGTGGATTCGATCAGAACTGCAACAGAAGATGCCAGTGAGAATGGCCCCTCAGAGGCTCATTCATTCACTCATTCATTCACTCACTCAACAACTATTTATGGAACACCTACTATGTAGAGCTTGACTTGTTCCAGCAGGCTCTAGTTTTCAACCCCTGAACTCCCTTTGGGGCAACAGGAGGGCTATGGGGTGTGGGGAGAAGTACAAGAGGCAGCTGGAGCCCTGTGCTTCTGGGCTTGGGGTCAGCATCTGGGCTTGACTGTCAAAGCCGCTGTCCTGGAGGTGTTTAGAATGAGCTGAGGGGATGGTGCTGGGCAGGCTGTTCCCATGGCTGCTGCAAGGCCACTTTCCTTTCTTTCCCTTTCTCTGACATTTGGTCCCCAAAGCGGGATAGTCCAGGCAAGGTCGCCTTTCTGCCCATCTAGGAGTAGCCTTTATTCCATCCATGCTCACACCCCAGAGATTCGAAACATCCCACTGGTCACAGGGTGAGACAGTGATTTACATGTTTACCTGATTTCGTTAAAGCTGAGCATAAGTCGGTCATCTCTGGTGTAAAACTGAGCTTCTGAGCTGGCTTCCTGCAACGAGAGAAGCCCAGGCCCCATTTCTTTCAGGAGTTGCGTCACGCATGGGCTGTGAGGTTATAGAAGGAGGATCTGGGGTCAGGTCGACACTGTCTAGATCTCAGCTACTGGCTCTGACTTTGGGAAAGGGTTTGGCCTCTCTGGGCCTCGCTTTCCTCTTCTATTAAATGAGACAGTATTTGTACCCACCGTCTGCTGACCAGATTACAACATGGGGTTGTTGTGGGCAATGATGATGATGATTACAGCTGTCGATATGCACAGAGCCCTCATTGTGTGTCAGGCAGTGTTTTAGTAACTTTATCTGATTATCTCCTTTGATCCTCACAACCCCGTGAAGAGGCTCCTATTATTACCCCATTGTAAAGGTGAGGAAACTGAGGGACAAAGAAGACCAGTAAGCCTCCAGTAAATATTAACCCTTGTTATTATTGGAAGGTCAGTAGCTAGCAAGGTCTCCAATATGGGCGTCAAAGATATACATCAACTTGACCTGTGGGCTGGGTGAGCCTGAGGGCAGAGCCAGGCTCCAGCTCCAGGTCGGATGCACCCAGAGACCAGACTTGTCCTGCAGGCCTGGGCTTGATGGCCTTTTGAAAAGTGTCTGCCATTGGCCAAGGAGGGGCCAAGTCAATAAAGAGCGAGGCTGGCATGGGCAGTCCCTTCCTCCTGCTGGTTGCGGGGTCAGAATATCCTTTAACATAGGAAGCCAGGGCACTGTGCATCCTGTATTCTTTGTGAACAGTACCCCCTGACAGTGTGGGTGAACAACCTGCACAACTATACGCAGCAACCGTGCTGTAAGGAGAGTGTCAACTTTAGTCTACCAACAGCCGGATACTTAGGTTAAGCATGGTTCCAGTGCCCAAACACGAATCCTGCCTTGTCTTTGCCCTTTGCCCTCTGTCGTGGATGTGGTTGGGGCCCCACTCAGATCTCCTCTATGGGACTCTCTGGCAGCTCTCCCCGATAAAATACTTTTGTAAGAATCCTTCTCTTAGGCTCTGTTTCTAGGGCCCGACCCTAAGATACCATACTATTGGGATTATCCTTTGGGGACCCCCCACCTCTATACCTGTACCCACAGAGTCCCCCTGCTACATGGAAACTCTGAGATGTGACCTGCTGGGGCTACTGAGAAAATCAATCAAGAACTTACTTGGAGCTGATTTAGTTCTGCTCATACTTCAGAAGAGGAATTACCCTTCTCCCCCTCAGTCTGTGTGGTTTGGATACAGCCAAACTCCCGACTCAGGTGTATTTTTCTAGCCACACTGATTGGTTCAAGAATGGGCACATGACCCAAGCTCATCCAATGAGAATTAGCTTTGGGACTTTTGCTGCAACTACCCGGAGGAAAAGAGGCTGGTTCAGCTGATGTTGCCAACCTGATATCTTGATACAGCTTTGGGCACTTCCATGAGAAGATAATCTGTCTGAGGATGAAGGCAGCACATAGGAAAACACAGCTTCCAGGTGGGAAGAGAAGAATGAAGATGCCATTGTTTGAGCACCTGGATCCAGCTATTTCTGAAGCTAGACCGTCTGGACTTTTCAGTTATATGAACTAATACAATTCCTTCTGTGCATGTGAATTAAGTTTCTACCTAAAGATCCTAACTAATAAAGTCATAGGACCAGAGTTGGACCAAAGCTCCTGGTTCTTGATTCAGAACTCCCCCTCCCCCATCCCTGCCAAGAGTGCTGGAAACAGCAAAGCAAGAGGGGGTGAATAAGACCAGTGAGTAGGAAGGTCCCCCAGGTTGCTGCTCGTGCCATAGACAATTGGACTCACAATGCCCAGGGTGAAGAAGGGGTGGTGGGCTTCATTGGTGGCGAATACTTCCAGCACGATCAATTGGGCCACCTTGGCAGTACCCTGATCCAGAAGGAGATCTGGGGTCTCTTGAGTTAGGGTCTTCACCATCTGTGTGGGCCCCAGCTGATCCGCAGCCTGGAAAGATATGAGATCCGCATGAGGCCTTCCAAGTGCCTCCCCATGGCTCACAGGCCCCATGTAGCCCCTGTGACCTGGCTCCTGTCCACCTTCCTGGCCTCCCTACTTCCTTTCTGTACTTCAGCCACTGTCCTTCTCTCAGAGCCTGGAATGAATTCTTGTTCTCCCCATCTCACAGCCCTTGGTCTTGCTTCTCCCTGTTTGGAATACCCTTCTCTTCAGAGAAGCCCTCTCTAATTTCCTGGATTATATCAGGTGTCCCAGTAATGCCCTCATAACCCCTAGAATCTATCCCTTGTCACCACACTTGTAACTGAAATATTATCTGTGTAATATTGATGCAGGTCACACTGCCTTGTTAGAATGAAACTCTGTGAGGACAGGGACCCGGTCTGCTGCAGACACTAGGGCTGGAAGGAAACAGAACAGTCCTACATGTATTTTACTCCTCAGAGGACAGTGCACAGATCACAGCGAGCACCCATCAAACTGCAGACAGCGAATGGACCAACCTTGGTACTGATCACCTTGATGCTTGACTTCAACTGGCGAGCCAGCTCAGGAAGCTGAGGACGAGGGGAAGGCAGAGTGGGTCAGCTGGAGGGGAAAGGGAGGCACACCTCCAGCAGCCCCATTGCCCAGATCCCCAGACCCCCAGAAAACCTGGTGGGTCTGATGGTCCAGGCCCCATGACTGTCACTGGTGGAAAACAGCCCCTATGTCAGCTGCTGCGGGGCATGGGGTTCTCACTGGCCTGGCGTTTTACTGTGAGTTGGTGGTTCTGGGTCTTGGGCAGCTAGCTCTCTGCTCCCTGAGGACATAGAGAAGTGACCCAATTCTTACTATTGTCATGAATGTGGTTGCCAGTGACCATTCCTCTTTTCTCATCGTTTTGGTCCCTTACTCTTGAGTTCTAATCTCCAAGACCTTGGTTATCTGTTGCCTGTCAGCTGACCCGAACTCCTGCCACCCTCCCATAGCTTTGGGCCTCAGTTTCCCCATTGGTCATTCGAGAGGAGGTGACACACTCCAGCTGATGGGTGGTGATTGTCTGCTACGCTGGGTTAATATAAGGATTCTGGGGCCGTGTCGGCATCTAGGCTCAATTGTAAGGGGGACCCTGATTGATTAGTGATGTCTGCCGTGGGCTCCATAGTGGACAGCAGGGGCACGATTGCTGTCCCAGGACCACTCAATATCTAAGATGCCCTTTGGCTTGACAGGACTCTTATTTGGTAGAGGAAGCGGCTGTATCAGGTTCCAGAGGACAGAACTGGGTCTGGCGCTGGATGTTACAAGGAAAGTTGCAGCTTTAGAGCCATATGTTAGAGTCAGGGTCTGTTTGAGGAGGGGGTGAGCTCTTCATTACTGGAGGGATTTAAACTGAGCCTGACAGGGGATTACTGCTCAGAGGCTTAGGGCAGTCCTTGAGGCCCCTTGATTCAGGAAATTCCCATGATGTAGCAGAGGGGGCCCCGTCCTCTCATGCCAAGACTTACCACATAGTCCAACAGGACTACGAGTTCTTCTTGAGGGAGCAAGGCAGCTACCGCAGCATTCACCACATCCTGCCTCACAGTGAGGCTGAAAGGGGTGTTGTCCAGGGCGGGCACCGTTAGGGAAACTGCAGACTCTTTGAACCACTTGGTCACATTTCCTTGAGAGTTCACCAACTTGGCCTAAAGAGACACAAAGCAGAGAGTTGGCTGGGAACCTTAACTCCAAAGTCTTAGCCAATAGCAACCTAGAAGAAAATGACACCGTTCATCCTGTTTCCCTTTTTGCATTTGCTGACTGGAAGCTTAGCCTGGAATTCAGTATCTTGCCCGAGGTGATGAGTTATCTCAGGTGGCCAGCAACCTCTACTCCTCTAGCACCCCTCAGTTAATCTCTGTTTTTAAAACCTAGATACCTTATTTAGCATTTAGGTTTTAAGTTCTCAGATATCTCAGAAACCCTTTGGGTGAAGGGAAAATTCAAAACTGCAACAAAATCGATTAAAATGTTTGATTGTGACAGCTTCCCAAAAGATCCGTGAAAACTGGCCTGGGATTCAGGCTTTCCAGGTTGGCCAGGTCCCTCAGGGACTCCAGCCCCAGTGTGAGTGCACGGCCTCACATTTTACAGACAGCTGACGGTTACTGGCCCCCTCTGCCTGCCACTTCATCTTCTTGGTGACTTTATTGTCTACATTTTACTGATGGGGAAACTGAGCCTCAGCGAGGTGACAAAACTTGCCCAAAGTCACACAGCCAGGGAGTTGTGGAGCTGGGAGAGAAACTTAGGTCTGTGTGATCCCCAGTGATGGGTCTTGGTCCTGGGCTCTTGTTTCAAAGTCGTCAGATATTTGGGGTTTGGCAGGGCTTGCCTGAGAGGAAGGCCAAGAGCACCGGTGCGTACTCTGGCCTCTGAGTGGGGAAAACGGGGTCGGAGGACAGATCACTGGGGCTGACGTTCTGCGTGTAGCCCTTGGATTCCACCTGCTGGCGTTCCTCCATCAAGATGGTGTGCGTGGGACACGTTCGGCCCGTGGAGATTTTTCTAAATCAGCCTGCGTGTCCTAACCCTGAGCGGTATCTTCTCCCCTGAAACAGACCCGTGGTGTCTGATCTTTGGCGGTGAGAGAAGGGCAGTGATGTCCCTGCTGTACTTTTGAGGCCCCATGACACTCACCCCCAGCTTCAGCTGGATAACATTACCCTTGATGGCAGGAGACAGAGGGTCAAACTCCAGGTGGTTAGAGCCGAGGGAAATGGGCGCTGCTTGGGACAAGAAGAAAGTTCTGTGAGGGAGGAGGGCAGTATTGGACAGGGCGCTTTGGGGGCTGCATTCGGCCGGTTGGGCTTTCTGTTTGTAGGGAGGAGCAGGAATAGCAGTGTTGATAATGATGATGGGAATGACATTTACTGAGCGTATGTCAAGCACCGCAGGCTGTGCTAAACCTTTACACTTACACTCATTTGGTCTTTGCAGTAACCTTAGCAGGTAGGGCCTATTATTACCCCCATTTTACAGATGGGAAAACTGAGGCTCAGAAGAGCAAAATGACTTGCTCAAGGTCATACTGTGAAAGGATTTGAACCCAGTCGGTCCTGTGCCAGAGTCCTGGTTTGGAACAAGACTGAACTATTGCTTATAACTCTCCACCTCCTCCAGGGGATGGTGATCTGCATGCATCCCCCCCTGGGACAGAGTACCTGGTGCACGCCCATCTATGCACAGGATTGCTTGTGTTTGCCTCAGGATTCCCCACTTGGCCGCCAGGTGGCAGTGGTGTCTCATCTGCCCTGGCTGTTGGGCCTGGGAATGGGCGGGGCTGCAGAGGGGTTCAGGGACAGGCGGGGGCAGTGAATCCTTGGATCCCCTGCTCCCCTGGAGAGACCTCCTGCCCTGCTCCTGAGGAAAAGAGGAGCCAGACAGACTTCCCTTTGAGCCTCAGTAGCCTTGGCTAGTCTGTTTCTACCTCTGAACTTCAATTTTCTCCTCTTAAAATGGGGGTAGGTATAACAGTAATACGTGCTTCGTAGGTTTACAGGACTGGTACCTATTTAAGTTGGCCCATATATGAAGGACTCCAGACTTGGAACTTGCAGAATTGAGTTCAAACCTTCCTCATCCCTAATTTCCTCTGTGAACTTGGAAAATGACTTAATTTCTCTGAGCCTCAGTTTTCTTATCTGTGAAGTGGGGTAATGATGGCCACTTTATGGAATTATCTGAGGAGTCACTGAGGCAGTGTATATAAAACACCCAGCCCAGTAGGTGCTTTGTGGGTGTTCAATGTGTACTAATTCCATTCTTCTCTCCCCTCTCCTCCATGGTCACCCTTTGAGTGAGCTTCTTCAGATCCTGAAACAGTGGATGGAAGAATTTTCTTCTTCCCGCTAATCCCCACTCTGAGACCTCTGAGGACAGTACAGTTGTGACGTAGGGACAGAAGCCTGGGTCCTCCCATCTCTGCTACTCTTGGGAAGGGAGAAACGACCTCCTTCCTGAGCACACATTTTGTCTTTTCCCTTGTTTTCTCTCCTCAATAAGCCCACAGTAATTGCTATAGCATCTGTTCATTCATTCATTCATTCACTCATTCATCCATTCAGCTCACATTTGCAAACTCTTCTCTGTGCCAGGCAGAGAGCACCTGCCGTGTGCCTGGGACTTTCCTGTAGACTTGTAATCCTCACTAACAATCTTGTGAGGTAGGGATGTATGAGCCCCATTTTACAGATGAGGAAAGTGAGGATAAGGAAGTGGAGTGGCTTTCCCAAAGTGATAGAACAAGTCAGTGGCAGACCTGGGATTTGAACTTGGAAATCTGGCTCACATAAACTTGCACATGGTAGGTCCTTGTGAAGTCACAGCTGTGGTGAATTCCTGTCTGCTTATCTTTGGGAGGGATCCATGGATGCTCATTCACTTGCTGCTGGGCCAAGTTGCTGTGCAGATGTGACTTGGGAGGCCTCTTCTGGGCAGAGCCAGAGCGTGGAGGCCAGCTTGGCAGCAAAGGAAAAAGGTGGGAGAGAGCTCACCTACCCCTCACCAGGCTCAGGAGGTCCACATGCATGTCCTCAAAGGCCTCCTTGATCACAGGACACAGCTGCAACAGCACAAATGCAGAGACTCCATTACTGAGGGGCCGGACCCTAACCCCAAGTGATCCGTGTCTGGCCCACCCAGCCTGAGCCCATGTGTCCATGGCCATAGAGGTTTTTGCCTATGGGATTGAGGACTTGGTGTTGTGTCCACTCCGCCAGCCATCCGTGCCGTCCGGAGCCCTCCCCAGCCCCTGGTGTTGCCTGGGATCTTTTGCAATGGTTTGTCCCTTCCCCTATGTCCACGATGTGCCTGGCCAGCCAGCTGCCCTCCCCATCAGACTCTTTCTCCTGTTCACAGGAGCCCATGTTTTCCAGAAGAGGGAAATGGAGAATTCATTTCTTCATTCACTTACTTATTCAACCACTGTTTACTGAGTTCCTTCTGCATGTCAGACTCTAGAACGGGGGCGGGCAAGGCAGACCCAGCCAGACTCATGAACAATCTCTGTGCCTTTTGTGGGTTTCTAGCTCCAACACGTCCCTTTGCCCAGTGAGCTCTTCTTCCCCTAAGACTGCTAACAGTTCTCAGCAGGGGGCTGATTTTGTTGCCTAGGAGATATTTGGAACTTTCTGGAGACATTTTTAGTTGTCACAACTGGGGGGAGGGTTTATCAACATCTAGTGGATAGAGGCCAGGGATGCCACTAAACACCCCCACAGAGTGTGGGACAGCTCCCACAACAAAGAATTATATGACTCAACTGTCAGTAACGCTGAAGGTAAGAAGCTCTGGTCTAACCTAATCCTGGCCTCACCTATTTTGCTTAAGGAGAAGGTTAAACCTTTCATTCACTTGCTCATGGGACTCCAGAGCCTTGTTCTCTGCTCTAGGCAGCACATTTTCTAGGGCAGTGCACTGAGATTTTGTCACTTTGTCTTAGATGCAATATCCCTGGTGGAAGAATCTTCTGCTTGATCACCCATTGCCACTCTTGAGAGAGGACAGTGCACTTTGAGAAACTTTTCCTATGAAAGTTTTTTATGAACAGTTAACTTTTTTCTGTGAAAAACGCGTTCCCTGCCCCCAGCTGCTTTGCCAACCCAGAACCCAGGGAGGACGAGGGGCTTGGGCTCGGAGACCCACTCACCTGCCAGGGACCAGCCTGTTCCTCATGGGAAGGGTGTCGCTGGCAATCATCTCTCACAACTCTCTTTCTTTCATTTCCACCGGTGGCTCTCAACCCTAACTACCCATTAGAATCATCTGGGATACCAGCTAGAACCCTCTAGGATACTAGGGCACCACCCACACCCATGACATTGGAGTATCTATCAGTATTTTAAAAAGCTATCCCAGGTTGTTCTGATGTGCAGCTGGGGCTGGGGCCCACATTTACATTCCAGTGTAAATCACTGGAAAGGGCTTCAGCATTTTCTAGATGGGCTCCTGTCAGATTTAAGCATGCTGTGCCTTTTCTCTTCATTTCAGGCAAAATTTTCACATGACCGTTGAATCAAATCCACTGAGTCACAGTGGGGAAACGATAGTGATTAACAAAATGCCAATTTTCTCGAATCATTCATTATACTTAACTTTCACCCTTAAAAAGAGATATTATGCAAAGAACATTTTTATGCCATATTTTCTAGTGGAAAATACATTTTTAGCTGGTGAAGTATGATGCCAGTTAAAATATGATTTTGTTGGAGACTGGGAAAAAATTTCTAGCTGGGTCCTACTTTCAGAAACTCCTACCTCTAAGCAGAAATAAAATCTTAAAAGAAAAAAATATCTCATGTAAGAAGAGACAAATTTTACAAAATTCTTCATTTTCAGATTCTTTTTAGAAGTCTCTCTGCATGGTTTAGTGAAGTATAAAGTATGATGCAGCTATTACAATAATTATGAATGTTATATAGTGGCATAGAACATGCGTATAGCTTAAGGACTATTAAATTATATTGATGCTGAGAAGAGCCACATAAAACTATGAATGCATATGGATGGAGATTGGAAGGCAATATATACACAAAAGAGAGAATAGGTGCCAAGTTAAGGTAGAAGGATTATGGGCACTTTCCCCCCAAGTCATTTCAGTTATTATATCACCTTTTCAATTCAAAAAAGTTTTCTTATAAAGAACATCAGTTATCTGACAAGGTGTTTTGATCTCCAGGAGGCCCACTGTGGTGAACCCATCTTGAAATTTACAGTGGAAATCAATGGTCAGAGTGAATGAATCCAACTTACAGTTATAATTCACTGTATATGTGCCCTATAAGGGACATATACACTGAGATTAATGTATGTTTATTGCCTCAGAAAGATAGATCCAGCAGGGCCTGGTGGGGGACAGACCCCTGAAGACCACAGGTTGATCAGGTTGATAGGAGACTCATGTATGCTAGAACCAGCCTGGACCAATTTGCAAGGGCCAACTGTTAAGTTTTCAGGAATTTCTGAGCCATGTGCTAAACCCAGACATTATTAAAAATTAAATTCTAAATAAATAACTAAATAAAACCAAATAAAATAAATAAAAGCAAAGCTCATGAGAATTCAAAACTCATCACTTCCTGATTACTTTGTTATATTTTACTCTTATCTATTGCTCTTGAGGTTATTTACATCTCTTGTATCCGTGTGGCAGAAATACCATACAATAGTGTGCTCCTGTGCCATTCTTCCCAACTCTGCTCAGTGACATCACATTAGTAGCTTGAAATTGGCCTCAGAGGAAGTGTTTATACCAGAGAAATCAGCAAGTGCTTCAAATCAGGCTTCCTTTCCCCTCAACCTCTCGAGAGTCGGTTGTTAATAATTTATCAGCACATCGCTGTTCAAGGCCTCCTGGGTGACTTCTGGCAGTTCTGTTACCTTTGCCTCAATGAGCCACTGAAAGAATGGTCAGGCCCAGAGTTTTCCTAACTCAAGGAGACACGGGGCCCTTAGCACCAGCTTGCAGTTCCACCCCAGACCCACAGGGGGAGCAATCTTTGCAGGCCAGAGAGGCCGTGATTCCACTTACCTGGGTTTTCACCAGTTTGGGCAGGGCTGGCACCAGGAGGCTCATGACCTTGTTGGCTAAGGAGTTGACCAGAAAGGAGAGCCTTGCGGAGAGGAGAAGGGGAGAGAGATTAGGAAGGGCCAGAGATGACGCTGTTTTATAGAAGGGAACACAGAGCCCAGGGGAAGAAGACACTTGCTCATGGCCACACAGCACGGAGTGTGGAGTAGACCCCCAGCCAGATGTAGATGGTGGCAGAGACTTCTCACAAACTAGGGGCTGGGGGTTGTCTTTAGAAATGTGTGCTGGAGACTGGGATGATGGCATTGGCATTTGTCCCCATTCTCCTGATAAGAAGTGGAGGAAAGCACGTTTTTGAGCACCGGCTGTTTGCCATGCACTGTGGGGAATGCTTATGGCTGCAGCCTGATCTCGTCCTGTCACTGTGGCCTGGAAGCGGAGGCATAGGAATGCACCTTGCCAGCATTGCACAGACAGTGAATGAAGACGATGCATTTGCCTGACTCCAAAGTGTGTTTGTACCCAATGCTCCACTCAAGGCTGCCTGAGGTGGTTTGAGGCGCCCTAGGAATGTGGCTCCTCTCCGCCTTCAAATGTTTGCCCCACTTCCTGGCATGATGCCTGAAATCCCACCATCCTTGATTCAGCTCTTGATGTCTTGAACTTTCTTTGGCATCACAGATTCCCTGGAAGGAGCTTCAGCCAAGAGTCAGGAGGGATATAAGTCCCTTTCTTTCTCTGGGCTTCAGTGTTCTCCAACTGTAAAATGGGGAAAGGCCACCACCTGGTCCCCTCCCGGGCATGGTGGGAACCCGGAGGCAGGTGGCCACACTCACTTTTGCAGCAGGCTGATGCGCAGGCTCCCATGGCTATTGGAGCAGTCCTCGAGGACGAGGTGGGTGTGGCCCCTCTCACTGGCGTTCACTGTGATGATGGCTTGGACCTCTGTCTGCATGTGCATCTCCACGATGGTCTTGACCAGGGGCCTGGGAGTGGAGATGTCCGTGCTGTCTCAGCCCCAGGTCCGGGCAAACATGCCATCTGTCTCTCTCACCTCCCAGCTCAAGCGCCTCTGCTGATTCTCTGCATCTCCCCCAGTTTCTACCCCACCATGTCCCAGGCTCAGGGTTTGGATCCCTCTCCTGGTTTAAATCCTCTGCATATGTCAACAGCTCCCAAACTGATACCCAACTCTGTACCCAGATGTCTTGACAGGTGCTGCAAATTTAACATGTACAAAATTGAACTCCAGCTCCTTCCCCAAACCTGCTCCTCTCATGATCGTTCCCGTCTTGGTTGCTGACCACTCCATCCTGCCAGTTGCACAGGCAAAATCCCTGGGGACAGTCTTGACCTCTCTCAATCTCTCTCTCTCTCTCTCTCTCTCTCTCTCTCTCTCTCTCTCTCTCTCTGACATTCTGTCCATCAGAAAATCCTGTTTCTTCTACCTACCTCTGAAACATATTCAGAGTCTGATCACTGCTCACCACCTTCCTGCCTCCAAACCCTGGTCCAAGCCATCGCTGGCTCCTCCTGAATGTAACAGTACACCCTCCCTTCTGGACACCCTCCCTGCCTCCAAACACACAGCCAGAGGGTTTCTTTAAAAGTTAAATCATGTCTTGTCCCTCCTCTGCTCAGAACCCTCCATGGTTCCCATTTCACTCAGTAAAAGCCAAGTCTTCACCTTGGCCCACAAAGCGCCACAAAGCCCTCACCTCCCACCATTCTCTCCCCCTCTCTCCACTCTCTTTGCCATTCTTTGGACAAAGCAGGTGCCTCAGGATCTTTGCACTTGCTCTTCCCTCTGCTTGGGACTCTCTTTACCAGATACCTGCCTGGAGAAAAGGGGCGATGTGTAAATGAACCTGTCAGGCCTGCTGTGTCTGACTGAGGAGACACTCACGTGTTGAGTCCAGCCACCATGTCCAGGGGGATCTTGACCGCCAGCCCTTGGCCTTCATCTGAGGGTTGCACCAGCAGTTGGAGGATGTTGGCTGAGGTGACTTTCAGCCTAGGTGGGACATGGGAGACATGAGATTCATGCCTTATGCTCAGCTGAGTATCATCCCCAAACCTGCCCACTGCATCTTTCCTGTCTCCCCTGGTGGCCAGCCAGGGGTTTCTGGCCAGCAGCTGGACCTAAGTCCTGTCCCCTGACTCCTCGCCAGCATGGCCTGGCCCCCTCCCTCCCTGTCACCACTGCTCAAAATGCTCCCATGATTCCCCCATGTTGGAGACTAATCCCAGTTCCTTGGGCTGGCTGGGAAGACTCTTTGTGATGTGGCCCCGCTGACCTCCGTCCTCACCTTGGGGGCTTGAGTGCCAGCTCTTCTGACGGACTCTCACCCGTCTGTGCCTTTGCCCAGGCTGGTCCCACTGCCTGGAATGCCATTTTCTTCTTGTCTTCTGGTGAGCACGGAGTCATTGGCTCTCCTGTTACCTCCACTGAGAAGTGTCACTCTATCCCTTCGCTCTCCTACCCCAGGGGAACTTCCTCTGGGGTCACCCTGTTAGGGTACCTGTGTCACTCTCTTACGGTCATCGTTAACTCCTCTGGGAGCTTCTGAAGGAGGTGTGGGGAACGAGCTAGCGCCTAGGTCTGTCCCGCTCCACTCACCAGATGATATGGTTCAGGATGGAGTTCACCAGGTTGCCGAGTATGGGGATGCCCCCGGCTGGCTTCTCCCGTATGGTGCTGAGCAGTGGCAGCTGCTGGAGGATGTTGACGGCGTCGTGATCCTTCAGCTCCCGTGTCAGCCCTGGAGGCAGATCCTAGAAATCAGGGTCCAGCAGGAGGGGCAAGACGGACGGCATGGCAGTGGCTTCAGGCTGGGAGGGGGCATCGCTCAGGGCTACCTGGACCCGGATGTAAGGGCAAGGGGATGGATGACCGTCTGCTGTGGAGACATGGCTTTGAGGATGGTGGTCTAGATGAGCCGTTTTCACATAAAGACGAAGGTAGGGGCATAGGTGGGACCATTCACGCTCCGAGCATTGCCAGCCTCTGCGGGAACACTGGCCAGGATACCGGCGTATGGACCTGCATCCCACCCGCCAGCCGGCAGCAAGCTCTGGAGCCAAGAGGCAGGGAACCCACAAGACTGTGTTGGGGCTGGTTTTGCTGCCAAAACACACTTGCTAACAATTCTCTGGCACCCACATCATATGGGCCTGTTGTCCAAAGAGCCTCAGGTGCCGAGCTGAGATAGGAGAAGCCGGGAGTCCTGGGTTCTGGTCCCTGCTGGACTTTCCCCCCGCGGCCAGAGCCCATTTGGCTTGTATGAAGAGCAGGTCAGAAGTTCCAGCTGCTCCAGAGGCAGCTCCAGAAGCAGCCCTCAGCCCATGACTGATGGGAATCGCGGTATAAATACCCCAGCTCCCTCAGCCCGCATCTTTTTGTCTGCTCCGTGACGATGGAGGTGGGCCCCGTAAATATTCCTCCTCTGCCAGCTGGCAAAATGTGGAGCCTTGTCCATGGAGGCTCTGGAGGGACGTAAAGAAGGAAGGGGCCCAGTGCAATCATGGAATTTAAGGGAGGATCTTGGAATCGTGGACTCTTGAGATCATAGACACTCCTAATCTTTATAACTCATCCTCTCGAGTCTCACCCTGGATCTGGAATCACAGCTGTGCCTTGCACACCCCCAGTGATGGGGGACTCCCTCCCTCCTTCGGAGGGCCACTCCACCTGCCCTCTTGCCTTATGGCAGTGAGGCTTGGGCAGCGGAGACTTACTCTCTTTGATGACTTCACGGCCGAGGCTAAGAACCGCAGGGGGGCGGAGGGTGGTTTCAGCCAAAGTCACTGCCAGCAAACCACAGAGGAGGGTGAAGGTTAATGGGCCAGCCATCTTTCTGGGGATCGGTGAGCAGCGCGTGATAGGTGAAGGAACCTGGGGTGAGCACAGAAGGCCCTGTTAGCTGGGCAGAGAGGTCAAGGACAGGCCCACCATGCCTGGTGACTTGGGGCATAAAGTCCAGAAGAGGCTGTTTAGTGATGTGGTTAAGAGTGTGGGCTCTGGAGCCCGACTTTTGGGTCTGTGTCCTGCCTCTGCCACTAGGTGCTAGTTGTGTGGCCTTAGATAATCAGTTTAGCCTCTCTGCCTCAGTTTTCTCATCTAGCAAATGGGCCTAATGAAATAGTACCTGCCTTCATAGAGTCTGGCACTTAAAACCCTCTACAATCCAACCTTGGCCAGCTTCACCTCCTGCTTATTCCCCTCTTGCTCTATAAAGTTCCAGTCATTCCAAACTGCTCGAAGTTCCCAGAATATAACCCCATTCTCTCCTGTTTCTGTGCCTTTGTTCTAACTCTTCCTGCTTCCGGTAGTGTGTTTCCCCTTCCTTATCTGCCTGCTGAACTCTTATTCATCCTTTAAACTCTGCTCACATTTCCCTTTCTCTGTAAAGTTTTTCCCTTCCTGCAGTCAGAGGCCCTGGACTATGCTTGGAGAAATGCTGCCTTGGGGACTGCTGTGTGCCCAGGACAGGACGTTTGGAAAAGGGAGGGCAATGGTTATTCAGGTAGGACGCAAAGTGGGCAGGAAATTTGCTTGATTGATGCGAAGGGGCCTGAGAAGGGATAGGTGGCTGCTTGAACCCAGGGAGAGAAGGGCAGAGAGAGGGAGGAAGAGGCCCGTGGGTGCCTCCTGGCAGAGGGACTTGGCTGCTCCTTGGCTGCTCTGTGCCCTCCATGGGGCAGAGCGTCAGCCCCTGGAAGCTGGTCCTGAGCCCTCCAGCCTGCACCCTGGCTCAGTCTCCAAGCCCCCAGGCAAACTTCTGCCTCCTACTTGGAGGGAGGGAAGATGCTGACCTGGAGATCCAAGCCCTTGCTTGGCTCAGCATGTGGGTTTCTTGCTGCCAAAGACAAGCATGGCATCTGGATGGCATGTGTCTCTCGGCTAGGGCAATACGAGCTCTCCGAGACACTTGCTATAATGGTTCAACATCTGTCTCCCAGACTGGGCTGTGAGCTCTGGGAGGAGTGTTGGGTCTACCTGCTCCCCATTGTGTCCCAAGCACCTGGCATTGTGTCCCAAACACCTGTGGGTGTCTAATAAATAAATGGTTGCTGAATGAATGAATGGCCTCGGGAGCCTTGGGAAAACGGGGAATCTGAGCCAGCCCAATCGAGCAGGTCTGGGCCATCAAGACTGAGAGTGGAGGAGAAATATCATGGGCCTCAGGGCCCATGATAGACCCGAGCTGGAGGCCTGCTGCTACCACTTGCTGTGTGATCTTGGGCAAATGACTTACCCTCTCTGAGCCTCAGTTTTCCATCTGTAAAAATAAGGGGTAATTACAGTACTTGTATCACAGCGTTGTTGGGAAGATTGAATGAGCCACAAGTGTTCATGCGTATTGGCTGTTTTTATGATGATGGTAGTATAACTAATACTGGGGTCAGAAGGAACCACCTTGGAATCAAAGCCAGAAGGTAAGAGAGGTAGTGCCCGGCACCCTGCTCTTCTGCCCAGGAAGCCCCCACCCCACTCCATAATCTTTTTCTTTCAAACACCCTGACCCTATTTCCCTTCATGATCTTTGCACACCACCCTGTCCTCTGATCAGAGTGCTCAGGGAGCCAATAGTATGGTAGCATCCCCTCCTGTGGAAAAGTGTCTCCTCCCCAGATCCAAGCACCATACCCACACCCGCCACATCATGCCTCACCTCCTGGCCTTTGCTTATGCGGTTCCCTTTACAATGGGATGCCTTTCTCTCTTCCTTTGTCCAGCCAACTTCTGCTTGGCTTCTCAAGTGACATGCCACCTCTTCCAGGAAGCCTTTCTTGACTGCTCTTTACCACAATGTCCCTGGTCTTTCCTTGAGCACAGCATGTATCACACTGGCCCATGTTGGGAATTACTTGAGGGCCCGGTTAGTCTGATACTTCTCTTTGTCCCCAGAATCACTCCAGCATAGAGCTGGGCACAGAATAATTGGTGTGTGCAGGGTGGGTTTATGTCATTGGGATCAGGCCAAGGAAAGACTCAGCCAGTCCAATTCCTTCGTCACTGCTCTTTGGTCTTCTGGGCAAGGGAGCTGAGAACTGAGAGCCTCTACCCTCTACTAGGAGGGTCCTAGTGGACTAAGGGAGCTTACCTCCAGGCCAGGCCTCCCTCCTGGTCTTGACCTGACTGCAACAGGTGTCTCCAGCTTAGAACCTTTCTGGTGCCCTAGGCTTTCAGGCCGTTTCCTACACCTTTACCTGGACACGCCGGAGTCCTCAGTCTTCTCTCCTCGGACACTGGGTCTGGAAGTCTAACCTTATATCTTACACACCCCAGTCTGGGAAGTCACCCTTTGCATTTGGGCTGAGACCTTGGGCTGGGCTGAGGTCTCCAAGGTAAATATTTGTGGCTGCTGGTGAACCACATCCCTGCCTGGAGGCAGCCTTGGGACTCCAGCTTCCCAGGATTTGGAGAGAGGAGGGTCTGGGCCACCATGAGGGGTGGGCGGGGCGCTGGGGCACCTGGCAGAGGAACTGAATCAGGCACAGTGTGGCCTGTGAAAGGGGCTCCCTGCCTTCTGGACAGTCACTCCCACGGGGACAATGATGAGAACGGTAGCAGTGATGATGTATTAAGCGCCTACAACATGGCAGGTGCCACCCTAGGCTTTACATTGGTCGTGTCGATGGAACCTCGTCCCCACCAGGATCAGTACCATTATCACAACGTCACCACGGAGGAACCTGCCTCACACAGTCAGCAAATGGCAGAGCCAGGATTCAGCCAGAACTCTGACTTCAAAACCTATCTGGGGATGTCTCTACAGCTTGGCAGATATAAAAGGTCCTGAGGACAGTCTGGGTCCGCGTCCTAGCTCCACCATTTCCATGATATGTGACTTGGGGGACATTCCCTAACTTCTCCAAGTCTCAGCTTTTCATCTGTGAAATGGGAACAATAGTAGCACCCACGTACTAGTATGCTGAGAGGAGCACAGCGGACACAGCTCAGAGCATAGGTCCTGGCACAGAGTACGTGCTCAATAAATGTGAGTGGTTGTTGCTATGTTATCACTGCTTGTAATAGGATGGGCCTTTCTTTGCTGTGTGACCCTGGGGAAAGTACTTCACCTCTCTGGGCCTCAGTGTGCTCATCGATACGGTGGGGATGATATAGTAGCACGTCCCGCACAGGCTGCTGAGAGCGTGAACTGAGGTGCATGCTCACGTAGCACTTAGCAAGTACTTTCAGTGATTCACTGGGGAATGATTATACCCACTGTGCCTTGCGTCCGCCTTCAGGAATCTCCGCGAACATGTGTGGAACGAATGAGTAATGAGGCGTGCCTGCGAACCGAGGGAACAAAGCCATGGTCCCACAGGACCCCTATCACCCACTGCCTGGGTACAAACCTTGCCTCATTTAACCTGTCGGCAGCCCCGGGCTCACCAAAGGCACCTGAGGCTCAGGGAGGTGGGTGACTTGCTCCAGGTCCCACAGTCAGGGCTGCTGGAGCTGGGACTGGAGTCCAGTCTACCTAGTCCAGACCACAAGCTCTTTGCCACCCACTGTCCTTTCCCCAAGTGACTCCAGGCCAGTGTTGGGAGGGCGGGATGTGAACACTGCCTTTTGACGTGATCTGGGGAGGCATCCTTGCTGCCCTGCTTTGATTTGTGGCTTGTGGCTCAGAGCTGAGAGGGCCATTGCTGAATCTTGCAGGGGGACAAGAGAGCGGCAGTGAATGTCCCGAGGCCCCTCAGTGTGTGGGTGTCCTGGCCCTGGCCCCTCTCCCCCTCCTGGAGTTGTCAAGGGGAAAAAGGCAAGAGCATTTGCTATCCTGCCGTGTGTGCAAATGTGCCAAACACCCAAAGACGAGATGTTTTGGGAGTCAGGGAGGCCTCCTGGAGGGGTCTTGCCAGTCCCTTGGGCGCGTCTCCAGAGAGCCAAGTGCTGCCTCTTGTGCTCCTCGGCTGGTCATGCCTGCTGCCTGTGAACAATGCCCCTCTGTGGGAGGCCTGCGTCCAGTGCCAGGGCCTGGGCCTGCCTTAGCTCCTGCTTCCTGCCTCTTGGCCCTGATACACTCTCTGGAGTCACCATGCACGACTCCTCTCTGTTGGCCTGACACACCTTGGAGCCCAGGGCCGGCATGGCCCTGTCCTCAGTGCCGCTCAGCGCTCCCATCAGACTGCTGACAGCCTTTCTGTCCCACTCTCACCTCTTTCCAGCTCCCAGGCCTTTGCTTGTGCTGTGTCCTGTTCCTGGAATGCTTGGTCCATTCCCTCAAAGGTCCATCTTGCCCCATCTGGGCAGCAGGACAGGGGAAAGCTTTTGGAGTCTGACAGATGTGGTTCAATCCTTGCTCTTGGGTTCATCAACTGTGAGGCCACGGGAAAATTGTTTCCCTCTGTGAGCCTCTGTTTCCTCAGTTGTAAATTAGGACTGTTTTGACAGTCACATAAGATAATGTGAAATTCTTGGAACATCAGAGAATTCAGTAAATGGTAAATGCTGTTATTATTGTTGGAATATTAACATCACTGATCTTCAAGGCCTAATTCAGAAGGCAAGATCTGCATAGAGCTGCCCGACTGTTGTCCCACCTGAACTGATATCCTCCCGGGAGCCCCCAAAGTACCAATTATTTACTCCCTTGGGATTTGGATCCTCTTCTGCCTTGAGAGATGTCCACTTTATCCATCCACCCATCCATGCATTCACTAATTCATTCCAGTCTCCTCTCTGGTCTCCCTCTTCCCACCCTTAGTCCCCCCCCCCCCCAAATCCAATTTCCACTGAGCAGCCTGAGTTAGCTTTTAAAAAATTACTCAGATTTTGCCACATCTGTGCTTATTAACAGCTCCCCCCCTCCCCCCTGCCGCCAAAGGCCTCTGTGACTCTTACAAGAAAATCCAAGCTTGACAAAGTCCCGCCTGGTTGGCTGCAGCCCGCCTCTCAGGGCTCATCGCTCATCACTTTGCTTCTCTCTCCTCTCACTCCTACCTCAGGGCCTTTGCACATGCTGAGCCCTCTCCCAGGAGTGCTCTTCTCCCAGCTTGGCTCCCTCTCATTCCCCAAGCCTCAGCTTTAGTGTCCCCTCCTTGGAAAGGCCTTACCTGGCCTCCCTTGCTAAGGTAGGGGTCTTCTTGCTCTTCTCTCTCACTGCTCACTGATGGGTGTCCCCACCAGCACTCAGGTCTGCAGACTAGCACCATGGTTCCACGGATGATGCCATATACTAAGAAAAGGGGCCAGAACATAGTGCAAGCCGATAGCCAAGAACCGGTCGCACCACCGTTGGTTCTGCCGTGTGGAGGCTTCTGACCCAGATCAAGGTGATAAAGAATCATGAGGGCAAAGAAGGAAGGTCTGTGAGGATATTTCTTTTTTTTTTTATTCAAAAATTTTTTTCTAAATGTTTTTATTTATTTATTTTTGAGACAGAGAGAGACAGAGCGTGAGCAGGGGAGGGGCAGAGAGAGAGCGAGGCACAGAATCCGAAGCAGGCTCCAGGCTCTGAGCTGTCAGCACAGAGCCCAACGCGGGGCTCGAACTCACAGACGGCGAGATCATGACCTGAGCCAAAGTCGGACACTCAACCGACTGAGCCACCCAGGCGCCCTGTGAGGGTATTTCTTTCTTTTTTTTTTTCCTTAATTTTAATTTTTTATTTTTTAAAATTTCCACCGAAATTAGTTAGCATATAGTGCAACAGTGATTTCTGGAGTAGATTCCTTAGTGCCCCTTACCCATTTAGCCCATGCCCCCTCCCACAACCCCTCTAGTAACCCTCAGTTTGATCTCCATATTTATGAGTCTGTGAGGGTATTTCTTATGAGACAGCTACAGCTGTGGTCCCTCTTCCCACTCTCCCGGTGAGGAGAGAGGGGCATCTGCCCCTATTGCAGGCCTAGAGGGAGGGGGCTTTCCAGGGACCAGGTAGGGGTCCAGGGGACATGCAGTGGCCTGGTTTCTATCTTCTGCCTGAGAGAAAGAGGCTGTGAGCTGCTGTCACAGTGGGCAGAGTGGCTTCTGAGGAAAATTCTGGCTCTGGACAGAGTCAAAGCTTGTGTATATGCTTTTCCAAGGACCCTGCAGGACAGCGGTCTAGTTTGGGGTTGGTTTAAGTCCTTCTCAACACCATTTCCTGGACAGGCGCGGAAAGGATTCTAGAGAGCCAGGGGCTGGGGGTGACATGCAGGGTGGTCAGCCACTGGCGGGGCTCTGCCCTTGTCTGGGGTTGCAGCTCAAGAGGCCTGGCAGGGAGGCTTGAAAATGCCCCCAAGAAGGTGCCCATGAGAGCTCGAAACATTTTTTGCCTCCCTAGAGATGAGAGAGCCATCTTGCAGTACTAACAGCCAAGGGAAACCTGCCCCCTTTTCCTCTCTTTTCTGACTGTGCTCCATCCCTGGATGGAGCCAGAGAGAAAGGGAACAGGTGTGTGTGTGTGTGTGTGTGTGAGAGAGAGAGAGAGAGAGAGAGAGAGCACATGAGCCTCTCTCCCCTGTCTGTACCAAGCCAGTCCATAGAAGCCTTGGTTTAGGGGTGGGGAGAAAGTGTGAAATCAAAGATACTGAAAGCTGGACACACAGCCACAGCAAAGTGTCAAAGTAGAAAAGACCACTTCCATTCTATAGATCACCAAACTGAGGCCCAGAAAGGATAACACCCAGGGGATTAACACCTCCATTTTCCAGACGAGCGAGGTCCTTGGAGAAGGGAAGTGACGTGCCCAGGGTCCCACAGCCATAAAATGTGGACCCAGGATTTGGACCCAGTTCTGTGTGACTCTGGAGCCTATGACATGTCCCTTTGTCCCAGCTGACCCCATCACCTCCAGCTGGGACAGGGACATCCTTTTCTGGGGAGTCCATGGTCCTGTGGAGAACCAGAGTCTGTGAGGACATGGCTGGGCTGGACAGATGAAAATCCGGAGGACTTACACACTGTTACCATCTTGGAAGGCAAGATGGAAGTCTCCTTCAAAGTTCTCCCAAGTGGGCTCGGGTCCTCAATTTAAAAGGGCTTTGTCGGCACCAAAGGTACCATGAGAGTGGCAGAAAGATTTCACCTCTTGCGCCCATCCCATTGCCTGGTAACGGCTGTTGGAGTCCTTGGGGGTCTGGACTCAGCGGAAGAGAGTGATGATGGATTCGCAGTGTGGCCACGAGCCATATTGACGTGTTGCTCTTGCCGAGTGCCACCTGCGTTCTGGTTGAAGATTTTGCGGTTCCTTGTAGAACATCAAGGAGATAACAGAGCAGAGAGAAAACATGCAGACAACATGGAGTTTGCTGATGCTTTTGGACACGTCAGTTCTTCTGTCTGGGCCTTAGCCTCCCCAGCTGTCAGGTGAGGACACTGGGCTTCTTGATGCTGGAGGTCAGACTGGCTCAGACAGCCTTTGCTTATGGCAGAGGGGGTTCACTGAATAAGCAGGGAGGAACGGCCTGTTCCGGAGGACACGTCTGTTCTCAGGAAGGCCTACTCCCGTTGACCCAGGGCCAGTGTGGGTTCTGTCTGAGGGACCTGTCCAGTGGCGTGGGCCAAAGGAACTGTTAGGCGGCCCAGCACAGCATTATGTACAGCGGCCCTAAGGGGGGACCGGCTTAAACGTCCAGCAACAGGGGACTCATCAAATGAATTGTTTATTTTAGAAAGTTACTTCTGTTTTTTAGAAAAAAAAAATTTTTTTTTTCATCTAGAAAAAATACTGGAAGGAAACTCACCAAAATGGTAACAGTGTTCATTTCTTGGAAGTGTCATCACAGGTGACTTGTACCACCTTCCTTGTGTTTTCAGAATTGAGAACATTTTCGCACTGAATACATTTTTTTGGATCAGCAAACAGCCCCATGAAATGGCTTGAAAATGAGTAAATAAAGGTTGGGTGGAGAACAGGGGAGTGGAGGAAGTCTCATTCCTTTCCCAGCGTCACCCACAGCCCCCACCGCCCAGGATTTCAGGGAGACACGGTGGCAGACGGGCCGGCAGATAGATGGATAGATAGCCGTTCCAACAAAAGCCCAGTCACGCCAGTCCCGGAACCACCACTGAAACTTCACGGGCGTAATCCCTCTTTTGTGGGATGGGAATAGATTCAGTGCAAACAAGCATTGGCTAAGCCAGACTTCTAACTCTTCCCAGGGAGACAAAGACCAGATATGCCCTGCCCTTGTAGGGCTCACAGTCAAGGTGGGGGTCCACACAAGGTGGGGGACACACAGTGGGTGTGTCCCACAGGGACAGAGAGGTCAGGCTTTGGGTCACGATCAGGGTCAATGCAGGCAGAGGGATAAGCGTGGTGACTTTCCCCAACTTGGGCAGCATGGGACAGGGTAGAGGTCAGCTAGGTGTTGGTAAGTGCCCTTAGAAGGGGAAGCCCATGGGGATAGTGCAGTAACTGAGGTGAGCCCAGGCCCACTGCACCGGGTGCTGTGATGGAGGTCAGCCCAGGACTTGTCATCAGGGCCAGAGTGTGGGGCACAGGCAAAGGGTGTCAAAGGGTAGAGGAGGGAGGTGATCAGCGCTGTGAGGGGGGTCCACGTGCACCTAGAATGTGACAGTTGCCAACAGGTCAGAGGGCATGCGCTGCCTGACTGGGGACGAGGGTAGATCAGAGAAGGCTTCACGGAAGGGGTAACATTTGATCTGGGCTTCGGGGATAATGGTAAGAGGCTGATAATGAGGGCTAGGAGAGGAGGGCTTTCCAGGAGGAGGGGCAAACGAAGGAGGTGGGTTTTGGAAAGAGAGACTCTGGGGGTCTCATCTAAGTCTTGTGACGGAACAGAGTAGGTGGTAGGGAAGCAGGCTGGGCCTGCACCAGAAAGTAGAACACAGGTTGGAGGTGAAGTGGGGCTGGGGTCCTGGTCGCCCCTTGGCACACCCTGGAGCCTCCCTCGGGCAGGGGCCAGTCTGGTGTGACCTCCGAAACCAGGCCTCCAGGACCCTGCTTGTCTGAACACCCTGGCCTCAGCTGTCTTGAGGCCTCTCTCTCTCTGTCACACACAAGCTGGTTTCTGTACATTTTGGCTTCTTTTTACTGTCTTCTTTCCTCTGCCTCTCTCTGTCCCTGTCTCTGTCCATCTCTTGCCACCTCAGAGGCCCAGGAGGGAGCTGGGGGAGCCCTGTGGAGAGCACAGGTGTTGGCACTTTGAGAGGCGATCCCCCACCGACCCCCCTCCTCCCTCCCAGCTACCCACGGGTGGCCTTGGCCAAAGTGCCCCCAGGAGGGGCTGGAGCCCTGCCCTCGTCCCTGAGCAATGACTGACTTGCTGGCCCAGTTGTGGACCTTGAAAGGAACCACCCAAGCATATGAGCACTCGCTCCCTTTCCAGGCCCTGTTCTGGCACCCCGTTAACTCTTTTACACGCAGACAACAGTGGCTGTGGCAAGTGCTTCCTTAAAGCCCAGCCAGGGCTGCGTGAGGGCGCTCTTAATATGAAGATTACTGTGAAGATTATTTTAGTCGTTATTGTTGACATTGTGTAGCTGGAACTGGAAAAACTAAGTGGTTTTACAAGCTGGGAGTTGTTATGAGGACTGTCCTTTGGAGTTTCTGTCTTTAGAAACAGTGTCTGGGTGTGTGATATGTGTGCGAGCTGGAGAGTGGGGGTTCCCCTGGGAGATCGGGGTTCCTGGATCAGGCCTCTGAGAGCAGCTGAGGCTCCAAGTGGGGAGCCTCAGTTTCAGGGCCTCAGAGGTTCAGCCTCACGACCTCCCAAATGGTCACCCTTAGAGGCAGCCTCTCAGGGGTGACCAGGTCAGGAGGTGGGAAGGCCACCCCTGGGCAGACCTGGGGAGGTACCTGGGAGCTGGAGACTTTTTATGTGTGTGTGTGGGCCTGTGCAGGTTAGAGATCTATCCGCAATATTTCTTCCTGACTCCCTCATTCTCTCTCTTTAAAAATTTTTTAAATGTCTATTTTTGAGAGAGAGAGAAAGAGAGAGACAGAGACAGAGCACGAGCAGGGGAGGGGCAGAGAGAGGGAGACACGGAATCTGAAACAGGCTCCAGGCTCTGGGCTGTCAGCACAGAGCCTGATGCGGGGCCTGAACCCACGAACTGTGAGATCATGGCCCGAGCCAAAGTCAGACACAACCAACTGAGCCACCCAGGTGCCCCTCCCTCATTCTCTTTAGTAGCTCAGGACTGGTGGGACAGACAGACACAGTCAGCCAGCAGGTCAGTGGGCTGGTCAGCTAGTTGTATTTCACACCCTTTGTGTGTGGACACAATTCTGGGTGCTTTGGACAAAGCAGGGAGCAAACAGACTGTGCCCCCTGCCTTCCCGGGCTCACATTCTCCTGGGGAGAGAGAGAGAGTGAGCCAGAAATGGACAAGGAAATATAAAAACACAGCACTCACTCGTCTCAGTCGTGAGGACGGAGATCAAAAATAAGGAACAGGTATGGAATGCTCAAACCATCAGAGCTGCAGGAGGGTTTGAGTGGTTTTAGCCCCTCGGGGAACTAGATGCCCTCCCCTAACACCACACACACACACACACACACACACACACACACACACGGACACCAGGCAAATCTCCCTTTGTTCTGCTTCCGAATTTCACACATTTCCTTTCTTTGCAATGCAATTTTGGGGGCTGATTATATATGGAAGGAGGGCTTGTCTGAGGTACAGAATAGGAATGGCCCTACCATTTCTGAGCGCTTACTGCCTGCCAGACTGAGCCTCCAGCCAGCCAGTTCACTCTCCTCCCCTTGTTGTACAGATAAGGGATTGGAGGTGCAGAAAGGAGGGTTGACTTGCTCAAGGTCACACAGCTCCCCGGATAAGAGGCCAGGATCTGAACTCTGGTCCATCTGACTCTGAAACTGGCACTCAGTCTTTTAGCCACCACCTCCTGCACACCTGTTGTTGGGGTGCTGTCCTTACCTGCCTGCCACATCTGCCTTTATGGTTTGCAATGTCTGCCAATGCCTGGGATCACTATGTACTCAATGTGCATTCAGGTAAGTGGAGTCACGTTTGAAAACTTAAATACATTTGATTTTCTATTTCTTACGTAAATTGCATAACATTACCCAAAGTGAGAAAACAATACTGCTTCCCATAAATCAGAGGTGACGACACGACCTTAGCGGCCACAGTGGGTATTAGAGGCTATAATTAAGCTTAGTGAGCACTTACGCGCCCTTTGCTTGCGTTATTAAATGGGACCATTTAGGGGCGCCTGGGTGGCTCAGTCGGTTAAGCGTCCGACTTCGGCTCAGGCCATGATCTCACGGTCTGTGAGTTCGAGCCCTGCGTCAGGCTCTGTGCTGACAGCTCAGAGCCTGGAGCCTGTTTCAGATTCTGTGTCTCCCTCTCTCTCTGCCCCTCCCCTGTTCACGCTCTGTCTCTCTCTGTCTCAGAAATAAATCAACGTTAAAAAAAAAAAAATTTAAATGGGACCATTTAACCCCATGCTGATGCCTGGAGGTGGGCACTGTTTTATCCTTATTTTTCAGATAAGGTTTGGATGAGTCCCTTTACGAGAGGCGAGATATTTTTTCTAAGGTCACGGTGAAAACAAGCAGAAACACATGGTTGAACTCTGGCTAGCCATGTTGCCCGCTCGAGGCACCTGGAGAGAATCCAGTGTTTGGAGAGGTGTTGAACTAGTGTTCTGCTGAGCCCTTTGTATTGGAAGGGTGGAGAAAGAATAGGGAGGTGAAACACTTTCTCATCCTCGCTGATGGTGTGAGAGGCAGCTCCACTTCTGGAAAAGCTGCTCCAGGTTATCTATCACGTATCAAAGAGCGCTTTGGAGCACTTTCTGAGTGTGCATGAGCCGGATCACAAATGTCTTACCCCCGTGAGGCAGTTGTGTCCACTGGCACTACCAGAGGCTCTAACACCCAGATGAAGTGGGTTCTTTGCACCTTTTCTGGCCTTGCAATCTCTGTGGATTGACAGCGTCTTGTGCTTTGCTTATCTTGACTTCCCGGGGCCCGGGAGGGGAGCAGGGGGACCCATCAGGCACCTCACTCGAAGTCACCCATGTGGATTGGGTTCCTGTGCTAACATTTACTACTAAGTCACCCAATCCTCCAGGAGACGAGAGAGGCGAACCAGCAGACCCATCTGAAGTTGGGGGGGAGGGGGCATCG
Source organism: Panthera tigris (assembly GCF_018350195.1). NCBI lineage: Eukaryota > Metazoa > Chordata > Mammalia > Carnivora > Felidae > Panthera > Panthera tigris. The sequence goes on from NC_056662.1 coordinate 25,579,616, forward strand.
CAGAGCTGCATTTCCTGTTTGCACGGTAGACATAGCCAGACCCATCATCCCTCCCCACAACGTTTGTGCCAGTTTCCATTTGTACCCGCAGAGTATGAGCGCTCTTGTCCCTCCACTCTGGCACCGACATATGGTGGTGTCTCTTCCTTTCAATTTTAGTCTTTCTGGTGGGTGTGCTGATGCCAGCGTGCCCCTGGCTCGGTATGGCGCTCAGGAGGAAGTCCAGCTCTCAGCCTTGGCTCTTGTCCTCCAAGGTCCAGCCCTTCTCTGTCCAGCCTCCCCTTTAACTTTCCTACCATACTCACCTGAGCGTGTGTTTTTCCTTCACGCATCCGGTCAGTTCATTCTTTCTCTGTTTTTTTCATGGCTGGTTCTTCAGCCTAGAATGTGCTCCTGCCCTTGCTCATCTGACCACTTCCCAGTGATCTTTTTAGACTCACCATACGTGTCAACTCAGAGGAAGTCATTTCCTCCTTAGTGCCATGAAGGTCCTTTCCATCTATTTCTCCTGCAGCTTTGATTACCCCGCTCTGTACCTGCCTCACCCTCTAGACTGGGAACTCCCTGAGCAGAGACACCCGTCTGACCCATTGCCGTGTTTCCAGCACCCAGCACAGAGTCCGCACATACTAGGAGCTCGGGACGCATTTCACGGCATTGACAGAGGCGGCCGTGGTAACGGCACGGCTGCTGACAGTTGCCACATGCTCACCTGTGCTGGGCACATTGACTCCCTCATTTAATCCTCACCACTCCCCTGTGGGAGGGAGAGGTGTTACCGTCCCTGTGACACAGGCGAGAAACGTGGGGGCCTAGAGAGATGAGGAGACCTGCTCTGGAAAACAGCCACGAATGCGTCAAAGCTGGAAAATGTCTGCGCACCTTCTCACCGCTTGGGCATCTGCTCAGATGTCCCCTCCTTGGACGGGTCTTCTTGCATTTTCTTCCTGCACTGCCCACCCACAGCCCCAATCTCTCTCCATCACAGACCCTCACTTTCTGGCCTTCTTAGCCCCCATCACAGCCATCAATGGTCCTTTTTACTTATTCATTGATGTGCTTCTTGTCTGTCCCCCCAACCCTGGACAGTGAGCTCATGGGAACTGTGACTTTGTCACGGCCACCACGTCGCCCCAGCAGACTGCCACACTGTGTGGCAGACAGTAGGGGCTCAATACGTGCTGACTGGAAGCAGATCAACGGGTACCCGTACTCTTTTTGAAAAAGTTTAAGAAACAGGTATAAAGAAGATATGTAGATAGACTTAAGGATTTGTGCATTTCAAGCTGTATAACTTTTATCTTAAAGTTAAAAAACATAAGCAAATATTGAACTCTGTAGTTAAAGAAATGAGTCCTGAAGTGTTTAGAGGTAAAGTGAACTGCTCTCTGCAGTTTACTCTGAAATGCATCAAAAAACAAGATTCTTGGATGGATGAAACGATGGATAGACAGACACGTGATAGGGCAAGCATAGCAAACCATTAATTATTGAAACCAGGTAGTAGGGCTAGAGGTGCTTATTATGCAATTATTTCAAATTTCCTGTATGTTTGAATATTTTTATAACAATGAAATGTTGAGGGACAAGTCATACATGAACGGGATGATATTCCACCAGTACAAAGGATACCGAGTGAAACACACACAAATAGTCTCCTCACCCTCAACCCACTATACTGCCTGGAGGGTTTCTTTTCCTTTTTTTTTTTTTCATTTTTAGAGAGAGTGAGAGACAGCTGGGAAGAGGGGCAGAGGGAGAGAGAGAGAGAGAGAGAGAATCTTAGGCAGGTTCCAAGCTCAGCGTAGAGCTCGATGTGTGGCTCTATCCCACGACCCTGGGATCATGACCTGAGCTAAAATCAAGAGTCAGATGCTCAACTGACTGAGCCCCCCAGGTGCCCCTGCCTGGAGTTTTAATATTTTTTAAAATGTTTATTTATTTTTGAGAGAGAGAGAGAGAGAGAGAGAGGCAGAGAGGCAGAGGCAGAGTGTGAGCAGGGGAGGGGCAGAGAGAGAGGGAGACACAGAATCTGAAACAGGGTCCAGGATCTGAGCTGTCAGCACAGAGCCCGACACAGGGCTTGAACTCATAAACCACGAGATCGTGACCTGAGCCGAACTCAGACGCTTAACCAACTGAGCCACCGAGGCGCCCCCTGCCTGGAGTTGTAATCACTAGAAACACTTCCTTGTCTGTGCTTCCAGAAAGGACCTCTCCTTTTACAATGATCACAAAGTACATTGCGTTTGCACCTTGTTCCCCTCATCCCTCATTAACATGCGTTGGAGATTTTTGCACATCAACACATAACAGTTTTAGTATTTCATCTCATAGGGTGTATCATTCCATAGCTTTCCCCCCCTTATCTCCAGCCATGGGCGTTTCACCCACACTCCTTCGTCACTGCTTCCATGGCCCCTTCCAGCTATTTCTTTTCTTTTTTTTTTTTTTTTTTGCTTCCAGCTATTTCTACTGCAGCTGTGCTTGCCCTTAGGAAAGGAAGCATAAAGCACACCACTGAGCTGTTCCACCTTGAGGCCCGGGGGCTGGCCTTTTTGACCCTCCTATCAGTCATTGGCCGCTCCTGTCTGAAGGCAGTTCTCTAGAGAAGGGGGCGCTGTCAGTAGCCAACCCCGACAGTGACTGGGGGTTGGCGCCCTGTAAAGAGGATCCGGGTGGGGCCGTGCTAGTGTCCACAGCCCACCCCGTGCACTGCTCAGTTTGCTACGCTTGTCATTCTATGTTCACTGTATCCACGCACAGCTGCTCCAGAATTCTGGGTGATCATTGTTATGGGCTGAAATGTGTGCCCCCTAATTCATGTGTTGAAGCTCTAACCCCAAGTACCTCAGACTGTGATCATATCTGGAGGTAGTGCCTTTAGACAGGTGATTAAGTTAAAACGAGGCCATAGGGTGGCCCCGACCCAGTCTCACTGGTGTCCTTATAGAAAGAGGTGATGAGGACACACACAGGGGTCAGGGGCACGTGTGCACAGAGGGATGACCGAGTGAGGCTGCGGCAAGAGGGCAGCCATCTGCAAGTCATTGGGAGAGGCCTAAGGGGAAACCAATCCTGCTGGCACCTTGATCTTGGACTCCCAGAACCGTGAGAAGATGAATTTTGTAGTTTAAGCCACCAAGTCTGTACTATTTTGTTATGGTTGCTCTAGCAAACTGATGTATCATGACTCATGGGAAACTCACAATACTAACCAGACATAGTTGACTATGGGTCCTTAACTGATACTCATTATCCCCCTCCTCCACTGTCCTTTTGGAATTACCCCGATCTGCCCCACTTCTGCTGGTCCAAGTGGTGGGCTGGTCACCTGAATGGATGGTACCATATCAGGAACGCAGTGTTGGTCCCTGTTGTTAGCAGGTTGTATATTCAGTGGCAGTTAACTAGATCAGCCTCTGTGTCCCCAATCTTTAAATCTTATCTCTTCCAGGTCCCTGACTAAACTATTAAGTCACTTGCTTCAGCCCCGTGACACTAAATATTCGGTCATTTTTCTCTTTTCTCAAAGTGGATGACAAAGTGCGCTGCCTGAAGCTTAGCCTGCTGAGAGGATTTCCTCTCATTGCTCTTCCAAGGTCACCCCTGAGCGAGGCTATGGTGAGCGCTGGGTTTTCTCTCCTCCATCAGCTGGTTATGGGGAATGCCTGCTATGGCCTCCCATGGCCATCGGTGTGAACTGAGGGAGGAGTGTCAGCGCAGTACTAGGAGGTGACGTAGGTGACATGGAGGGTCTGGGTCATGCTGCTTACTTATGCCTGCTGGATCTTCTGAAGCCCATAGTAGACATACTGCTTCTATCTGGTCATGGATCGCTGCTGGTCCTGCCTGACTTTATGACTTGGTGGATAACGTGCCTAGTGCATGTTCAGTTCTGGTCTCAGAGTCAATTGATGCCCTATGGTCAGGTGCTTCTTTTCTACCAGTGCTCAGTTACATGTCAGGAGCTGTTTTTCTTTTTTCCTTTCCTTTCCTTTCCTTTCCTTTCCTTTCCTTTCCTTTCCTTTCCTTTCCTTTCCTTTCCTTTCCTTTCCTTTCCTTTCCTTTCCTTCCCTTCCCTTCCCTTCCCTTCCCTTCCCTTCCCTTCCCTTCCCTTCCCCTTCCCCTTCCCCTTCCCCTTCCCCCTTCCCTTTTTCCTTCCTTCCTTCCTTCCTTCCTTCCTTCCTTCCTTCCTTCCTTCCTTCCCTTTCCCTTTCCCTTTCCCTTTCCCTTTCCCTTTCCCTTTCCCTTTCCCTTTCCCTTCCCTTCTCTCTTCTCTCTTCTCTTTTCTCTTTTCTCTTTTATTTATTTTGAGAGAGTGTGTAAGTGGGGAAGGGACAGAGAGAGAGAGAGAGAGAGAGAGGGAATCCCAAGCAGGCCCCATACCACCAGCACAGAGTCCAGTGTGGGGCTCGAGCCCACGAACTGCGAGATCATGACCTGAGCCTAAGTCGGATGCTTAATCGACTGAGCCACTTAGGCGCCCCCAGGAGCCACTTTTTCAAAAGTATATGGATCACAGCTGAAGATGGCATGGCCTTGACCCAGAATTCTAGCAGGCTTCTCTGGGACTCCCTTAGTGGGATGTGTCAGACACTCCACATGGTTTCTTTCTCTATCACAGATACTTCTAGTACCATGAGGTCAGCCTGGTCACATGGTTCCAGCAACAGCACTGCAGAGCCTTTTTATTGCTCCAGACCCCACTCCAAACTAGCATAGTAGATGCTCAATAAATATTCCCCTCTGTGGGGGAAGAAGTACAGGGCAGGAGTTATAAATGCAAATGCCAGTAGGGCAAGGTTGCCAGAAAAAATATAAGCAGTCATTTCATTATTTTGGCCAGAAAATATGCAGGAAGCTTACTTAAATTTGAACTTTAGATGAATAATGTATCAGTTTAAGTATATTTCTTGCCATATTTGGGACATACTTACACTAAAAATTATTCATTGTTTATTGAAATTCAAACTTAACTGGGTGTCCGGTGCTTTTATTTATTTAAAAATTTTTTTTTTAAAACTTACTTCCAAGTTAGTTAGCATGTAGTGCAACAATGATTTCAGGAGTAGATTCCTTAATGCCCCTTACCCATTTAGCCCACCCTCCTCCCACAACCCGTCCAGCAACTGTTTTTTCTCTTTAAGAGTCTCTTATGTTTTGACCCCTTCCCTGTTATATATTTTTTTGCTTCCCTTCCCTTATGTTTATCTGTTTTGTATCTTAAAGTCCTCATATGAGTGAAGTCATAGGATATTTGTCTTTCTCTGACTGACTAATTTCACTTAGCATAATACCCTCCAGTTCCATCCATGTAGTTGCAAATGGCAAGATTTCATTCTTTTTGGTTGCCGAGTAATCCTCCATTGTATATATATACCATATCTTCTTTATCCATTCATCCATCGATGGACATTTGGGCTCTTTCCATACTTTGGCTATTGTTGATAGTGCTGCTATAAACATGGGGGTGCATGTGTCCCTTGGGAACAGCACACTGCATTCTTTGGATAAATACCTAGTAGTGCAATTGCTGGGTCGTAGGGTAGTTCTATTTTTAATTTTTTGAGGAACCTCCACACTGTTTTCCAGAGTGGCTGCACCAGTTTGCATTCCCACCAGCAGTGCAAAAGAGATCCTCTTTCTCTGTATCCTTGCCAACATCTGTTGTTGCCTGAGTTGTTAATGTTAGCCATTCTGACAGGTGTGAGGTGGTATCTCATTGTGGTTTTGATTTGTATTTCCCTGATGATGAGTGATATTGAGCATGTTTTCATGTGTCAGTTGGCCATCGGGATGTCTTCTTTGGAGAAGTGTCTATTTATGTCTTTTGCCCATTTCTTCACTGGATTATTTGTGTTTTGGGTGTTGAGTTTGATAAGTTCTTTATAGATTTTGGATAGTAACCTTTTATCTGATATATGATTTGCAAATATCTTCTCCCATTCTGTCGGTTGCCTTTTAGTTTTGCTGATTGTTTCCTTCGCTGTGAAGAAAGAAGCTTTTTATTTTGATGAGGTCCCAATAGTTCATTTTTGCTTTGGTTTCCCTTGCCTCTGGAGACGTGTTGAGTAAGAAGTTGCTGAGGCCAAGGTCAAAGAGGTTTTTGCCTGCTTTCTCCTTGAGGATTTTGATGGCTTCCTGTCTTAAGTTTAGGTCTTTCATCCACTTTGAGTTTATTTTTGTGTATGGTGTAAGAAAGTGGTCCAGGTTCATTCTTCTTCATGTCGCTGTCCAGTTTTCCCAGCACCACTTGCTGAAAAGACTCTTTATTCCATTGACTATTCTTTCCTGCTTTGTCAAAGATTAGTTGGCCATATGTTTGTGGGTCCATTTCTGGATTTTCTATTCTGTTCCATGGATCTGAGTGTCTGTTTTTCTGCCATGTCCAGTGCTTTTATTGGTAAATCTGGCAACCGTACTTTAGGGACTAGGCATTTAATAGCATAGGACAGTTTGGTGTGATAGTGTTTGGGGAAATAGTGAATACATTTACAGTCACACCCAATTGGAAAAAAAATCAGTATTTAAAATAATTTAAAGTAAAAATGACAAACAACGTACCAGATTTGGCCAGAGGCTCATGAATTGGTAATCCCTGGCAAAGAGCTTGGGCTCTAGAGGTTGACTGCAGGGATTCGAATCCTGGATCCACTGCTCACAAGCTGTATGACCTTGAGACTTAGAGGCTTCCTCTCTGTGAGGATTAAATAAGATCTGGCTTTGAAAGGGTTTAGCAAGTTGCTGGGCTACTCGGTACTGCTAAACAAATGTTAATCTTCAATATGACTGCTAGGTTGCCTTGCAACAGCGCCATCTAGTGGGCACAGGACAGGAATGCGAGCGCGAGCTGGTGCAAGAAGGCTAGGATCCTGGGGGCTTTAGGGGGATCCAGTAGCCAGGCTAGTAACGCACTGGAATATGGGTCCCCAAGCTCCTTAGATTATAGTCACTCACATATCAAATCCCCTCCACAGCTTCTGCCACACACCAGCCACCATAACCTTTATTTATTTAATATTCTCCTTCAAATTGTCTCCCTATTTTTAAAGAAATCTATTCTAATAGGAAACGTTACAATTTTTAGTTAAATGCCCTAGCATCAACTTTCAGAAATAAAAGGCAGCCACATGGTGGCTTCACAAGGGAAACAGAAAAATGAAAACATTTTGGGTTTTCCTGGACAATGTGGCAAAAAGACGAATTGGAGCATCTCTCTGTCTCTCTCTCAACAGAGAGCTTGCCACAACAACACCCCAAGTATTAAAGACGGGCTAGCTTCCTACTGAGACTTTGTTCTGGCTGTCATCAGAAGAGGGGGGAAAGAATGAAAAAGGGAACAAGGACGTTCCGCCTTCGTGATTCAGCACCGCCTTCTCTGTGCAGAGTCTCACACAGCAGGGGCAGCACCTGTCGACACTGGAGGAGACACTGATGGGGGCAGACGTGTTGAAACTGGGCCCTTCATCTCCACTTTGACCAGAACATTCCTTTTTTTTTTTTTTTTTAAGTTTGTTTATTTATTTTGAGAGAGAGACAGAGTGAGGGGAGGAGGAGCAGAGAGAGGGAGACACAGAATCCCGAGCAAGCTCTGTGCTCTCAGCGCAGACCCCGATGTGGGGCTTGAACTCACAAACGGTGCAATCATGACCTGTGCTGAGATTAAGAGTCGGAGGCTCAACTGACTGAGCCACCCAGGCACCTCTTCACTAGAGCATTTCTGCTTTTATGTGGTTTGAATGCAGTGAAAAGGAAAACTGCTATTAAACAGTCAAAACAACAGTACAAAATCCATACCTTGCACTGCAGCCATTTCTACTTCCTGTGGAGGCTGAAGAATTTATCCGAGGAGAAAAGGCTCGTTTGCTCAGGAAAATGGGCCTTTGGACCTTGAAGGCAATGCCCTTGGCATGGAGAGGGACATAGTGGTTTTAAAACGTGTCCACAAATTCTTTAAGCCCCCTTTAAGAAGGGGGACTACTTAGCGACTCACTTTTTTTTTAATCTTTTTTTTTTTGAGAGACAGAGAGAGAGAGAGAGAGAGAGAAAGCATGAGTGGGGGAGGGGCAGAGAGAGAGAGAGAGGGAGACACAGAATCTGAAGCAGGCTCCAGGCTCTGAGCTGTCAGCACAGAGCCCAACGCGGGGCTCGAACTCACGGACCGTGAGATCATGACCTGAGCTGAAGTCGGACGCTTAACCGACTGAGCCACCCAGGTGCCCTCTTAGTGACTCACTTCTAATGAAGAGATTATGACAGAAAATGAAGGTGTGTGATTTTTAAGACCAGCTCATAAAACCTGCAGCTTCCCTCTTTCCTCCTCTCTCAGATGGCTTGTTTCAGGAGAGGCCGCTGGCATGTTGAGAGGAACATGGCCAGCAGCCCAACGGAGAGATCTGGGTGGTGAGGACCGGCGGCTTCCAGCCAACTGCCATGTGTGTGAATCATCTCGGGAGAGGATTGTCCAGCTCTGGTCAAGCCTTTGGGAGATGCAGTGTTGGAAAACATCTTAACTGTAACCTCATGAGACACCTTGAGCCAGAAGACCCCAGCTAAGCCTTTTCTATATATTCTTGACCCACAGAAACTATGTGATAATAAATGCTTTTAAGCCACAAAGTTACGGGATAGTTTGTTAGGCAGCAACAGATAACTAATACAAGGGGGAAACAGAGGGAGCCAAGAGTAGCTATAGTGCAAATAAAACAATGTCCTTTTTGGGGAAAGGGTTTTCATCTGAGACAAGGACTCAACAGCTGAACTCTGGACTCTCCCATTTCACACTTTAGAAGATTGAGTCGCAAAAAAGAGGATGCCATGCACTGAGCTCCGGGTCACATTGCTGTTAATCCTCAAGAGGGCTGTGGGATCTTGAGCCGTCCTCAAGAGGAGGCTATTTTGCCTCCATCCAAGATCACATGCAAGTGGGCGCTGGGTCTGGACCAGTGCTTGGCCTCTGGCTCCTACTCCACTGCCTTATCAAGTGCCCGGGCTCTCACCAGAGGAGCAGGAACCCTCCTCTTCACCCCTGCGTCCTGGGACTTGGAGGCTTGGAGGTGGGGAGACATGCATGCACGTTCCAGTTTGTCTTTGTGTCCCCCCACGTCACAGCCATCTTCCGTTCCTGTCTGTCTGCCCTGCTGACTTCAGCTCCAGCTCCAGACACAAAGACAACAGCCTGGTGGAGCCCATTTAAGCCACTCCCACGGTTCTGTGAGTTGTAGGGATAAGGGGTCCCTACAAAGACCCCCTCATATACATCACTCCTAGTGGTTCTGTACGGATCAAACCCTGATTGACCCTGATACTCATTCTCCTTGTTTCCACTCTTGGATCCTGGTTGATTTGCTGTGAAACCAATGATTTCTTATGAAAGATCTTGAAGCTAGCTAACTCAGGGCAGCAACGTTTCCTGAGCCAGGTCTTCTACACATTATTTTGTGTTTACAGTAATGATGCACTGGTACTGTTAGTCCCCTCTCCCCTCTTTTCCAGTGATGAAGTGAGGCTCAAATAATTTGCTTGAGATGCTCTTCCAGGAAATCGTGGGCATGAATGATAATAATAGTTTATGTTTCTTTTTTTAAATTTATTTTTGTTTTTATTATTTTTTGATTTTTTAAATGTTTATTTATTTTTGAGAGAGAGAGAGAGGACAGAAAGTGAGCAGGGGAGGGGCAGAGAAAGAGGGGGACACAGAATCTGAAGCAGGCTCCAGGCTCTGTGCTGTCAGCACAGAGCCCAATGCAGGGTTTGAACCTACAAACAGTGAGATCATGACTGGAACTGAAGTCAGATGCTTAACTGACTGAGCCACCCAGGCTCCCCATTAATAGCTTATGTTAAGCCCTGACTAACTACATGCCCGGCATGGTGATAGGTACATGTGTTACATGCAGTGGCTGATTGGATCCTCACAAAACTCCTCTGAGATGGAGGTTTTGCAGATAAGGACACTGGGGCTCTGAATGTCTGGCCAGTGGAACATGAAGGAAGTGACCCACACCACTTTCAGCCGAGTCTTTAGTGATATCCGGCCCCTCTGCCCACCCTCACTGCCCCATCCTGGTGACGGCGGGGGTCGTGCACTGTAGTTGGGGTGGCCCTGAAATGGAACATGAAGTGAATGTCTGAATGAAGAATCAGACTTCCCGTGTCGGGCTCATTGAAGTGTCAGGCTCCTTTGTTACAGAAGCACTGCCTTGATTTGTTGTAACGAATACTGTGAAAATTTAGATTCCAATTTTGATGGAGTGAGCAATTTCTGAGATGTGACTATGGAGGATAATTAGTAAAAGAAGGAAAAGGGGTGTTGGGAATAGAAAGGGAATGAAAGCAGGTGGCAGAGAAACTGTTGAGGTTTTATGATGAAGACATGAGAGAGAAGGGGTCTGAGAGGCAGTAGACCCAGGCCCTCGTGAGGGAGTCGGGGAAGGGAAAGTGAGAGAACAAGTCAGATCGCTGAAATCTGAAATTAATGGGGGCGCCTGGGTGGCTCAAGTCAGTTAAGCGTCTGACTCTTGATTGCAGCTCAGGTCATGAGCTCCCAGTTCGTGAGTTTAAGCCCTGCATCCGGCTCTGCACTGACAGTGTGGCACCTGCTTAGGATTCTCTCTCTTCCCGTCTCTGCCCTCCACCCCCTTCAAAAAAAAAAAAAAAAACAACTAAAAAAAAAATCTGAAATTAATCATCAAACAGAGACTGGTCTGTGTTGTAAGGGCAGGGACTCAAGCCCATTTCCTCCTACCCACTGGCTGACATTTAAGGCAGGCGTGCCTCTGAATAGCTGGTCACTGTGAATGGCCTGCCTCCCTCCTTTCCTCCTGAGAACATCTCCACTGGGTAGGACCTCGGGCTTCACGGGGCCAGTTCCTGCCCCCTAGTGGTTCAGAGCCTTCATGGTTTTGGTGAGACCTGCAGTCTTCACTCCCCCTGGTAGGTCAACTCCAGCTCACTGGCAATCTTTGGCAGTTGCCATGCGTGTCCCAGGGAGTCGTCTGTGGCCTCTGTAGAATGCCAGAGGAAATGCCACTGGACAAGACAGGCTCACCAGGGCAGGCTCACCAGGCTGAAGGGCAAGGGCTGTGGGCGAATTTATCAGAGACGAGACAGAGCCTACAGAGCCAGACAGCCTGGCTTTGAATCCTGGCTCCACACTCACCAGTGCGTGTCCCCGGGCAAGTGAGTCCATCTCTCTGTGCCTCAGGCTCTGCATCTGGGAGGTGGGGCAATAACAACACAACCCTCCAGGGCTATTGGATTCATGAGATTAAGCTACCAAAAGCCTAGAGCAGAGCCTGGCGCAGAGTAGGGGCAAAATAGGAGTCTGCTGCTGTCCTCCTGCCTCTCCTTGCAATGCCTGTGAGGGCCGTGGGATCGTGTTGGGGAGCAGAGTGGGGTGTGGGAGGGGGAGGCACAGGAGGAATGAGCGACAGCTCCTCTGATCTCCCTTCTGTGGGTCTGGTTGCCTCGCTCCTGCCCCAGCCCCACCTGCCCTGGCTGGTGACTTCAGGGATCTGACTCAACTTCTCTGTGCCTCTGCAAAGGGGGGCCAATCACAACAGTACCTACCTCAGAGGGCTGTGCGGAGGATTAAAGAAGCGATTACAAGTTAAACCTGCGATTGCAGAGAATATGAGCCAGAACTTCACCCTGAGTCTTCCTGAATTTCTGACCCACAGAAACCACAGAGCGTCACAAAATGAGTATTGTTGTTTAAGCCACTTAATTTGGGGGTGGCATGGTACACAGAAATAGTAGCTAGGACATGAACATGAGAGGACCCCTTCAGACTTTATCTTGTGATGGAGAGCAGGAGCAAAATTGAATGTGTGCCGTGGTCTATCCCAAGTGAATGCAAATTGCTTCTGAAGTCATTATCTGATGAGGACTGAGAAGAACACATTTTCCAGATAGATAACTGCACACCAAGCACCAGAGTCTGCATTTAGCCGTTCTAGTAGGATGCTACGACCGGGAGGGTACTTGATTAAGTTACTGGTAGTCCACCATCATCTGCCATAAGCCATTGGGTTTTGCAGATTGGAGAGTTGAGATGGATGGAGTAAGCTGACCCTACCTTGTCCTTCCTACAGAATGAAACTAAAATGCTGGACACAGTGAATGAAGTAGCTCTCTGGGGATTCTGAAAGATAAATGGTGGCAGGTGGCCACAGAAGGAAGTCATAACTGAAAGAATGAGTGATCCAAAGCTGAGTTTCCTGAGTTTTTATTCCTCCTGTATCTTTCCTCCTGGATTCAAAGGCAGTGTGAGTCATGACACTGTGTGCAGGTGTGAATACAAAAAGCTTCAAGAGAAGTCCTCTCCTTCTGATCCAAGAACCAGGAAGGGGGCTGCCCTACAAGTAGAGACATTGGAGGAAATCCCTTGTTTGAGAACACAGCCCACAGAAGGCAGGTTGGAACTTGAAACTAACTGGCTTAGGCTGAATCTCACTGGGTCAGTTGCTAAACCAAATGGCCCTGCCCCCCAACATTCTCCACAGGATTTAAACAGGACCCAGAGTCTCGTAACATTGTGCTAAAAATGTCTAGGGGCACCTGGGGGGCTCAGTCGGTTAAGCGTCTGACTCTTGATTTTGGCTCAGGTCATGATTTCATGGTTTGTGAGTTCAAGCCCCACATCGGGCTCTACGCTGACAGCATGGGGCCTGTTTGGAATTTTCTCTCTCCCTCTCTCTGTCCGTCTCCCACTCCCACTCTTTCTGTCTCTCGAAATAGACAAAGAACCATTAAAAAAAACTTAAAAAAATAAAAATGTCTACTACAACAACACATTGGAGATGGATCCAATCTGAATAAGAGGAAGAAAGAAAGTGGAAAGAAGCAAGCAGAGCCTCAATAGAGCCAGTGTAGATCATCACAAAAGATCTACATTCATGTCATGAGAGACTCAGGATGACAGAAGAATGGTGCAGAAAAGAACTTTGAAGAAGTAATGGTTAACAACTTTCAGTGAAGTCTCACTTTCCGGATGGCGGTATGAGGAGGCTTGGGGGCCCATCCTCCCGTGAAGCAAACATAACTGTTGAAAACTATAAACCCAGACTGCTCATCTCAGCGCCAACATATAAAGAGCTCGGAAGCTGTCATTCCCACCTTCACGGTGAGAAAAGAGCTCAATACGGACAATCAGTAACTCTCTCAGGCCTGTCATAGGGCAAACTGCCATCCCCAGATCTGGAGAGACAGGTGAACACATAAAATTACAGCCGAGGTCAGCTTACCTGAAGCAGAGGCTGCTGGGGAGGAACACTTAAAATGTAATTGTGACAAATTGCCAAAGCCTGAGTGTGGACTAGCTTGAGAGTTAGAAACCCCCAGTCTTCACATCTGTCTGCCATCTTGACAAAGGTCCTTGGAGGAAAGGCTGTTGAAACTAGGTGAACTCTGAGTCAAGTCAAGTCAAGACAGCCTTGAGAGTGGGATCTTGCAGGGAACTAACAAGGCAGATCAAATAATGACCATTTTATGGGAATGAGGCTTTGAAGTTATTTCAATTCTGTTCTGCCTGTCTCCAGTGGCTTCTAGGCTACTGATTTTCACCAAGATTGTGGGCATTTGGTTTTCAAGTCTTCTGTGAAGTCGGAGAGTGGGAGATGGGACCAGGGTCAATTAAAACGCCCCAGAGCTCGCTGTCCTTACCAAGATTCAGCAATTTTAATTGAATAAGCACACCCCAGATTGCTGCAAACCTTTGGTTAATTCAGAGAGTTCTGAAAAAGCTGGTTCTGACAATTTTTTTTTTTTTTTTGCTAGCTTTCTCATGGCTTTTCCATAGGAGAGAGTTTTTAGAGGTCTTCAATCTGCCATTGTCACTGACATCCTTTTGAGAGAGGTTTTAAAATGTGAAAATGTTATCACTATTTAAAAGTCATGAACGTGTTCTGATTGACCTGGCTGCCTGTCAGACTATTGTGTATCCAGGGCAGTCTTAGACTAGTTAGTTAGGAATTGAAGTTGTTAGCAGAGGGGAAAGACCCATCTGTGGGCTATAGAAAGAAGTCCGAGGGAGCACTGGGAAAATAGTATTCAGAGATGGGCAGTGGATGTGTGTTCAGATAGGAATGCAGTTTGGTGCCATGGCCAGAGGGCAGCAGGACCAGTGCTGATGGTACCAGGTGTGTGTGCCTGTCCTTATTCAGGTTGATTCTTGGGACCTCAGCCAAGGGGGACACTCAGTATTGACTTCATGCCTACCCGAAAAGGGACTTGAAAGTAACTAATGCCTGGACTCTCCTCAAACCCAGTCAGGTCCTGATTGCTGGTTTCCAGTCTGGAAGGTTCTTCTGTACTTTAGGGCACTGACTAGGTAGACAGATGTTCACAATGATCATTCATCTGCTTATAAAATTCAAAGATCTTCTACTTCTGTGAAGGTGGAAGATGTTTCCTTCCTTACGTCCTCACCAGAAGACACCTGCTGGTTTCCTACAATAAACCTTGAAGTTCTGAACTATGTGACTATCTTCCCATGATGCCATGTTGGTTAGTGACAACAGTAGGCGGGTATGGTGGTAGGTCTGGACTTGATGAAAGATGTTTCGCAGGGGTTGAGAAACACCAGCCTGAATCTGGTCATTCTCACAAGGTCAGTGGGGTCTCCCAAAGCACAAAGGACAAGGTTTTTGTGACATTTTGAGTTTGCCTTTTTGTCATTCTATGACCTGTGCAAGTCATCCACATATCCCCATGGCCTCCGTGCCCTCATCTGTGGAGTAAGACAGTTGGGCTAGTCCTCTAAGGACCTCAAACAATGGTTGCAAAATTAGTTTTTATTTGAGGGGACAACCTTTCCCAGCCTGGGTAGCCCTGTTCTTCATTCTTGCCTCCAATTTTTCATATATTGTATCTGCACTCACTCTCAACTTCCTTTCATCTCTTCCTCTTCTTGGTTTCTAAAAACCAGGCATCTTCCTCCAAAAATAAGACTCTTATGGCATCAATAATCTTTTCATATGCATCTCCAATGACTCTCCTCTATGCCTGTGAACCATGAGCGCTTGGGACCAGTTTATCTTTCCTCCTATACTTCCTCCTTGTCATCCTTATCACCCTCTTGCTGAGAAAACAGAAAAGAAGTTAGTTTAACTGGATGCCAGTGAGCAAAGAGGAGTGGCATATGACTTGTGATCCACCAGATTCCTGGATATCTCCCTCAGGGTCTCCCAGGCACTTCCACGCAGCATGCCCAAAGCTAAAGGTATGATCTTCCTGCTGGAGTCTACTCCTCCCACATCCCTAGTTCCCTTCAAGCTCCCCAACCTGGTACATGGGCAGCAACCTGTACCTCACCTGGTCCCTCACCTACACTCTCAGGTCCACCTCCTGAACATCTCTCAAATATACCATTTCACTTCTTGTATGGCAAACTTGTGCGTCATCATCTATGCCTGGAGTGTTACGTTTATCCCCAACCACTTGTCCACCCATCCTAAGGACCCCAGAGCAGTCGCTCTGAAATCCACACTCATCTGAACATCTCCCTGTCTAGCTGAAAACCATAAAGTTCTATAGTGTAAAGTCCAAACTCTGTTCTATGGCTCCAACCACCCAGGCCGGGGTTCTTTCCAATATACTAGCTCTCAGATGATGGTGAAGAATGACAAGGGCCCCTGTGCAGAGAAAGAGCAACTTTATTTGGTGAGGAACATGGGCTGTAACACGTGCCTGTGGGAAAGGAGGGAGAGCAGTTTCCTTGGAGAGAAGGCTGCTCTGGTTCCCACATAGTGGCCGTGTCATTGTCCAGGACATGGGTCAGCCTTCTGTGAGCCCTCGGAAGCTGGGCAGAGAGTGGATTGAGCAGCAGGAAGTGGGTCTGTTGGGAGAAGCCCCCAGTCAGAATGGAGACTGGCAGTCACTGACTTTTGTTGGTATTGGCCCATCATCAAACTTGCCCTCCAAAGGAAGGGGAGGGGGCTGAGAACCTCAGGCTAGCTTCTGGGGCCTGGGGCCAAGGGGACTCCTTGTGCATTTGTTTGAGTGCATTGGTATCCATGTGTACCTATGTGTGGTGTGTGTGTGTATCCATAGCCATGTGTATTTCTCTTTGTAGCTGTGTTGTGGTGCTGTCTGTGTCTCTCCACCTCTGTCAGCATTTCTGTGGACTTCTCTGTGCATCTCTGTGTACCTCTGTGTGGCTGTTTGTCTCCCTTTGGAGATAGTCACTGTCCCAATAGAGTCACTGTCCCAAGCCCCCCTCTGTCCCCTGCCAGGAGAAGAGCAGCAACACCCAAATCCTGGGGATTGGGGAACAGCACTCACCAGTTTGACAGAGGCTGTGTCCCTTCCCGGAAGGCTTAGACCTTGATGACAAATTCCAGCCCATGGATCAGCATGTCTGGAAAATGAAAGAATAACCACTGCAGACCAGAGTGATGATCCCAGTGTGAAGGAGTTCAGAGATATCCCATACTCCCCGGAGGCCTGGGGACGGGCACTGGGAACTCTGGTGATCCCACTAAGCTCGGGTGAAGCTTGGCAGGACTAACACCTCCTTCCACCAACCAGCTCAGCTGTTTTCAGTGTCGGTCTGCTGGAGGCGGGCGGGGGGTGGGGGAAGCAAGGCCTATCCATTGACATTATCTGGATAATTAAAGGCAAAAAAAAAAAAAAACCCGCAATGGGGAGAGCTGAGGCTGGAAGGATCTGGCTCTCTCCTATGGTGTGCAGGGATGGGCTCCTTGGGGGAAAATCGCTGTTCTGGAAAGGGAGATAGGCCTTGGAAGTGGGTACTTACCAGCAATGGAATGTACCAGGGTGACGTCCAAGTGGCTGAGAACCTCATTGACCAGAGGGCACACCTGACCCAGGGGCAGAGAGAGGCATTAGGCAAAGTGGCACCTGTAGGGAGGCCCTGGGTGCAGCAGTATCCCAAGGATGGATTCTCTGGGGGAGATTTTCTATCATTTTTCCGTGTCTGAGAGTGTTTGGTTCTAAGCAGTCTCACAGATGAATGCTTACACATTCACACGGGCAGAGGGAGAAAAGGGAGGTGTGTACGTGAAGCACCCAATCACATGAGCCAGTGTTCACCGTGTGATAGGACACCTGCTTCTAACTAGAGCTTCTCTGGGAGAGGTGAGTTTCTAGTTATAGGAGGCACCCTAGCATAGGCTGGAAGAGTGCTTGCCTACAGCCCTGGTGAGGGTGGCCTGGGAGCTTCCTGGGGCAGGGGCCAATCCATTTCAGCTGTAGTGTGGACGTGCCCAGGGCCTGGCCCACAGCAGGAACCAATCAATGCATTTTGAAGGGTGGAAAGAAGAAACACAGACACATGGATCAGCGGACAGGGAGACATATCAAACTGAGGGGTTCAGAAAACCTCGCTCCAGGGGATTCTTTCATCCTGAGAAGCTCTATGACCTAAGGATCAGGAGCTGCCACTTTTATTCACTTACCTTGCCCTGTACCAGCTCAGGAAGGACTTCATTCAAGATGCCGCTGAGACTGTCGACAAGGCTTTGAACGGGGAGGGGAGCAAATCTGAAAGAGAAAATCCAGGGGGCAGTGCAGAGGCCTGGGGTTGGTATGGAGAAGCCTTCAGAGGGGCTACTGTGCCCGTGTCGGTCTCAGTACTCCATGACTAAAATGGGACCTTGTCCACTCACACCCTCATGCAGGTGAACACCGGGGGGTCCAGCCAAAGGGAGTGGCACCCTACACAGCAGTACATACAGTAGGTATGAATAGAATAAACATACAGTTCCAGCATACAGTAGGTATTCAGTGAGACTTTGTAGAATCCATAAATGGATGAACAGTGCTTAGTACATTGTTGTCATGAGAATTCAACGAGATATGTGTGAAATACAACATATGTGCTCAGTGAATGTTAATCATGATGAGGACGACTTCTGCACATTATGCATGCCTCAGTCTCCCTGTGACAGGTAACTGAAATAAGGAAACCAGGTCGGCTGCATAGCTGTTTTACCCCATACTGGGACAAAGCATTCTCGTACCTGTTGTCTTAGTGGATTCAATCAAGAGCCCCAAAGTGCCTCTGTAGTACGGTGATCTGAGTACGCTGAGACTCTAACTGGGGAGGCACTGTCCATGTTCACACAAGAATCCCTCTACTTCTCCACATGCCCCTCTGGTAGGTGGGCTTGAACTCAGATTTTTGATTGCCTGATCTAGCATAAAACTGGTCAGCCCCACCAAAGAAAAGATGAGTGGCTATTTACCCATCCATCCATTCATCCATCCATCCATCCATCCATCCATCCATCTTCCCACCCTTCCACCCTCCCACTCATCCATACTCCCATTGTTCTGTCTTCCCAGCCATCTGTCCATCATCTCATCAATATTGTTTCTGGGCAGGAGAAGCCACCCCTCTGGCCTCACCCATCAAGCAGAGAGATTTGCAGTCTCCCAGGGGAGTGAGTGCAGTCACCAAGAACCAGGTGGATCTTCCCCTGTTCATTTTTCACAGCTAAAATTTCTGCAGTGATGTTTAGCTTCACAGCCAGCTTTAACAGACTTCCGACCAGGGGCCTGCAGAGGAAACAGTTTGCTGCATCTGTATCTGAGTTGAAAACTCATATCTGTTAGACTCCAACACCCCTTTATGGCTATGCATTGCATCAGGGTCTCCTTTGGTGAGCCACCCTCCCCTTCCCCCTTGGGGTCCACTCACGTATTCACATTGAGGACCATGCCCAAAGGGATGGTGACATAGAGACGATGGCCATCAGGGCTCTGCACAAGGCCTAGTTCCAGGAGCTGGGGATTAGTGATCTTCAGACTGTCCAAGAAGCAACATTGGAGGGAGGAATATTAGCTCCTTCAGCCCCAAATCTGGAAACCACCTTTAATCCAAACTGTACCCATCCCAGAGGAGGAGCTACCCATGAGATGGGATGGGGGAGAAAAGAGGGGAGTCTTGCAGCAAAGCCACATGAGTTCTGAGTCACACATCAGTGTTTCCCAGCCTCTGCACTGGGTCAGATCCTAACACACCATGCCCCTCTCTGCATCTCATGTCTATGAGGTATTCCAGGGTGGAGGCTGTGTCTGGATTATATTTGCATCCTGTATACCAGCTCAGAGTCTTACAAAGAAGGGGCCTACTCCATATTGGTTGACTTTGTGGATTGATGAATGGGTGGGAGGATGCATGGGAGAGTAGCTGGTTAGATGGTAGAGAGAATGGACAAATGGATGGATAGATGAGTGGGTGAGTGGATGAGAGTACGTGGAGTAAGTCCCTCACAAACATTTATGGGTAAGAAGCACTTACTGCTTCTGGTTCCTGCCATAATCGTCAGTGGCGGGTCAATCAACAATGGTCACAATCAGATCAAGGAGCAGGAAGTCAGGGAGAATGGAGAGAGGATGGAAGCAAGACTCTCCTCTGAGCTGATCTTACAACCAGTGTGCCAGGTGATTACATCTCTCCTAATCTCCCTGACAGTTTTTCTCTGTGGGTACTATGATCTCATCTTACAGATGGAGAAACCAAGCCCAGGGAGACTGCGTGCCTTGGTTTCCTGTCACCCAGCAAGTACATGGGTTGGAAATCAAACTCAAGGCTATCTGTCTGTCTTCAAGTCAGGGCAAGCGCCTGGGTGGGTAGGAATCTTGGAAATGGCTTTGATCCAGCCCTGTCAAGGACCCAGGATTTGCCAGCTCCCTGGCATCAAACTTCCCATTATTGCCTCTCGCTTAGAGAGCTCTCGGGTGTCTCGTGGGAACCCCACATCAGACTGCTCAGTGGACATCTACTGATGACATAATTGAGGAGAGTTGCGTCCACTTTCTTGCTTACATCAAGGGCCACCTGTGTTCTGAAGGATCCCACAGGTGAGGAGAACAGAATTACCACTGTGTGGTGGGAAAGCCTTGGCTTTGGACTTAAGTAAATTAGAGTTAGAGCTCTTGCTTAGCATCACTCTAGTTGTGTAAGCCCAGGCAACTTTCCGTGCTTCAGTTTTTCCATCTGTAAACTGGAGATTATTACTTCGACCTGAAAGGGTTGTGAGGGTTATAGATGATGCTGGGGACTCAAGATATGCATCAGGACTGGGGGCAATCCCCGGTTCAGGAGGGCTGGTGTTCCTCACCAGACTGTGAGAAGGCTGTCATGAGTCCTGGCCTCATGTTCAGACCACCCTCCCCCCACCTCCTCCTCCAGGGCCACTGCCTGGGGCTCCCAGATCTCCATGGAGGTTATCTGGTGGGGGTGGGGACCAAGGCCCTATTTTATGACTACTCACTCAATGATGTTGTTCAGGACAGGGACCAATGAAGTCACTTTCCCAAGCAGGCCCCCAAGCAGGCCCCCAGAAGTGTCTCCTCCAGTCTTCAGGATGTCCAAGAGTGGAAGGTTTTGTAGAGTGCCCAACAGACCCCCAGAGAGCAGGCCACTGCTGAGACCTGGAAATGGGTGTAGGGGTAGGTCCTTGGGGGGTCAAATCTGACAATTCCAGATCCTCAGCCCCTCTCTCCCAATCATCCCTGTCTCCCTCCCCACACTGAACAGTTGGACACACACACACACACACACACACACACACACACACACACACACCTGAAAGAGGTTGTCACAGACTCACCACTTGTTAAGCTTCCAGCAAGATCTGTGGGATGTGGGGCCTGGGGTGGAGTCCCAGCCAAAAGCAGGTTCTGGTCCAGGGGCACGGGCAGGACTTCCATCTGGGCTGTGGTATGGGCCAGCAGCCCACAGAGGACAATGAGGCCCCCAGTTTGAAACATCTTCTGTCTTGGTATCTGTGGATAGAACAATGGGTCTAATGTAGCCCAGATACCAGAGAGGAATTACCCACCATCTGCCTCCTGGCTCTCGAACACCAGGAAGTGAATGGCAATAGCTAACAACACTACTCAGCGTTTCCTCTGGCCCAGACATCAGGGTAGGCACTCGAGACCTGGTAACTGATTTCATCTTAACCATCCCCTAAGATGTGGGAGCATATTACCTGCACTGTACAGATGAGCAGAGGGAGGTCTTGTGAGTGTAGGTAACTTCCCCCAAGGTTTCAAGCACACAGTAGGGGTGGGATTTGAAGCCAGATCTGTCTGACCCAAAGGCCTTAAGTTAAGTGACCATCAGATTTACTCTCCAATTGGGCTTGCTTGCAGTGGCCTGCCCCTAGTTCTTGCTGTCCAGACAAGAGAATGGAAAGGCTGAGGGGCTGAACTGCTTTGCTATTATCCCCAGGAAGTCTTTTGGCCCAGGTCCAGCTTGCGATGGTTTGTGGAAACCCTTTGAAATCACAGAGGTCATGTGGCCATGGCCATCATCTCATCCAGTGCTGGGGAAATCCTGGGGCCATTCAGAGTCCTCACTGCATAAGGAGAATCAAGGGACCAGAGAGGGGTAGTGACTTTCCCAAGGTCACGCAGCAACTTGATAGCAGAGTTGTAGTTGGAGATAGGTTTCCGAGCCCCCATCCCCCAAACATCCACACTATCTTTTCTACACCTTTCTCTTCTCCCTCAAGCTAACCTGAACAAAATTTGGAGGCAGTCCCTGACATCTGGCTGCCTTTTGGACTGTCCCCTCCCAGATATCACCAACCCTGTCACAGAGCTATTTGGCAGCCAGCAAAGGTGTCAAAAGCTGCTTTGGGCAAAATTCCATCAACTGGCTGATGCGGCCAAAGCACCCTCATTGCTGTGGCTGGCTGGAATCGAAAACGCTTTTTGGTCCCAAGAGCCAGTTGTGGCTCTCAAACTTAGATCGCATTCTCTGAACTCTGTTGGGAAACAGGCCTTTTATGAATCCAGTGGAAGCTAAGGACCCTAGCTAAGGATGCTGGTCTGAATCCACAATGGCAACCCCAAGTTAACACTCCTGCCGTAGAGATTTTGATTTAGGGTATGAAGAGCACGCTCCTGAGTGAAGCCTATCATGGGATTTCGTGCAATTGCAGCTGCAGCCATACGCTCCCCCTCGCCATCAAATTCTCTTTACATTTCCACATTCAAACCTTGCATCGATGTTACTGCCCTCTCAGGGAAGCAGAGTGAATGGCCATTCCCATTCCCCCGAAAATCCCTCTGAAAGAGACCCCCAATGAGTGATCCTAAGTGCAGCCAGCCGGTGCCCACCCCACAGCCTGGGCCACCCAGGGCCGCCGAGCAGGAGTGGGACGGGCATGGGACAGGCAGGTCTCACCTGGGCTTCTCGGAGGTCCTGGCGGCTCTCCCTGCTCTCCTCACCCCTCGCCTGCTTGCTCCTGCACAGGAGGTAGTGTCTTTTTATAGTGTGCGAATCAGGAAATGTGCGATCAGATGATGGGTTTCTAGATAATTCAGAATTCTGCGATCCGGTGGTGTCTTTCAGGGCTCTCCAAAGTAAATAATTGCCAATCACATTAGTAGATGGGACACTTAAGCCACTTGATGGACAAGTTAAACAGAGAAAAACTTGAGATGGGGATGTTACTCAAGACTTCATGGTTTCATGCGCAGGGCTGAGGCTGGGGGCCCACGCGCCCAGGTGGCAGATCACATTTGGAACTCGCGAGAGGCAGCCAGCTGGGGCTCGGGAAGAAGCCTCTCCTGATGAGGCTCTTTTCCATTCCTGGTCCAGTTCTTCTCCATTTGGAGGATTCTCGCTCCCAAAGTGTCAGAAGTTTCAAACTGCCTCTGACTTTCCTACATCTGGGGTCTCCTGTTTTCTGAGTCCCTGTTGCACGACGTGCCGGGGGCTACACATCCTGGCCAGAACCCTGGGAGGGAGAGGATGCCGCCCTGCTCCTTTGCACAGTGGGACAAGCGCCCAGACACAGTGAGGATGGGGCAGAGTCAGAACTTCTCTCACTGGACGATCACAATAAAACAGTGTCGACAGCTGACACTTGCCGAGCTCTTGCTGAATGCCAGCCTGGCATTGTTTTTCATATTCAGCAACCCCATGAATCCTCCCAGGGTGTGGGCTGGGAAGGAGTAGCCCTATTTTACAAGGGGAGAACCGAGGCTTGGAGTGTGAGTGGACACGTCCAGATTTGCACAGCGGGCACGGGGCCGAGGCCTTCACACTCCAGCCCGTTCTCGGAGTCACTGTGC
Source organism: Panthera tigris (assembly GCF_018350195.1). NCBI lineage: Eukaryota > Metazoa > Chordata > Mammalia > Carnivora > Felidae > Panthera > Panthera tigris. The sequence continues at coordinate 25,602,680 of NC_056662.1, forward strand.
TGAGGCACGAAGACACCTTCCTCACACTCACTTGCGCATTTTGCTTTTCCACATCTCATGCTCTTATGAAATTTCACTTTTATATCCTGGAAGACTCTTCCCAGGTTCCCAGGCCTGAAGGATGCTGTGGTATCCTGGTCTCTGCCTTTACCCTTTCTTCTTCCCTCCCCCAAATGAAGTAATAAGGCATCTGTCCCCACCTCTTGGGCCTTTGAATCCATTTTGAAGATGAAACAGCTGAGTCGTGGAGAGGTCAAGGTCGCAGACTGGTGAGAGCAGCTCTTGTCCTGCAAAACCTAACATCTTAAGAGCAAAAGTAAAAGAGGAGGAGGAAATGCATATTTATTGAGCACTTACTATGTGCCAGGTGCTCTCCCCACCTGAACCTCTTCTTCATCAGCATTGGTAGGTATTGTTGCCCCTCAAATGTCAGATAAGGAGACTGAGGTTCAGAGAGGGGGACTACTTCCCAGGGACACACAGCGAGTGAGTGGTGGAGTCAGGATTCGGCCCTGTGAGCCATGCTGCCTTCCTCCAGGCCAGGCCCTCCCTGAATCTGCTCTCACTTCCTGTCAGAGTCTGACTGATGCCTCCAAGGGGCTAGGACCCTGGCTCTGGACTGACATATCCAATGAAACACTCTCTAGACTCTTCCCACAGCTTCTATGTTGTCAGTCGTCCTCAAAGTACCGTTTTTTGTTATCTTGGTACAACTCTTATGGGTTGGGTCAGGTTGTTGCTATCTTTGTGGGGAAACTGAGGCAGATAAGTCGAGGGACTGATTTAAGTTTGTGCAGCTAGTTACTGGACAGCTAACAGCCTCTGGTGTGGATCCAGGAGGCTACATATATTTTATGGCAGAGAGGGGATGGGTCTGGGTGCAGATCGCCCTGATTCAAATCTTGTGACTCCGGGCAAATCACTTTAATCCCTTGAACTTCAGTTTTCTCATCTGTAAAGTGGGAGGATAATATCTACCTCTCAGGGCTGTGGGAGATGATGTCTGGGGAGTTGGCATGAATCTCGGTTCATAAACTCACATGTCTGTGTTTTTCTTTCTAATGTATCTACAGCTTAGTTACCATTTCAAATGTCAGTTTGCTGGGTAGCAGAAACTTCGCCATTTTCCTCTGGAGTTTTATTTCTGTTCCAGGGGTTTCATTTGTATCAAGCCCTCTAAAGGAGGCTGCCTTGTCCCTATTTTGACTGGAAATGGAGAGATATCCATATGCCATCTGGTTCCCCCCTAATTGCCAGGAAAGCTATGCTTCCCTCCCGCCCAGAAGCCCCCCACCCCCTAGATTTAGCATTTACTTCTTACTCCCTGTCAAACACTCAGCATAGTTCTTCTGTTTCTCAGTTCTTTGGGTCTCAGGCAGAACTGTGGGAGTCCACCCCAGACCATCTGCCGAGACCCACCTAGACCCTCTCTGGATAACCTTCTTTCCCTGGGGTCCTGTCACCTCTCATGGCTCTGGAAGGGCACAGATGTCCTCTGTTCTTGAATCCAGCACACTTACTGGGGGTTTCTGTTGTCCCTCCTCCAATGCCAAGTTTTGCCTCGGGAGTAGCAAGGGAATTACTTCTTAGAACCCACTAGAACTGTGTTCTCTTCAATTTCTCTTGGGCTTTCACACTCCCCCAACCTGACATGGAGAATTTTCTAGTCTTGGAGGCAGGAAACCTTGCTTCAATTCATTATATATGTGCGATTCTATGTCTTGAATTTCAAAATTAAAAAACCCAGGCTTGGGATGCCCGGGTGGCTTAGTGGGTTAAGTGTCCGACTTTGGCTCAGGTCATGATTTCACGGTTCCTGAGTTCCAGCCTTGCATCAGGCTCTGTGTTGTCGGTGTGGAGCCCACTTGGGATCCTCTGTCCCAGTCTCTGCTCCTCCCTCGCTCACACACACACTCTCTCTCACTCAAAAATAAATAAACATTAGGAAAAAGCCCAGGATTAAATTTTATTTTATGTATTTTTTCTTTTTCTTTTAATTTAATTTTTTTTTAAATTTACATCCAAATTAGTTAGCATATGGTGCAACAATGATTTCAGGAGTAGATTCCTTAATGCTCCTTACCCATTTAGCCCATCCCCCCTCACACAACCCCTCCAGCAACCCTCAGTTTGTTCTCCATATTTATGAGTCTCTTCTGTTTTGCCCCCCCCCATTTTTATATTATTTTTGTTTCCCTTCCCTTATGTTCATCTGTTCTGTGTCTTAAAGTGCTCATACGAGTGAAGTCATATGATTTTTGTCTTTCTCTGACTACTTTCGTTTAGCCCAATACCCTCTAGTTCCATCCACGTAGTGGCAAATGGCAAGATTTCATTCTGTTTGATTGCCGAGTGATACTCCATTGTATATATATACCACATCTTCTTTAACCATTCATCTGTTGATGGACTCTTTCCACACTTTGGCTGTTGTTGATAGTGCTGCTATAAACATTGGGGTGCATGTGTAAAAATTTAAAAACATTAACCTACAGTAAAATTGGCTTTTTCTCCTTTTGGTGTATGGTTCTATGAATCTTAACGCGTGTAGTTTTATGTAGTCACCGTAACAATCAGGACAAAGAAGAGCTCCATCGTTCCCCAAGCACCCTCCAGCTGCCCTTTTAGTGTCACACCCTCCCCCCACCGGTTGGCAACCACTGCTTTGTTCTCTGTCTCTACCTTTTCATCAAAGTCCCAGGCTTTGAAAACTCACAGCCTTCTCTTTGCTTCTGTTGGAGTTGCCCTTCCTTGAAGCCACAGGAGCTGCATGTCCCACTGCCCTGGGGAGGGCAAGGGGTGTAGGGCATCACAAACGTGGAAGGTCATGCCGCTAACATTTCAAGACAGTGTTTTCCACGTTGGTGATGTCAGTGCCTTCCCAAAGTGTTTCTCAGAAACTGTAGTTGGTGCCCTTTGCTTCCCACAAATCAAGGGGGTGCTGGTTCTGTGGCTCAGGAGCAAGATCAGGTTGGAGGCTGGGTTCAAGGGAGATCTTCAGGTGGCCTTGGAAACCCCAGTGGTTTTGTTGAGGGGCAGTGGCATAAAGGGTTCACAGGGAGCTGGGGGCCCCCCACTGTGGTGAGAAAACTATATTTGGTTCAGCAGAGTTTGCTTTAAGTTCCACTTACCGTGGAGATTAATTTCCCACCTACCTTTGCAGTTAATGATAATAACAGTTTTTTATGAGGCCTAGAGCACTACATCATCTCTATACCATCCAGAACAACCCTGTGGGGGCACTGAGGCTCAGAGAACACAGTGACCTGGCTAGGGCCAGCCTAGCTGGGAAGACGTGAAGTCAGACTGTCGTCCTGGGCCGTCCAGCTTCAGTGCTCTTAACTTTGAGGGCAAGTTTGTGTCCCAGAATCTTCAGAAAATTCTTGTTCGTGTTCTCTGGAGCCTTCCCACTCCTGAGAAGTCAGACTGCGCTGAGTGCCGAGGCCGGCTTGGCTGATGACTCTGGGCAAGATGCTTTCCCTCTGGCCGCCCTGGTTTCCTCATCTAGAACACGTGGCTGATGACGCCCACCTCCCGGAGCTGTGAGAGGGTTAAATGGGGGAAACAAATATAGCTTGCAGCCCAGTGTGTGGCGCAGAGTCAGAACTCTGTAATGAAAGGGCGTGAAAATTACAAGGCACAGATAGGCAGGACCTGGAGCAAGCTTTGGCCACGTGGGGCTGAATTTCTGCATAAATCCCCCCAGACCCCATGATCATAATAGAGGCGCATTGTGCAACAAGCTGCCGGCAGAAAACATGATGAGTCCGTGGCTCTATGAACCTTAAAACAAAAAGAAAACAGAATCTGAGAAACCCAAGGAGGCCGCTGGAGGAAGGAGGCCCCTGAGCCACCCCGGAGGGGTCAGGAGGAAGGCAGACAAAAGCTGCCTTCACCAAGAGACCGGGCACCCTCGCTAGAGGATGGGGCCCAGCCCTCTGTTTGCTCTTTGAATCATGAGCAGGAACCCCCCCCCCCTCCCCCAGACTTGAGGCTGTCAAGGGGAATCCTCTGTGTGAATGAACATGGGCGTTTAGGGTTGCAAATCCCCAACGAAGCATTTCGGATTAGGCAGTCTGAATTGAAAGAAGGAGACGTGAGGCTCCCTCACCCTATTCTCATCTCTGAGCTGTTGACACTTCCTTGTTTGAGCTTGTCAATCCAGCCGAACTCCTGTTTCATCATTTTTCCCTCAGTGTATGTGTGTGTGTGTGTGTGTGTGTGTGTGTGTGTGTGTGTGTTGGGGGGGAGTCGTGTTAAGAGGAAGGGAGGGAGAACTGGAGGGGGAGCCACAGTGGTCAAGCATGGAGTCTGGCTCTAGGGTCTGGCTGCCTGAGCACAGTCGACTTGATCATTTCCTTGCTGTGTGATCTTGGGCAAGTGGCTTTCTCTCTCTGAGCCTCAGGGTCTTCACGCATGGATTTGCTGTGATGATTTGATGAGACGCTGAATATAAACTCTGAGCACCAAGCTTGGCACATGCCAAGTACTTAATATATGTGGGCTACTATTATTAATATGTGTGTGTTATTTCCCCTTGATTTCTTTCCCTCCCCTTGGGAGGAGGGCGGGAATCAATATTGCAGAAATGAATAGTCATTAATCAAATAATTAATGAGATAAAGGACTTGTTTTTAAAATTTTTTAATGTTTATTTTTGAGAGAGAGAGAGACAGAGACAGAGACAGAGACAGCACGAGTTGGGTAGGGGCAGAGAGAGAGAGAGAGGGAGACACAGAATCTGAAGCAGGCTCCAGGCTCTGAGCTGTCAGCACAGATCCCGACTCGGGGCTCAAACTCAGGAACTGTGAGATCATGACCTGAGCCAAAGTTGGACGCTCAACCAACTGAGCCACCCAGGAACCCCATGAGCTAAATGACTTTTAATAAGCATTTCCCATGGACCTAGCACATGCTAAACATATTGCAAATGCTTTTTCACATGCTCCCATAAATGTCCTGCATGGTAAATATTTTCTATTTTAAAAATGTTTGTTAAAGTCTAACATACATAAGAAAAGCGCACATAAGTGAATAGCTCAGTGAATTTTCACAAACTAAACAGCCTCCCCAAAAGTAGCATCCAGATCAAGAAACAGGGCTCCAGAAGCCCCCCTTGAGCCCCTCCCAGTCACTAACACTCCCCTCACGGGTAACCACTATCTTGATCTCTGACAGCATAGGTTCGTTTTGCTGTTTTTGAACTTCATATAAATGGGAGACGTAACATGTGCTCTTTGGTGCCTGGCTTTGTTATGTTCACAAGATCTACCCATGTGATCGTGCGTAGTTGTAGGTCATTACTGTAGAGCATTCCACTGGGAGACTATTCCACGATATTTACCCACTCTTTTGATGGGCATTCAGGGCTTTTCCTCAGGGACTATTATGACCATTGCTGCTATAAGCAGTCTCGTGCACGTCTTATGGCGTCCACACACGTGTGTTTCTGGTACAGGGCGGGTCTATGTTGCGCTTCTGTAGCAACCGCCACCCGGGTTTATAACGAGGTGGTGCAATTTACCTCCCACCAGCAGTGCCCAGGTTCCTGTTGCCCCACATCCTGTAAGACTTCTATCCCTACTTTGCAGGTGAGGGAGGCCTGAAGGTAAAGTGCCTTGTCCCACACACAGCGAGTGGGTCCTGAAACCAGATTCATCCACCGCTTAACCACCTACATTTGCTGGGCTCACACTCTGTGCCAGCCCTACACTGGTGGCCAGTGGGGAAGGGGGCATCCGTCACTCTGATGCACATGGTTCATACCCACGTGGAACTTCTCATTTGGCTGAATTGGACTCGAACTCAGATCCATTCGGTGCCGACGTTTATAATTTTCCACTGTGTCAGCCTTTCTCTCCACTCTGTTGGAGCCTGGCAAAGTGCTTGGCACATAGTGGGCACTCAACAAATATGGCTCGAGTGAGTGATGGAATGGGAAATCTCAACAGGGCCCTCCCTGCATTGATAAGTAAATCTCCAGATGGGCTTTTGGCTGCAAATTACAGGAAAAGAAAGTGATTTCTCTGCTATTTCTGGGTTCATGAGCAAACCCAGGCATATTTAGTCTCAGGATGGACCTTCATCAAGTCTGACTTGTGGAACTCTAACCTCAGGACCCAGGAAGGGGAACCTCTGTACCCTTCAGAGCTAGAGTTTATTAGGGACAGGACAGGACTCTGCAGGGCCTGTGGTAAAGGATTTTGGGGCCGTGGAAGCCCCACTCTGAGGGAGGCTTAAGATCTCAACATGTGGAATCTCCTTCTGATTATCAGTAGGTAGCTGGAGGACACTCCAAGTCTGGCACATGGAAGCTTGGCTGGACTCACAGTTGGTTGAATTTATGAGCAACAGCCTGTTCTGTAAGGAGAAGAGACAAGATCAGTCACCAGGGTGACTGCCTGTTCAACCCCCGAATGGGACTCCCATCCATCCAAGCTGACCAAGGGCCAGTGCCTGAGGCATTTGCGTTAAAACTCTTTCCAAATGGTACGTAGTTAGGCACTTCTTGTTGGCTTCCTGGGGACTGTGTCTGTCTGTCTACAGATGGAGGGTGGTCTCAGGTATGGGGTGGGGCCAGCGGTCCCTGAAGGACTGAGTGGAGATCTTGGGAGGAGTTACAGTTTCTGGTGGTCTGGAGATTCTGGTGACTTGGCAGGGCCCAGTCTTCTTGGTAGGGGTGCCCTCTGCTGTCCTAGCTCTCTCGGGAGACCGTAACGGTCATTATCATATGGTCACCTCTAAGTGTCCTCAGGGCACATGCAGACACCCCCCAGCAGGCCTCCCTGGGAGCTCCCCCCTGGGCGCCTCTCTACTTGCCCACCCTGAGTCCTCCTCCCTGGACAGATGCAGACACTCACCCATGAGGCTTTTTAACAGTTTCACGTCCAACTGTCTGAGGATTTCGCTGATCAGAGGACACACCTGGGCCACCAGCATAGAGACAAGGGTCAGGCTGGGGGCTAGGAGAAGAAAGCTAGAGAGCCTGTGGCTGGAGCCTTAGACTCCACTGGATTTCCACAAGGAATTTCCACTGGATTTCCACAAGCTCCCTTGTGCTGAGCGCCAACTAGAGGCCACGCACAGCACTTAGAAGTGTGCCTGAATCCTCATGACGACTCCATGAGATGGGGACTGTGATGGTTCCCATGCTACAGATGGGGAAACTGAGGTGTGGGGAGGCTAAGTCACTTGCCAAGGACACACAGCCAGTAGATGACAAAACTGAGATTTTTCAGGTTCTGAAGCCCAAGATTTGAAACTCTTTTCTGAATTGCCAATATATACGTCCTGACACTCAGACTCAAAGATACCCAAGGGGAAAATATTTTTCTCAAACTTACCTGACTTTCTACCAGGTGCGGGGTCACTTTTACCAGGTTCTCCCTGAAGTAGCGGAGAAAATGTTTCATCTTTGGTGAGATATCTCTGGAAAGAGAGGTAGATGTGTAGAACAGAACAGATAAATCTCTGCAGTCCCAGTGCTGGGACTGACTGCTTGAGTACACCCTACACAGACATTTAATCATCGGCCAGCCCTCTACAAGAAGCATCACTGTTAGCAGTAGTTGAGGGGGCAACACAGAGAGGTGATGTGACTTGCCCAAGGTCACACAGCTAGTAGGTGCTGACTGGATTAGAACCAGGTCAGGAGAGCACCAGAGTTCAGTCCTTCCCCTGCACTGTCCTAGCCATGAATGCCCTGCATGATTTAGGCATTCAGTGAATGTCTGATGAATAAATGAATGAACACCCGCTGACGACCTGGTTGCTTTCAGCATTCTGGAATTACAGGGAGAAGTCACACCCACATATTGCCCTCAAGGGACTCATAGTCTGCTGAGGTTGACAGAGTTGGTCAGCCAGTATATATAGGTCTATTATATACTCTATTAATAGATGCACCATATAAATAGCTCTATTTTTTTTTTCTCTGTCTGGTTCCCTACTGTATGGCTAACATCAAGTATGCCATGTCTGGCACCTAGTAAGTTCTCAGTAAATATTTGTTGAATGAATACGTGATGAGGAGGAGTTCTTGAGAGAAGGGAAGGGCATTCCAGGTGAAAGGATCAGCATGTGCAAAGGCAGGGAGGTATGCAAATATATGGTATGTTGATGGAGAGGTGGGGCCTTCATTGACACGAGAGGGCAAAGGGCTGCAGAGTGGGGCAGGCGAGAGCACGAGGAGGGCCCTGACTGACATCTAGGAGTCTGCTCTTCATTCAGAGGGCTTTGGAGAACACCTGGAGGGTTTGGAGCAGGGGCACATTTCTGTGCTAGAAAGTTATTTCTGCTGCAGGGGCAGAATGCAGTGAAGGAGGTGAGGTCTGAGTCAGGGAGTGTCAGAGTGGCTCCTGCAGGGGTCCAGGAAGTGGTCTATGAGCAGGAGCAGTGGCTGAGGGATGGAGAGAGAGGGAGCAAGCAGGGGGCTGCCAGAAGGTCATTGATGGGAGCCAGGGAGGATGGGCTGCGGGGTGTGGGGAAAGAGGAAGGGTCCCTCCTGGAGGGTGGCCGCGCCATCACTGGGATGCTGGTTCAGGAAGAGAAGTCGATCCTAGGGAAATGGTGAGATCTATTTTGGGCTCACCCAGGAGGTGGTGGAGACATGTGGTCGCACCTAGGGGGGGTTGGGAAGGGGCCCGGCCTTGGGGAGGGCAGCTGGGACCTTACTCAGTTAGAACTGTTGTGTAGATGCTGCTTTGCTCCACACAACAACTGCCTATCACCAGATCCCTCCGGCCAAATTCGTCTTTCTCCAGGCAGAACTCCATAACGAGGTTCATGCATACGTGTATCTTTATGATCTTGTTATTGAAGGACCTGGGGACAAGAGAGAGGAGGAGAAGAGAAAGGGCCAGGGACGGAGGAGGAGGTGGAACAGCCAACACCAAGAGAAGAGTGACCCTTTCAACAACTTTTTCAACAACTACTCCTGCAGCCGGCGACAAAGGAGAAAATGCTGTCAGACAGAGTGGCTTCTGAAAATTCTTTAACTCGACCGGCTTAGGGGCCTTTGGAAATTCAGAAGTTGAGAGTTAGTCTTATTAAAAAAAATCTTTACCGTTTAGCTGTGCCCTCCCTTTTCTTGGGGGCAGCTGATGTTAAAGGATAGTCTGACAGATGGAGGGAGGGGTGATGATAGAAATAAAATGTTTCTCTCTTTTCTTTCGAATCAGTGTCATGAACTCACATAGGTTTAAATGAGCAAATGACCTGCCTCCACCGACCAGGAATTGCCATCCACATTTCAGCTGAAGAAACCAAGGCTCAGAGATGTGAGTTGACTTGCCCCAGGTCACACAGCAAGTGAGTTCAGAAACCAGGATTTGAACCAGGTTGGAGTCAGAAAGATCTGGGTTCCTTAGGTTGCCAAATTCCACCCTTCCCCCACCAGCTCCCAGATTCCCGCTGGGGAGGAACAGCGCCCCACCACCCCTGCTGCGGTATGACTCACAGTCTCAAGTCAATGTCAAATTCAAGTGAGATGTTGGCCGAGAACCACTCCTTGTGGAAAGACATCCGGATCCCACCATAGTCCAGCTGAATGTTGGTGACGTTGGCGCTACACAAGGAGAGAGCAGAGGCCCTTCAAGGGTAAGGAAATCTGGACATCAGGACCTTAGGCTGACAAACAGTGGGCTTTGGAGTCAGATCCTTTTAAAGATGGTTGGAGGGCAAGAGCCACCTGTCGGAGCCCTGGCCTGCAAGCTGTCCCTGAGGGCCCTCAACAGTTCCACACAACAAATGTGTACGACCCACAGCCAACTGCAGATCCAAATCCTGGGACTGTTCTCAGACCCAGCAGCTGCCTCCCAGCACAGGGCCCTGCTGTCTGTCCAGGTGCCCAGGCCCAAGGCCTGGGAGCCGCCTTTGCCTTCCCTCCATCTCTCACCTTCACCTTCAACTCATCTGTGAATCACACTGGCTCTGCTTACAAAATACACCTGGGATCTGGCAACTTCTCATTACTTCTGTCCCTTTCCTCTGGTCCAGGTCACCATCACTTCTTGCCTGGAGATGCTCTAGTTTCTCTCTGAGTTCCTTGCCATGAACTGGGCCTCTCTACGAACTCTTCTCCACACGACAGCCGATAGGCAGCCCTGTTACTTAACATTCTGCCTGGGTTTCTCACTGCTCTTGGAATAAAACCCCAACTCCATACCATGGCTTCTAAGACCTGCAGAGTCTGACCCCACCTGCCTCCACAGCCACATCTTCTACCCCCCCCCCCCCCCGCCTTGCTCACCCACCACACAGGACTTTTTCTCTTCTTCTGACACACCGGTCTCTTTCCTTCCTCAGGGCCTTTGCACTTACTGCCATATCCTTCATGTCGCTTGCTTCCTTCTCTTCATTCTTCCTAAGGATTATCTCTTGAGAAAGGTCTTCCTGATCAGCCCTTCACTGTCACCACTTACCTTGCTGAAGTTGTCTTCCTAACATGTCCATCTCCCTGAAATTAGCTATTTCCTTTTGTGCCTCATCTCACTAACTAGGATGTAGGATCCAAAAAGGCAGTGACCATGTGTCTTGTTTATGGCCATATTGCAAGCACCCAGCCCAGGTCCTGGTACATGGTAGGTGCTCAATGAATTGTTGTAACAACTAGGAAGGGAATGAAAGAAGGGAGGTGGTTGTGGACACACATCAGGGGAAACCCTGCTGGCTCCTTACAATGGTGAGAGTGAGGGACTGAATCAGGGAGACGGGGGCTCAGGGGCCCAGCCAGCTGGAACCGCAGTGGAGCGGCTGGGAGCCTGGGAGGCTGAGGAGGCCACGTCCCTCGAGAGGAAGGAGGGAAACTGCAGGTGAGCAGCCCAGGCCGGCTCTGCTGGGTTAATCAGAGGGCCTGCTGCCTCTGCATCCACTATGTGGGGCAGAGAAGGCTCCCAGCTCCCGAGGCAGGGACGGTTATTATGCCCATTTCACTGATGAGGGCTTAAGGCTGCAGCTCAGAGACCTCAAACACCTTGCCAAGAGTCACACAGCCGTCAACAGTAGAGTGGGGTTCAAATGTCTGACTCTAGACCTGGGTTCCTTTGGCACCCCAGATGTTTGTCCAGGCTGTGCTCTGGGTACCCACGTTATAGATGAGGCTGGAGTGGTCCCACAATTTCCCTAAGGTTGGTGGCAGCCCCAGGATTTAAACGCAGAAGCTTTTATTCCTGAAACTTTGCTTTCATTATCCTGCTTTAATTATGCTCCCTCCCCAGTGGTTCCTCATAGTGCCCTCCCCTCCCCCACCCCGTTCCTTGTATTGGACCTTTTATCCCCTCCTTCCAATCTTCCTTCTTTCCCTCTTCACAGCCTTGTGCTTTCATCCCCTCGGCTCTGCCCTCTGACCCAGAGTTTTCTAGAGTCCCAGGGCCAGGGACAGGGTTCAGGGCCTCACCTGCTTTCTTGCTGTTGCTGGAGGCTCATGCTGCTGATTAGCCAGCCCACCATCCCTGGGGCCATCTGCCCCGAGGCATTCAGACTTTCCATGAGGCGGATGTTCTGGATTCGGCCCTCTGCGTTGTGCTTCATGAGGCCCTGGGCAATAACTGGAAATGGACAAGGGACCAGTGACACTGCAAGTCAAGGGGCCTACGTTGCAGGCTGGGGCGTCCACTTCTTGCTGAATGATCGGTGCTTGTCACCCTCCAACTCCACGCTCCACACTGAAACCCATACTCCTCATCTGGGAACCTGTGCTTTGCAGGGTTGATGGGACACACATGCAGTGGGTCTGACAGGTAATAGCTGCTCTGACGAGATGATAGTGGTTGAAAGTTCGCCCAGTGTTCTATCTCTGAATCTGGAACAGAGAACCTGACGCACGGGACGTACATCACAGCAAATGTTGGTTGAAGAGAAAAATAGGTGGGTAAATAAGAAGAGAATAAATGTAATTTCTCCCACACTGTGTCCAGAACAAGCTGTAGGACTATGTGGAGCTACCAGCAGAAAAGAATGAATTCCAAAAAGGAAGGGGATTTTAAAAGTGATGGGCATGCTTCAGTCCTGCCTATCAGCGCTAGACCCTCCTGCCCCGGATTGGGCCCAGCTCTGATGAACCTCAGAGGGTACACAGGACACATTTATTTCACTTGCTTGACCCTTCCTGTGGTCAGAACCCACACTGCAGAGCAGCAGAAACCATGGTTCCACCTCACTCTCCTCCCTCCAGCTCCCAGACCCCCTTTCAGTATCCCATGTTTCTGTTGTCGCCTGCAAAGAGAAAGCGTGTTTGGAGTCATACATCTGGGTTCAAATCCTGGATCTGTCACCTTCCTGAGTTCTGATTTCCTCACTGGTATAACAGAGGCAGTAATAATACCCATCTCACAGGATTCTTGTAAGGAATATTGAGATAATTTATCCAAACAAGAATATTACTGAGCATCTATTGGGTATCAGGCCTTGCGGTACATAATAAAGACACAAACCAGTTTTCTGTCTAATAAGAGAGACATACATTGACCACACAGTTTCAAAGATAGAGTGATAGTATAGGTATGCCTAGAACTCTTATCAGTTCTGGGTTAATGATGATGGCAACACTTGGAAATTTGTGACCAGTACACATTAGTAGTCACCAGTCCAATATCCATCCATCCATCCATCTGTCCATCTTCCATCTAGCCATCTGTCCAATATCCACCCATCTATTCATCTATCCATCCTCCCATTCATCTATCCTATCATTCTCATCTGAACCTTGTTCAGATTCATGCTCTCTCTCCAATTCCTGATCCAGTTTAAAGCCTTTAATTAACTGAACCATCATTGCCTGGTAACTCTTTCAGGTTTAAAGTGGGCATATCACCCAAGTTGGCCCTATCGATCAGACTAAACAGAAGATCTTATGTTTCATGTTAGAGGGGAAGTTTCTTTCCTTGTCTCCTATTGGAAGGGAGCAAGGCAGGCTGTAGCTCTGATGGCCACTGGCCACCATTTTCCTACCACACTGGGAACTAGTGGCCTGAGGATGAAACTATGCTGATAGCAGAGCTAAAAAAAAAAAAAAAAAAAAAAAAAAAAAAAAAAAAAAAAAAAAAAAAAAAAAAAATTGGACAAAATCCAGTTCTGAATGGCACCTTTGAGTTGCTGATTGAATCATACCTGGAGCTTGTCCTACCTATGATTTTTGGTTCTGTGACATTTTTTTCATTGTTTCGGCCATATTGAGTTGGGTTTTCTATTATGTGCAGCTAAATACTCTGATAGGAGAGGTGGTTATAGTGATAAATATATTCACAGTTGAAAAAGCACTTGGCACGTGCTTTCCTTTGTTTAAATCTCAAAAGCAGCCCCATGAAATACCATTCTAACTGCACCCATTGTAACCATGACGGTGCCTAGGCCCACAAATACACGTGGTATATATTTCCTAATGTAATGAAATGGATACATTTGTGGCAATCCATAAAATACCAAGTTGTGATGAGGGAAATGGGAAATACTGATTATCTAGAACCATTAGGAAATAGAAATAGTAGTTGAAGATTTCATTCCCCAAAAGTTTTTGATCTGGATGGTTTTGGGGAAGAGTTTCACCGAACTCTGTAAAGAGATAATTGTGAAAGAAAACAGAAAAAGAAGATGCAAAATTCATTTTATGAAGCTAGTACAACTTGCCTAGCTTCAAGAAAAGCACCAGGAAAGAAAGTTACACAACACTTTCATGTATGAAAACTTTGCTAACATCCTGTAAAATTATTAGCTAATAAATCAGATAGCTAGTAGTACATTAGCTCTCTATAACTACATTACATTACATTATAAAGTATGTTTTTAGTATGATACATTATAATACATTCTATTACACTATAAAAAATAGTACAGGATAAATATATCATTATGGTAAATTATAAAAAATATCATATTTATTCCAGAAATGGGTATATCCCAGAGAAATTCTTCCACAGCTCCTAACAGGAACACATGCGTGAGCACATGAACAAGGATGTTCATCTCACTGTAGTTTAAAACAGTGGGGAGTTAGAGACAAGTCAAGTGTCCATCCCTAGGGAAATGGCCGCCTGATGGTGAAGTGGATGAATCTCATGGACTTGTAAGTACCAGCCTGAAGCAACAGATGTCAACAGCACAGCATCCAGTGAAAGCAATAAAGAACAACAAGATCTACATGGCAGTACCATTTATGCAAATCAAAACACTGCACGTTTTATAAGGACATGAGCATATGTAAACAAATATTAAACACACCGCAGGGCCTGCCAAGGAAGAGGGGATGGGAGTGAGAATAAGAGGTAAAGGGGAAAATGACAAAATAAAACACAAGAGGACCTTCATAGTAACAATGATGTGCTATGAACTGGCATATGATCAACTGAACCTCAGTTTTCTGTACTTAAAGGTCTAAGAGAAAAAGGAAGAAAAGAGGATGACTGACCCAAGGTCACCCAGCAAGTCATTGGTGGGACCCAGATGACACCTCCCCCGCCCACCCTGTGACAGTAGGCAGAGCATGGGTTGAACTTACTTCTTGCCAGAGCTGGTTTGCTGTCCACATGGGCTTTGGCCAGGCCCTGCTTGTGCAGTGCTGAGGGCAAAGACAGCAAGCTGAGGAGAACTAGGAGCCTCCAGATTGGGCACATCTCAGGTTCTGGGACTTGTGGGTGTCAAGAAGGGTCAGAAGGTACCCAGATGGGTGGCTGTGGGGGTGGCTGCCTGAATGAGTGGACTCATGGTTTCCTGTGGAAAGATGACACCAGAGTTATCCCTGAGCATGCTGTGGGGAGGTGTTGTGATGGGCTCTGGCAGCTGCCACTGGGATTTGCTCCCATGGTGAGGGCAGAAGGTGGAACCCTGTGGGGAGGGCCAGAGATCCAGAGGGGGACCTTGTTGCTTGGATACGCCCAGGAGAGCCCACTGTTGGGTCATCCAGCAGGAGTTGTCTCCCAGACCCTGCGCAGGCTGGATGTTGGGGATTCTACAGTAAGTGAATGAATGAATGAGTGACTGAGGATGACTAATTTCAGGCTCTCCAATTGGACTAGGACTTATTTTAGTGTTTATTTATTAATTTTGAGAGAGAGAGAGAGAGAGGGAGAGAGAGAGTGAGCATGAGTGGGGGAGGGGCAGAGAGAGAGAGTCCTAAGCAGGCTCGGCACTGTCAGTGCAGAGCCAGAGACGGGGCTTGATCCCATGAACTGTGAGATAATGACCTGAGCTGAAGTCAAGAGTCAGATGCTTAACCAACTGAATCACCCAGGCTCCCCTGGACTAGAACTTTCTCAAGGGCAAGATTATTCACAATGCCTACCATGATGCTTGCTTGCTAGGAATTAAGTGTTAACGAATGTTTGTTGAGTGACTGAATGACTAAATACATGAATGAGTGAGAATGGCTGATCTTTAAACCCCCTATCAAGTTATAAAGGCAGGGTGTGAGTCCAATGCCTCCCATGTTTACCGCATGGTAGTTACTAATGTTTGTTAAATGATAAGAATGAATGAATGATTGGATGGATGGATGGTTTATGGATAAGATTTATAGGAGAAGGACAGAGAGCCTCTCTCTTATTTCATTGTTCTGAAGTTGGGAGTCAGAGAGAATTCAGCACAAATCCTCCTGTCCTCAACATCTCAAGAAATGGCACCATAATCCATCCAGTTGCTCTGGCCCCAGCCCTTGGAGTCCCTCTTAACTCATCTTTCCTCATGACCCACTATCCATCTGTCCTGTCAACACTTCCAGAATCTGACCATGTCTAATAACTCCTTCTCAGCCACCATTACATTGGCCTGGATTATCGCATGGGGATCCCTACCTGATTTCGTGGCTTTTTTCCTTGCCCACCCACAATCTGTTTTGCACACAGCAGCCTGCCTAACCATTTCAAGACATTAATCAGATCACAGCCCTCCTCTGCTCAAAACTTCTAAAGCTTCCCACTGCTCACAGAGCAAATGTCAAACTCCATGCAATGCCTCCCAGGTCCTGCAGGGTCCCCTGGTGTTTGTTCTCTCTGACCTTACCTCTCAACACTCTGTCCCTCATCTGCTCCCACTCCTGGCAACCACACAGGCCTGGGGGGGGGGGCATGGTCTGGGTCCCACAATTCAGCTGCTGTGAAATCCCAAGACAAAGGTACTCTTGACTTCCATGCTCCGCAACCCCCCCGCCTCCCCGAGAATGTTCAGGGTCCTTTGCAAATCTCATGAAGCCCTGGGGCCATCCTTGGGCACTTCACATCCAGTTTTGTAAGAGATCATAACTAAAGCATTCGTTCAGGGTGATGGCTTTCCGGAATTGATGTCCTCTTGCAGGGCTCACTCCCCTTGGGGATGTTTGTAGAATATCAGTTACCTCAAAATGTACTTTTCCAGTCTTCCTGATCTTGTGTAACCAGTTGGGATTTTGTTATTTTTTTGTCAAGAAAATTGGAGAAGAGTGGGCACCGTTGGGAGGAACAAACCTGTTGTCCTTGGCTCTTTGAAGGTCTGAACTTGGGAGTGGGGAGGGCTGTCAGTCCTGCCCCATTGCAGGATGTGGTGCTCAGGGCCACTGAGTCTAAAGAAATGAGCAGGTGAAGGGTGTAGACTTTCCAAGCCTGGTGCATGAGGAGGGAGCAGAAAGGCACCGCTCTGGGACGAACCCTGGATTTCCTTGTCCTCGTGGTGCTCCCATACCTGGCGGGGTGTGGCGGGTGGGGACACCAGACAAGTGGGGAGGGGGGTTATCAGAGAAACGACCTCCCTGAGGAGACAGAGTGGAATTCAAGGGAAAGCCTACAAGTTAGCTGGTGTCGTGTTTCCTCTTCCCCCACCGCCTGCCTTCCTGCCCCAGGCAGCTACCTCTAGGGACGGTGCCGCTGACATTTATTTGGTGGGCCTCATTCACTGTGCTAAGCCTGCTCCTTGTGTGATCTCATTCCACACGTGAGGGGTTGGGGACATAGAGAAACCCAGAGGCCTACAGAGCTCTGGGCTGGGACCAGGACGAGCTGCCACCCGGCAGGCTCTCTGGCTCTCTGTCCCTGCCCAGAGGAGTAAGAGGTTTCCTTTGGAAGGTGGAGCTGCTGGCTGCCCCAAACCTCAGCTAGTAGCCCTTTCCTTTACTATTTCAAATAACTTGCTTTAGAACAAGCTGCTTTACCTTTTTGGGGGGCATTTTCAAAATGTGATGACAACTTTGTCCAGAAAAAATAATGTAAAAACTGGTTAAAAAATGTTGCTGATAGTAGCAGGATTTCCATCACCCTCTTAAGCCGTGACCGTTGACACAAGTTAAAACCCCTGCTCTCCTGGTAACTGGCTTTCAAGGAGTTTGACTTGGATAAAATTTATTTATTCAGTCAGCCATTACTTCCTGTGGGCCTACAATGTGCCAGGCACTGTGCTTGGCTCTAGGCAATAACAGACACACAGCTTCTCTAGAGACTTATAGTCTGGGGAGAGAATCAGAATAAGACAAAATAAACAATACATGGAATAATTACAAATTGTATACCAAGGGGGGAAATTTGGGTGAGATTGAGAATAGGAGGGAGGCCACTTTGAGCAATGAGTAGGGAAGGTCTCTCTCAAGAAGGTGACATTTGAGCTGAGTCCAGAAGGAGACAGAGCCTGCATTGGGTGTAGACGGAGGAACGACACATTTGGCAGATAGTACTGTAAGGTCAAAGGGCCTGAGATGGGAAAGGGCTCAGCAGATTGGAGGAACAAAGGAAAATGGGTGTGGCTGGGTCTACTGGGTTAGAAATTGGTGCCCAGGTACCCAGGCTCATGTCCATGGCTCTAGGGAGGGGGTGTCCAGCATGACAAGGAGGCAGGAGTTTCCCCTGGTTGAACCAAGGGCCAAGCAGGCTTTTGCATGTGAGCGCCCTCCTATAGCTGGGTAAAGACATCCCCCTCCCTGCCAACTCCAGACTCCTCCCACAGCTGCTCTCTGGGCTCAAAGGCAGCTCCAGGTCCCCAGCCAAAGGCAGAATTCCTGAAACTCCAGGGGGCAGTAGAATGGGTGGAAGCAGAATGGTGGAAGTTTCCTGTACCTGACGAAGCAGGGTGGACTGGTTTGGTTTATTTTTTGGGAATCACTCTTCTGTGGAATGGAATTCACTATTCATGTAGGCATTCATTTATTCCACTTTTTGTAGAAATATATATTTTTAACATTCATAGAGGTCTACGACTGGAACTTTAACCCAAAGACAAATTTACTTGAAAAGGATGTGGAAGGTAGGCAGGGAGTGTGGTGCCATCTGAATGGAACATCGGGATTGCAAAAGGATGATGAGGATGTCTCTTCTGGGTTCTGGAGTGGCGAGAAATAGGGAAGGTGGAAAAGCTGGCGTTTCTGGTGCATTGCAGTGCTTTTGAGAGGACAAATGGGACTTGTAAAAATGCAGATTCCTGGGCCACCCCTGAGCAATTGAGTCAGCCTCTGGAGGTGGGACCTGGGAATAAGCTTCTGGGAGATTCTGCTGTACATGGTGCCTGAGAACCACTGAGCTGAAATAAGAATGATGATGCCAGATAACATTTGCTGAGAGCTGACTGTGCTCAAGGGGCAGTCGAAGTGCTTTCCTTTAATCGCTTCTTTAATCCCCCTCACAGCCCTCTGAGGTAGGTACTGTTGTGATTAGCCCCCCTTTGCAGAGGCACAGAGAAGTTGAGTCAGATCCCTGAAGTCACCAGCCAGGGCAGGTGGGGCTGGGGCAGGAGCGAGGCAACCAGACCCACAGAAGGGAGATCAGAGGAGCTTTCGCTCATTCCTCCTGTGCCTCCCCCTCCCACACCCCACTCTGCTCCCCAACACGATCCCACAGCCCTCACAGGCATTGCAAGGAGAGGCAGGAGGACAGCAGCAGACTCCTATTTTGCCCCTACTCTGCGCCAGGCTCTGCTCTAGGCTTTTGGTAGCTTAATCTCATGAATCCAATAGCCCTGGAGGGTTGTGTTGTTATTGCCCCACCTCCCAGATGCAGAGCCTGAGGCACAGAGAGATGGACTCACTTGCCCGGGGACACGCACTGGTGAGTGTGGGGCCAGGATTCAAAGCCAGGCTGTCTGGCTCTGTAGGCTCTGTCTCATCTCTGATAAATTCGCCCACAGCCCTTGCCCTTCAGCCTGGTGAGCCTGCCCTGGTGAGCCTGTCTTGTCCAGTGGCATTTCCTCTGGCATTCTACAGAGGCCACAGACGACTCCCTGGGACACACATGGCAACTGCCAAAGATTGCCAGTGAGCTGGAGTTGACCTAGCAGGGGGAGTGAAGACTGCAGGTCTCACCAAAACCATGAAGGCTCTGAACCACTAGGGGGCAGGAACTAGCCCCGTGAAGCCTGGGGTCCTACCCAGTGGAGATGTTCTCAGGAGGAAAGGAGGGAGGCAGGCCATTCACAGTGACCACCTATTCAGAGGCACGCCTGCCTTAAAAGTCAGCCAGTGGGGAGGAGGAAATGGGCTTCAGTCCTTCTTAAAGTGCACATCCAACCTCAGTATCCATTTAAGAAACTTGAACAGAAGGAGTGAACTAAAAACAAAGCAAGCAGAAGCAAGGAAGTGATAAAGGTTAGAATGGAAATTAATGAAATAAAAAAAAAAACATTAGAGAAAATCAGTGAAATCAGAAGCTGATGCTTCCAGAAGATTAATACAACTGATAAAACTCTAATCAGGTAGATTCGGAAAAAGAGAGAGAAGATGCAAATGACCAGCATCAGGAATGAGAGGAATGACAGCATTTCAGACTTTACAGGTATTAAAAGGAAATAGGAAATATTATGAATAACTTTATCTCAACTGATATTACAACATTTGGAGATGTGAATTGTGAGAACAGCAAAGGAAATTGGAAAAGAGGGAGGCATATATTTCCTAGGGCTTTCCTGCAGTCCTGCTGGACCAGCTGACTGGGGTCTGGGGTCTCTTTGGACCAGTTGTGATGGAAGGCCAATCCTGTTTACTTTATACATCTCTGCACTGTGTGTTTCCATTTTCATCTGTTTGTTTTTCCTTTTTTCCTCCATTCACCACACACTCACCACACCGAGCTCCTTGTGTTGAATGAAACCTCTGAGCCAAGATCAGTTGAATTTTTTTTTCTTGCTGCTTTTAGGAACTTTTTTTTTTTAAATAAATAGTGATACACTCTAGAGGGTTTATAAGAGGTTTTAGGCTTATACATACACACACATATATATGTATACATATATACACATACATATATATGTATACACACACACACATATATAAGTATATATATATTTGGGTTCATTCAGGAAAACTGAACTTGGAAAAGCACAAACTACTAAAGCTTCTCAAGAAGAAATAAATATGGGAATGCAAGCTGGTGCAGCCACTCTGGAAAACAGTATGGAATTTCTCAAAAAACTAAAAATAGAACTACTCTACGACCCAGCAATTTCACTACTAGGCATTTATCCAAGGGATACAGGTGTGCTGTTTCAAAGGGACACATGCACCCCCATGTTTATAGCAGCACTGTCAACAATAGCCAAAGTATGGAAAGAGCCCAAATGTCCATAGATGGATGAATAGATAAAGAAGATGTGGCATATATATACAATGGAGTATTACTCGGTAACCAAAAAGAATGAAATCTTGCCATTTGCAACTACGTGGATGGAACTAGAGGGTATGCTGCTAAGCGGAATTAGTCAGAGAAAGACAAATATCATATGACTTCACTCATATGAGGACTTTAAGAGACAAACAGATTAACATAAGGGAAGGGAAACAAAAATAATATTAAAAACAGGGAGGGGGACAAAACAGAAGAGACTCATAAATCCAGAGAACAAACTGAGGGTTACTGGACAGGTGTGGGAGCGGGGATGGGCTAAATGGGTAAGGGGTACTAAGGAATCTACTTCTGAAATCATTGTTGCACTATATGCTAACTAATTTGCATGGAAATTTTAAAAAATAAAAAAATAAAACAAGTTAAAAAAAAAAAGAAAAAAAAAGAAGAAGAAGAAATAAATAACCCAAGAAGCCCTGTATCTATTAAAGATATTGAATTTGTGGATAAAAACCTTAGGACACAGAAAACTCTAGGCCGAGATTGCTCCATACCAAACACCACATTATACCCAGCTATTCCAGAAAATTGAAGAGGAGGGCATACTTATTAAGTCCTTCTATGAAGGCAGCCTTACCCTAATACCAAACACAGACTAAGATCAATACTACAGACCAACATTTGTTATGAACATAGAGACAGAAATCCTCAATAGCATATTAGTGATTTCAACAGATTTAAATGTATAGAAAGGGTAATACATCATGACTATGTGGGGGTTTATCTCAAGAAATCAAGGTTGGTTTAACATTTGACAATCAATGTAATACATCATATTACAAACTTGATAGATCAGATTTCATGTAGTCAATGAAGGATATCTAAGATTGCCTGGTTATTTGATATCCCATGCTAAGGTATTCATCTCTACCAGGACTCAGTAGCAATACAGGAACTATTTTTCAAAGTTAAAGCAGTTATCTGCAGACTAGGATAGAGCATGTATCCAAAGCCCTAGAGATCTGTGCTGTGTTTCTCCTATTAGAGCTGCCAGTACATCCATAAACATCCTCACTTGCCATAGATACTTTGAAAGTATAATTCGTTCTGCCTAGGTCATAAGGACAAAGTGGTAGAGAAGTTTGCACTGCTTGCTGGAAAGCCTTTTCTTGCTCTGATTCCTACTCAGACTGGTCCCTTAAGAGTTACTCAGTAAATGCATCAGAATACTTTTAATTGTGGTATATATTACCTTAAAAGTTTAAAAAAAATTAAAATGGCCAGTGAAACTTTGTGTTGTTTTGTAAGAATAAGCATTGCCATGGCACAGCAACTTATTTTTAATCTTGGGAGGGATATCCTGGCATGCTCCAAACCATTGTACTTGCAGAAACTTCATCAAAGTGGTGGGAATGTGGGCTTTTATGAGATTGCATCTCATCTTCTTGCTTGTGTGTATTTTACTGATGCCTTTAAATTCTTGCTAATTCTTACTCCTCAAGTTTATCAGCATACTGTTAATAATGTATTGGACATATGTGATGCTCTGTGATGTCAATATGACCAAGATTTTTGTAAACTATATTATGGTAGAGAGCAGGATTGCTGAATAGCACTGAGAAAAACTATGAAGGTGTGCTGATAGCCCTGCCAGGTAAGGCAAGCCAATTCTGATGGCCCCTAAATCTTGGAATAGAAGGAAAAATGTTTTCAAGGGCAACAGTGAATCCCAGGTGTCAGAGGCTGGATTGACTTTAAAGACAGTGAACAGTCTTGTTAAATGAGGATGGGATAAGTATTGTGAGTTTTGTTTTTTTTTTTTTCTAGTGTGTCCAATTGGTTAGGCTACAGTCTCCAGTTATTTAATCAGATGCTAACCTAGGTGTTTCTCTGAAGGGAGTTTTCAGTCCATAATGAAATGACTTAATGTAAGGGAGAGTATCCTAGATAATGCAGGTAGGATTAATTCAGTTAGTTGAGAGGACTTAAAAGCAATGCTGAGGGCAGAGAAGGAGAAAGGGGGAGAGAGAGAGAGAGAGAAGAGGGAGGAGGAGGAGGAGGAGGAAGGGAAAAAGAAGGAATATTTCCTGTGGGCAGCAGCTTCAGTGCTTGACTTTCCTTTCCTGAAAACTTGACCTATGGATTTTGGTCTGGCTTAGTCAACCCCCATACTCATGTAAGTCGATTCCTTCTCATCCCTCTCTTTGTCTCTCTCTCTCTGCATTAATCCTGATTGATACAAGTATCAGCATCTTTTTGACTCTCAAACTAAAACAATGGTATCTGTCTCTCCAGTTCCCCAGTGGTGTAGTATTGCTTTGGTTTATTATCCTGTTACAAGAGAAAGCTCCAGGAGTTTCCACTTGGCCTTTCCTCTCCCGAAAGCTCTCCCTCCATGGATCACAGAGCCAAGTGGGGATTCTGCCAGTTGCTAATTATTTCTATTCCAATTAGACATTAAAGAATTGGAGAAATAATCACAGACTGGGTCTGTGTAATTATCAGGCCCATTCTGAATCAAACTTATGCCCAAACTCCACTTATCATTTGACAAACACAAACCTGCTTTGCTGGACCGTAAAGGTATTTTGGGTTCCTGGAAAATAGCATAAATTCAGAGATCCAGTATCTTGTATCCCCAAAAGTTCTGGGTATTTTTCCCCAGTGCACTATGATTCTACTAAATGTCAACAGGCCAGTTTGGGAAATACTTGAAGGAAGATTTACAGCATATGCTGTGGCAATATTCCAGGATCCCTTGCCTCCCCTTCAATCAAGAGGTTCTTGATTCTGAACTGGCTTTTAACTGCAAATTGGGTGAAAGGCTCTGACTTTCAATTTTGGCAACCCAAGTCAAGTTTCTGGATTCCAAACCGGGAGATCCTCTTAATTAACATTTAGCAGGTGAACGATTTCCTTTCTAGGAAAACTGTGATCAATTAGCAATTGCCAAATATTCTGATTACCAATTCATCCTTGCTACCCATTACAATAAGCATGCCCTCTTGTTTCTGCCAGTTAAGCTCCACCACTTGCTCTCTGTTACTTGTATATCTCACTGTCCCCCATTGAAATCAGGGAATCCTTTTCAATGGCAGCATCTCCCAGATGTGGTGGCTCCCAGAAAATAGCCACCACAGATCTTTTCAAGGATGTGGGTACCCTTAACTAATGTAATTTTCAATATCTTAGTGAAGAGATTGTCCTTTGGACCCTCTCAGGAGATGTAATTTGGGACATATGTGTTGGCAAAAGATCAATCCACTCCAACAGTCCAATCTCCCCAAGCCTTTAGATTAGTTACTTATATTGTACCTAGAAAGTTCTCAACCTTATTCAATGAAGGCCATTTTTTAAATGTTTTATTTTATATTAGAGAGAGAGAGAGAGAGAGAGAGAGAGAGAGAGAGAGAGAATGAATCAGAAGCAGACTCCAGGCTCCCAGCTGTCAGCACAGAGCCTGATGCGGGGCTTGAACTCATGAGCAGTGAGATTATGACCTGAGCCGAAGTCAGACACTAAATCAACTTAGCAACCTAGTCGCCCCGAATGAAGATCATTATTGAGTTCAATTTCCAATAACCAACACGGTAAACTATCAAAGCTATTTTTAACTATGTGATCTAATATTAGACCCGGAATCTTTGATAAAAGCACTCATCAATTAATTAGGAACAACCCAGTGTTATATTCTATCTTCCTTGGTCTAACATATTTAGAATCAATTGCTATACATATTCCTCATGTCTGCTGATATAAATTGGCAAAAAAGGTAATTATTTTGAGTATATAAGTTATTTTATCCTCTATTCTTGCTCCCCTGGAGCATGCTGAGGTTTGAACCTAGTTATGGATCTAGTGACAACAAAGGGTGGTTGGGATGAGTTTTAAAGATCTTGGAGGAGAAACCCCATGGAACTGGGAAACAGACTTCTGAGGAAGGGACTCTTGTTGGCTGGTGCAGTATTTTGAGGAACATAATAAAGCTGGTTTGGAAGCATTAAACAAACAAACAAACAAACAGACAGACAAACAACTTGTACACCGAATCCACCTTTCCCTGATTGGGTGAAAAACCATTGCTGGGTGATGGTTAGAGGAACAGGAAGCAAACAGAAGAGAGGATATTTCTTTTCTCCTCTTTCAGCCTTGCAATCTCCCTCTAGTAAAGGATACTAATAAGGAGCAAGCCAGTAAAAAAGATAGGTGGTTTTCAGAGTCCCAGACCCAGCATTGCAAATCAGAGTACAGAAAGATAGATTTGTAACCAAGAGCTGAAAGCTTAATAAAAACACAATTTATTTAAGAGCAAATGATGTAATGTATGTACGCACAGAAGAGTGCCAGGCATGAATCAAGGTAGTGATAAGGGAAAAAAAAAAAAAGGAGCAGAAGCAGGTGGGAAGTAGATTGGAGTGATCATCCAAAATTAATTTGTAATGACTTGAGGAACATGAACACTGAATAAGGGTTCACTGGTGTTGTCCATGAAGAAAGTTATAAATGACCTAAAGTAAGTTATTTTGAGTTGGGGAAATAAGCCAGATTATCCAAAATTGAGCACTAGATAAAGGTGAGAAGTTTGAAAGAATGAATAGCAATATGTCTCTTGAGAAGTTTGGTGATATAGGGAAGAAAAATGGAGTTACCAGGGCCAAGATATGTTTTCTTCCATAAGCCACAACTTTGTAGGTTGCCTGAAGGACTTACTGGATAAGACCAAAATTCTCACTTCACAGTGGAGAGATTGTGGCCCAAAAAGGGGAGCTACCTAAGGTCACAGAATCTTCCAGAAAACACCTCAGACAAGACAGGAAGACTTATTCCTTAGTTTTTGGGAATCTCCAGACCAGAGTGTTGAAGTATTTCTGATATAAAGATTAAATTAACCTAGGCATCCTCCTCCACTGTGCAAATTTTTGTCATCACGATCAGACCCACCACCATCTCTGGCTATCTGTGCCCCTGTCCACATTGCACTATGGAGGCAGGACGGCCCACAGCTCAGAGCTGCAAAAAAAATTTTTATTGCGAAGATATTACAGGGAATCAGCACATGGATTCTGGTGAGAAGTTACAGGGAAATAGCCTCCATACCCAGAGAAGTAGGGATCCTTGAGTCCAGGGTGAGTAATGAAATTCCAGGTAGCAGCTGAATAATCAACATGAACATCTAGGATCATCGCCATACAGGTGATGGTCTGAAGTGTGGAGGATATTCCAAAGAGATCAGCAAGCAGTACCTGATTCTGTGTGAGATAATCAAGATGTTAGTCAATAGCATACTTTCCTTTTTTTGAGAGAAGGGGAAGGGCAGAGGGAGAGGATCTCAAGCAGGGTCCTCGCTGTCAGCGCAGAGCCCCATGGGGGAGGTGGGTGGGGCTTGAACCCACTAACCATCAGATCATGACCTTAGCTGAAATCAAGAGTTGAATGCTTACTCTACTGAGCCACCCAGGCGCCTTTTTTCTACCCCCTTTTAAGGAGGCTGTAAACCAGAGCTGAGAGCCTCTTCTCCCGGATCTCACTTCCCTCTGGTACTGCTGTCCACTCTCCATGGTGCTGAACCATATTCCAGTTTGGACATCCATCCACTGCCTATCCCTGGATAAAAAAATTTGCTGTGTTCCCTGTACTCTCTCTCGTCAGATAAGATGAATCTTCCTTCTCACCTTGCCTTACTTCATGACACAAGGATGTAATATATTGTCAGATGTCCTGCTTGACCAAAAGATATATTTCTTACTTTTAATATTGACAGCATAGTCACATTTACAAAATACTTTCTAGGTTGAACCAAATATGTCTGTCGACTGAATATAACATGGGGGCACAGTTGGAGCTGCTGTGTTAGATGGCAGCCTAGATGTTTTTGTGGGTACAAATGAAATGCTCTAGGCTTTTCAAAGTTTTGCAACTGGCAGCAAGTTAGTCAGAACTGCACTGTCCAATATGGCAGCCACTAGCCATACATGGATGTTGAGTACTTCAGTTGCAGCTAGTCCAAATTGAAATGTGTTATAATTATGAAATACACACCAGATATCAAAGAATTAGCACAAAAAAGGAATGTAAAACATTTCATTGATAATAATCTGTTTCCTTTTCCTGTAAAAATTTCATCTCTAGAAAACTCTAAGCTACATGTGTGTTTTGTGTTATATTTCTATTTGGACAAGATTACTTTAGAATCTTACATAACTAAGCTATCAGCCCAAAGACATAGATTCCATTATGGTATTGGCCATTCAGTTTTTTATGCCCCCTTTCATGGATTTCACCTTCTTCTCGGTGGCTCACTCCATCATGTGAACCTTTATTTTTAGAAAGCATATGTATAGTTCACTATACACTTCTCCTTGGCCCTCAGAGGAGGATGCCTCCATCCTCCATGACTCCTATGACCAGTCACCTAAAGCTTCTTCCCATTGTTTAGAGCATCAGGTTCTTTCCTACTCCTGTATATTTGCACATCATGTATCCTCTTCTTTTAATGCATTTTCCCATAAAAAAACTCTCAACCATTCTTCAACATCAAGTTTAAATGCTGTGTTCTCTGTGAAGTCTTCTTGGAAGTCCTCAGGCAGTGCTACTGGATCTTGCCTCCTTACTTCCAGAGAACTCCAACCAGAACACCTTACTGCATATGAAATTGCCTATTTATTTGTCTTATCCTTTACTAGACTTGGGACTCTTGAAGTCAGGGACAAGTCTAATTCATTTTTTGTAATCCTGGCACCTGGGATAAAACAAGGAATAGAAAAAGTCCTTGCTGGGGTGCCTGGGTGACTCAGTCAGTTAAGCATCTGACTTCAGCTCGGATCATGATCTCATGGCTTGTGAGTTCAAGCTCCACGTTGGGCTTTGTGCTGACAGCTCAGAAGCTAGAGTCTGCTTCAGATTCTGTGTCTCCCTCTCTCTCTGTCCTTCCCCCACTCATGCTCTGTCTCTCTCTCTCCCTCAAAAATAAATAAGAATTAAAAAAAAGAAAAAGTCCTTGCTTTCATGAAATATATATTCTGGTAGGGGAAACAGAAAAGAAACACATAATATAGTAAAAAGTCAGATAATAATGAATTTTATGAAGAAAAATAAGCAAGGAAGAGAGTGGCAGATATGCTTTTTTTTTTTTTTGAGAGATCTAAGAGGGTGATACTTGAGCAGAGTGTATTCAGCACAGAATAGTTGTAAATAAATACATGATGCATGAATAGTAACATCTTCTTTTACAGAAACCTTGAAGGGTATCTCCTGTAACTGAGCCCCTTCCACATCTCAGCCACATTGCTCCCCTTTCTTGCTTCCAAAAGGAAGACTCATTCCTGTCTCAGGGCTTTTGCACATGCTTATCTTCCTGTCTGTGATCTTGGCACAACTGGGTCTTGGCACAACTTCTGCCTTATCATTCAGGGCTCAGCTGAAAGATCTCAAAGAGCCCTCTGCCTGACTATACTCTCTTAATGTGATGCCTCCCTCTCTGCCCCCCCCCCCATCACTCTCTTTCACACCCCACTTTGTTTTCTGCATAGTACCCACCACCCTCTGGAATTTAGCTGACTATACATTTATTTCTTAGTTCATTGTCAGCACACCCAACTAGGATACAAACTTCAGGAAAGCAGAGGCTTTGTGTTATTCACGGCCATATTCCTAGCAGTTAGCACATAGTAGATGCTTAATTGAAATTTTATGAATGAACAAATGACATATTTATAATGACCCTAAAGGCCAAGTGTCATCACTAAGGAATGGAAATATGCTCTGATCTCTCACCAGATTGGTGCAAACATGGCTCCTTTACTTTGCGGATATTTCGACTGTGGCTTGGTACGTGCCGTGCTGCAGCAGCAGACCTAGAAGGCAAACAGATACCTTAGACAGTGGGAGTAAAGGAGGACCAGAGAGGCCAAAGGAGCTTTCTCCTGCTCCAAATGGGGGCAGAGCAGGGTCAGGGAATGAATCAAATGCTTGGAGTCACAAGGCTGGGCCTGGAGGCTATGCTTAGTTGCTGGTATCTCTGATCACCTCAGTGACAGTTCTGGACCTTGGTTTCCTCATCCGTAAATTGGGAACAGCTACTCCCTTCCAGACTAATAACTGAAGATCTGTACATTGAAATGAGATGGTGGGGGAAGTTGGCATTATAGCAGCTGGGTCCCCATTTGTCTGGTCACCTCTCCAGAATGCTAGCCCAATATCAGTATTCGTTGAGCTGCCCCACTCACATTTACTTTGGGTGAATCTGGGAACCAAACTTTGGGAGCTTTAATACTCATCCAGATTAACTGCCTCAAACTTCCTACTTCATAAATAGTGAGCTCCCTGTCAATGGAGGTATGTGAAGAGAGGCCAGAAAACCGCTTGTCAGGAGAGACATTTAAAGGAACTTTAGAAACTCCAGCATCTAGCACTTGGTAAGGACTAGTGAATCTTCAGTGAATGAAGGGGGAGTCCTTTCAACCCAGAAATTCTGTTGGTTTTCAGATTCCTGCTGGGGGCTTCAGCTGTCTGTTTTAGCTTCTGGCAGACATGGAAACTTTGGGTGCCTGGAGATAGAGACTATTGGAAGGAAGCAGTCTTTGGGTTGAAACCAGGTCAATTTTCTGCTCATAATGTAGCATCATCTAATCTAGGAGGAAAGTTAAGAGGAATCAGGCAGCTTTTCTCCCCCAGAGTAGCTTCCATTTATATCTCATTTTCTCTAGGCTTTTGGGACCAGAATAGAATTGAAACCACCATGTTCTTGGCTAGCGGTGGAGCTTCAACCGCTAGTGAAGGCAAAGTGCTTAACCCTGGGAATAGCGCACAGGACTTCCTCAGTAAATGACAGCTGAGTTAATGAGGATTGTTATTAGTAGGGACCATTCTGCTTCATCAGGGATGGGATGTTTTGTCTGGGGGAAGGGTTAGGGGAGAGGAGATTAAAAGAGTGAAGGAGGAGTCTGAGCTTTCTCCTTGGGTGTTCCTATGTCTTCTCACCACCAGCACTTACTAATCAGTTGGTTAGTCACTTGCGGATTCAGGTTATAAAGCCATGAATTAATGAAAGGACACATCTGAAAGACAAAGAAATATGCAAGAGTCAGAAGGAGGACTCTACCAATGGTGGCTGAATATTCAGGGGGCAATCAAGGCAAACTCTCCTTCTAAGCCAACGTAGTCTAGAGAACGACCAGGTAGGGGAGTTTGGGCGACAGACTGCCTTGGGGTCACATGTCAGCTGAGCTATTTGGCAGCTATGTGACTTAGATTAGTCATTGGCCATCTCTGGAACTTTTTCTTAAATCTGGCAAATGGAAAGAACATTGTTATTTAGAGTATGAGACTGTTTGTAGGGTAAGAAAATTCATGTGAGATACTTAGCGCAGTGCCTGTGTGCTTAACGAATATTAGCTGTTAATTTTTGTGATTACTTACACTTATTTTACAGATAAGGAAACTGAGTCTTGAAGAGGCTTATCAACTTGTCTCCAGTCGCACAGATGCTGATTTTGACTTGAAGAATTAACTAATATCCGTAAAGCACTTCACCAGTGCTGGCTGCAGAATGGGAGCTTCATAAATGCCACTTCCTCTCTCCCTAACTCTCCTTCCTGGAAGATTTCCTTCCAGTTTATTAAGAAGACACAATCCGCCAAGCTCTGAGTCTCAGAGTCAAAAACTTAAGGAGTCTGGGTTTGTATACTTACTTTTGCTCCAAAATTATGGATTATCACGTTTCCCAGGGCTCTCTCTATGTTTTCCACAATAAAGTTTTTCATTGGGGTGATGCTAAATGAAGAATGAAAGTAGAGCAGATTAAATTCTCCAAAACCTTCCTTTCTTTTTTTTAGAAAGTATTTATTTATTTATTTATTTATTTATTTATTTATTTATTTATAGCGAGGGAGTGAGCCAATTGGGGAGGGACAGAGAGAGGGAGAGAGAGAATCCCAAGCAGGCTTCGTGCTGTCAGGCAGAACCTGATGCGAGGTTTGAACTCATGAACCATGAGATCATGACCTGAGCCAAAGTCAAGAGTCAGACACTTAAATGAGCCACCTAGACACCCCACCAAACCCTCCTTTCTTTACATCACTTATGTATTTAGTTGACCCCGCATTATTTAAACTCCTTGTTTCTATGGCGCTCCATACCTAGCCTTGCCCTTCTGCTCCAACCTACCTCTTAGGACTCCTTAAAATTAATCTTTTAATTTGTTTATTTTCTAATTTATTTATTATTTATTTTAGAGAAAGAGAGAGCACGAATAGGGGAGAGGGGCAGAGGGAGAGTGAGAGAGAGCAAGAGAGAATCTTAAGCAGGCTCCATGCTCAGCATGAAGCCTGACATGGGGCTCAGTCCCACGATCCTGGTATCATGACCTGAGCCGAAATCAAGAGTTGGGCACTCAACCGACTCAACCACCCAGGTGTCCCTGAAATTAATCTTTCAATTTAAATCACCTTGCCCTCATCATTGTTCCCCATCACCTCCCTCTCCTTGCCTATTTCATTCTTCTCTTCTGGAATGCTTTCAGCTTCTACCACCCTTTTAGATTCTGATCACTCTCTTTCTGGCACGCTTTCCCATTCTTCTGATTATCTATGTTCCAATAGAACTTATCTCCTTAGCCTGATAGTTATGCTTTAATGGAAGGAATAGTGTAATATCATTCTTCAGTTGGGGGAGATGAGACAAAACCAGGAAACAGCAGTGTAAATGTGTCTTCATGTTCCTGGCTCAGTTTGTAATCCTTACAAGTGAGGGTAAATCTCATTCTCAGGCAAAGTGTTTGTGTCTTTATTCTATAAAAAGCTTACATAAAAATCAGCTGATCTATCACTTCCAGCCTGAAGACTCAGATTTCCCTCAAAGGAAAAACTGGTTTTCTTCAACATATCAAAAGACATGGAGCCACACTGACAGAGTTGAGCAGAATGGCTGTGAGTCAAGGACACTGTATCTGGAACAGAACAGGAGGACATTACCAGACCTGTAAGGGCTCAGAAAAGATTCCACACTCAGATATTTCTTAAAACAGTGAGCAACTGTGAAATGAATCAAAATAAAATTCATGAATGAAAAAGACACGGTGTACAATAGGTTGGTGATGACTATCGGATTCATTTATTCATGGGGGGTATAGCTCAGTGGTAGAGCATTTGACTGCAGTTAATCATAGATGTGAGCCTAAATTTTAAAAAATCTTACAAAGAATATTGTAAAAAAGAGATTACAAATGTAGAAGGTAACTTAGTAAAAGGGCAAACCTCTGAAAACAGTTACTCTGAAGAGGAGAGGTCACAGACTAATACACAAATGATGACATCCTTGCTCTACTGACAGTCAAGAGAATGGCACCCATGGGATTTTCTGCTGAAATTTCCTACTGAAGAGAAAAGTTGTAAACATGAGAGTTATTGGTCAAGATTGGCTATAGGGTGAAAGTGACCAATGCCAGCCAGAAACACCTCACTTCAGTTCTATTGGCGAGGTGTTTGGTAAGTGATGTGGAATGCCTTAAAACTATTATATACCTTCAAATTTGAAAGTCATAAAACTGTTTATACTTTTTCAATCATTTCACGAATCTATAATTTCCTGCACTAAAAGGTTCAGGATTATTTATAATAGCAAAAAATTCAGAAATAACCTAAATGTCAACCAATAATCAAGTGAGCCTGCTTTGTTTGTCCTTGGTGCTATTATTCAGTGAACCTCTTTTCATGTCAGTGAAAATATTATTTTCATAATAAAAAAATTTTTAAATTCTATGAAGTTCTATTTGTAGGACATACCTCCCCATATGCACAAAAGACTCATTTGGAAGGTATGCTTTGGTGTTGACGTGTTTCAGGTGAAGCCTCCTAGGGACTTCATCACAACCAGTTGGATGCAGAGAGAGAAAAATGGAGAACTCACAAATTTCCGGATTGGATCCATACAGTCTCAGGAACAATCCTGCAATGCCCAAAGGTGAGTTGGTATCTGTTGTCTACATCCTTCTCCAAGTAAAGTTGGACTTTCATATCTGTCCGTACATGGAATATGTAGGGATTAAGAGCCGGAAACCTGTGGGAGGGAAGTATTAAGGCTGGTGGGGGAGAACCTCAGAGCTTATTTTACTCCCATTTGTTTCTAAAATGAAGGTTCCCCTGGTTTGCACAGGACTCTCAAAATCACCCTGTTGAGATCATTTCCTCATCTTTCAAAAGAGATAATTCAGGACTGGAGAATGGGAATGGCTTTCTCCAAGTCGGCCATCCAGCCAGTGGATAAGCCAGGTAGGTCTGCATTCGGGGTGTATACCTAATACCCACTATCTCTGGCTTGGGGGACAGTTAGAAAGGAAAAGGTTGATTGTAAGTATGGCATCTTATCAAAACTGAGAGACTGAATTTGCAAAGTACTCTTCTAGAGGTCACCAACTCCACTGCCTCCAGGACCAGGCTTGAGATGGAAATGAATCAGATAGAGCAGGGGCTGGTTTCACAGGGAGAGGCGACAACTGTGGTGAACTGAGGAATGTCTGGTCTCTCTGAAGACACCAGTGCAGACCAAACAAAACACATCTGTGGACAATCTCTAGTCAATGGTGCCAAGGGGCACTGCCATCTAGAGCACATTCTGTGTTCTCGTCTTAAGTTGTATTCAGTCAGGGCTGAGTGGGCTCATGAAGTCCAAATAAATGAAGGTGGGGTTCTCTGGATAAAGCAGGGAAAGGAATCTGCTCAACCTTCCCTGCTTTCCCTAGAGGGATCCCAGCTTGGAAGCATTCAGTTATTCTGCAGGCTCCAAATTCTACCCATAGAGTGACCCAGGCCTGGAGAGGGAGGGTGTTTTACCCCAACAACACAATGAGCCTTGCTAAGATTATACTGGACACCGTTTAGTTATGGCTACTTCCCAAACCCCCACACACCTGTGCAAAAATACAGAATTGAACCAGTGACTTGCAGCTGTTACTTACTTTATTTGTATAGAAAACGCCAATGGCATCCGTAAATCAATACCCTTGAAGTCAGGGGAGGTCTCAATGAAGACCTGAAAAAGTCGAAGGTCTTTCATCTGTACCCTGTGTGAGAAAAGCAGGGAAGATTGTGGCTCTAGCCACTGGGGGCCCCACTTTGTGTAAAGGCAGGTCCCCTACAGAGCAGAGGCTGAATGTATGCAAAGACAGTTACTGACTCATTAATCATGTAATTTATTGTACAGCTGCTATGTGAGATAAGCACTGAGAATATAGCCCTGAACAAAAAAACCTCTTGCCTTAATGCATCACAGAATGGTCATCATGTCTAGCCCTTTGGCCAGCACCAAGCAGGCTGGAATATGAATAAAGTAGAATACTGAAAGCTATAGACAGCTCATGCTTGGGCAGAGTGTGTGTGTGTAAAACAATAAACCCTGTAAGTGAATGCATACAGAACGTGTCGGGTGATGGGTGCTGTGAAGAAAAAGCCTGGTGGGATCAGGTGAAGAGGGTAACACTGGGAATAGTGACATTTTAGAAAGAGTGTCAGGGAAGGCTTCTTACAGGAGGTGACACTAGGGCAGAGTCATGAATGAGTGAGGGTACAGGTAGATCATAAAGATGGCCAGAGGAAGAAAGGACCAGGGAGAAGACAAAGTGCATAGGCCCTGAGGCTGGATCAGCAACAGGCTCAGCATGGCAGGTGGCAGGTGGGCAAGGGGAAAGAGAGAGGGCAGTCAAGACCAGGTCACAGGGGGCCTTGTGGGACAATGGTAAGACTTTTGGGTTTGGTTCTAAGAGCGACTAGAAGACATTGGAGGGTTTGAGCAAGGGAGTTACAGTGTCTGGCCTACTTCTCAGAAAGATGCTTCTGGATACTGGTGGAAGGAATGGGGGAGGGTGCTTGAAGTGGAAACAGTGGAATCTGGGACCACAAGTCAGGGGAAGATGCTGGTGGTTCACACCAGATGAGGTGGAGAAAATGGTCAGACCCCTGGGTGTGTTTTGAAGATAGAGCTGACAGAGTTTGCAGACAGGCTGCATGGGGGTGTGAGTGAATAGAGGGGTGTTGGACGATGTCAGGAGTTTTGGCCAGAGCAGCAGGATGGATGGAGCTTCATTAGCTAAAATGCGCTGGGCTGGGGGTGCCTGGGTGGCTCAGTTGGTTGGGCGGCCGACTTTGGCTCAGGTCATGATCTCACGGTCTGTGAGTTCGAGCCCCGCGTCGGGCTCTGTGCTGACAGCTCAGAGCCTGGACCCTGTTTCAGATTCTGTGTCTCCCTCTCTCTGACCCTCCCCCGTTCATGCTCTGTCTCTCTCTGTCTCAAAAATAAATAAACGTTAAAAAAAATTAAAAAAAATAAATAAAATAAAAAAATAAAATGGGCTGGGCTGGAGGAGAAGCAGGCTGGGAGGCTGGGAATCATCAGTAGTTTTCAACGTGCTAAGACAAGGGACCTGCATCTTCTACACTCTGGTTGTCAGATAGCATTGATTACTATGATTACCACATCGTTATTTGTAGAGGTTGTTGTAATTGGTTCTGCTGACTGGGGGCTTGCTGAGGACAGGGAGCTGTGTAAGCATGGTTCATGTGTTGTTTCATTTAATATTCACAACAGTCCTGTAGGGTTGGATGCTATAGTTCCCCATTAATAGGGGCAGAAGTTGAGACTCAGATAGGGGAAGACACTGGTGGTGCTCTCACAGCTGGTGAGCAGCCATTCTCTTCCCAGACAAAGAGATTGGACCCCTGTCTTTAGCACCTCCCTAGCTTCTGCCTCTGCTCCCAGTGGGAATTTCTCCCAACCAGGGGTTCTTAGTCCATTAGAGTTGGAAAGGCTGTTAGTTGATGGAAGGGGCTCTGTAGAGTCAAGGAAATGCCAGAAGGCTGCTAATAAACCAACAAATCAGGACAGTCTGGACATGGGGGTTTGTGATCAAAGGCCACTCACATAAAATTGGCTTCCGCATTGGTGAGCTGGTGGCCCAGGACAAGGCTGAAGATATCCTTCAATGGCCCCTGGAAGTCAATTGTCTGCAGGGTGGGAAGAAAGTTCATACCAAGGAGTCCTTGTGTCAAAGCTGAAAAACATATCCCCCCCCCACCCCCCATTAGACATTTAGATGCCAAAGATTCTCAGACGCAACCTTGACCTCTGAGAATGTCCCACATGTGGTGCTTATTCTTCATTCACCTAGTTTCCCTGGTCTGCTTGGTGCCGGGCCAAGTTCCCAACACAATCATTCAGCAAATATTTTTAGAGGCCTACTATGTGCCAGGGCCATTCCAGGCTGTACCAGTGAGAATAGGCAGCATTCTTTGCCCTTGTGGAGCCAGCATTCTGGTGGGGATGAGGGGAGAGAGATGATAAAGTAGTGAATAAAGGGACATGTGTGAGTCAAGTGCAGATAAGTGCCATGAGGGGGCTGGTTTCAAAATATTCAACAACCAGTTGGGCATAGGCACCAACCAACCAGAGAGGACATCAACCATAGTCCTGTAGCCTGGTTCTGTGGCTCCTGGGCTGTGCCAGGTGTTGACTCATTAGATTTTGGTTGGTGAGAAGCCTGGAGTCCTGGGATTAAGGTAGGATGGTTGGGGTGTTGAGAGGGGGCCACCTAGGGAATCTCTGAGCAGGGGCTACTTTCCAAGGAGCTTAGAAAAAATTTTTCAGTATTTTAACCACTGCAGCCATACTGTGCATTCTACTGAAGCTATTTCTGTCATGAGGGAAAAATAAAAGGCAGAGTGAGGAATTGAGAATATTGAGTGAGGGTGGTAATTCATGCAAGGAGGTCAAGAAATGTCTTCTGCAAATGCAACATTTTTAGCAGAGACTTGAAAGAAGGGAAGGGAGACTTGATGCCAGAAGAGTGTTCCAGGCAGAGGGACCAGCAAGTGCTAAGGTCCTGGGATGTGCTTTATGTGTGGAGGAGGCTACTGTGGCAGAAGGGGAGCCAGTGATTGGTGGCGGGGAGGGTGGTAGGAGAGGTGAACAGGAGCCAGTCCAGGTAGGGCTGGGTCTTTTGATGGTGAATTTTAATAGATAAATCAGGGCAAGGAGACAGGAAAGAGGGAATCTTGGGAACACAGGATTAAATATAGTAATGCGATGATCAGAGCAGCTAATGATTCATTATGTTAACTGTGTCCCAGACACTATGCTAATTAGAACTTAACCCACATTGGCTGATGGTCTAGAATTTTAGGAGAAGCCTATGGGTTTGACCAGTCCAGGTATGACCCAAGGCAAGACAATCTCACCATCAGTGATGTGGGAAGAAACTCTGGAGAGGACCTCTTGAGCAGAGGATGAAGCAAGCAGCCCACAGAGGAGAATGAAGAGGATGGAGACCTTTAGCATCTTGGGTCAGGTACCTGTAGGGAAGCAGGCAGAGAGGGTCAGCTATGGGGTCATTCTCTGAGGGGGTCTCCCCAGAGCTTGAGTCTATGGTGGCTACAGGACTCATGTGGACCTACTTTACAGATGGGGCCAGTGAATTTCAGAGAGGAGACATGCTTTTCCACATAGTATAGAGCAAGAAATGAAAGGTACAAGAGATGAAGTCAGCTCCCCAAGGCCAGTGGAGCTGGACATGCAGCTTTTCCTGCAGGGACACAGTCTTCCCCAGTAGAGCTGCCCTCTGCCGCTGTGA
Organism: Panthera tigris; assembly: GCF_018350195.1. Lineage (NCBI taxonomy): Eukaryota > Metazoa > Chordata > Mammalia > Carnivora > Felidae > Panthera > Panthera tigris. The sequence continues at coordinate 25,639,793 of NC_056662.1, forward strand.
GAGACTGCACAATGTTATAGTTGCAGGAACAGTCTCTGAAGCCCTCCACTCCTTACCAGGTGTGGGACTGTGGGATTTAGGGCAAGTTGCTTCACCACATGACATTGTATGGAGGGCATCTTATCCTCATTTTACAGGAGTCATTGGTGGTGATGTGCACTGGCTTCAGAGACAGACAGGCCTGGGATGGAATCCCAGCTCTGCCACCTACTACTTGCTGGACAATCTGGGCAATGCAGAGTTTTGCCGAGATGAGGCAATTTCCTCATCTGGAAAATGTGGATGATACACACCCATACCTTCCTCTCAGCCTTGTCATAAGTACTGAGCACAGCACTCTGCATATTGGAAGTGCTCCATAAATGGTCACCATTATGCTGATGAGTTTTATGATTATAATGATTCTCATTTGGGATTCAACTCTTCCTGAGTTGGCAGGAAACAATACGTTCGATGGCATGGACATGTCCCTCAGAGTATGGACATGTCTAGAGTATGTGGAGGGCGTGCTTCTGGGTTGGAACTTTCTGCTTATATGGCATGGGCCGGGATAGGTCTTCAGGACGTTGACACTTACTCACACCCCCTTATGGGTCAAAAACATTCATGCAAATGTTGATGGGACTTTTTGGGGCTTCAACCAAACGACAGTGCAAATGGCCCCTTTTGGGACCTGAGACTAACAGGCAGATACTGGTAGGGCCCAATCCTCCCTTTAGACACCTGACAGATTCAGGAAAGAGTCTGAGCCCAGTTCTGGTTACCAATCCCATGTAAAGTAGCCCATTTGGTTTAATTTTAATTTTGATGATCTGTTTTCAGACCAGTAGAAAAATTAGAAAAAGATATATACAAAGAAAGAAAAAAGTAAATAAAAATAAATTCTCAGAGATTAAATTCTGTTTCTACTTTCAGAAGTTTTTCTTTACACATTTGCATGTACATACACACACATACATTCATGTAACATTATGAAAAACCAAGATTGTCCTGCCATGCTTCTATAGAATCACTTGATCAAATAATGTCACATCATGACTGTCTTTCTACCTCCTTATCTGCAGAATATTCTAATGTATGGATTGACCAATGTTTATTTAATCAGTCTCCTCCTTTTGGCCATTTTTGTATTCAAATCCCAACAGCCCTGGGATGAACATACTTGGATTTTTTTTTTTTTGGCTCACTTGCCATATTATATCCCATAAAACATTTTCTTGAAATAACCAATCTTGAAGTTGTTTTTGGAAGGTTGCAGCATTTCCTGTGTTGAACCTTCTCACCCTGAGCCCTAAATGGGTGGTTACAATGTTCCAGTGAGATATAAGGTCAAATTCTAGCTGCAGAGTTCTGGTTTTGGTCATGACAGAGTTACTAGACTAAACTTCCCAGTAAATCGAAACTATATAAGATAGAAATATATAAAACAGTGCTTTGAGGGTATCGATGAGAAATTACGCAGGTACAATATGAGAGCCTGTGATTCTTTAGAAAAGGGTGTCATTCAAGGTGAGCTCCACATTCACCCCAAATTCTGCTTAAGGTCATTTCCCAATTTGCCATATGGGGGAGAGGAGTCCAAACAAAAGGACCAGTCTTACTGGGCTGAGGAGGCAGAAGTTGGAGTAGGAGCTTTCAGAGTAGTTGGTACTTGAGGAACAAAATCCCACAGAGGGAGGTACCACAGGGAAAGAAACCTGAAATTGGTGCACAGATTTCCCTCAACTCACTGGACTTAAGCTCACCTGTGCAGTGTGACACTTGTGATATTATGATTTATAATAAGAAACAAATATTTGGTTTTTGTCCAGTTTCTGGCACAGAGCTCCTAAAACCTTTGGAATTTCCTAAGTAATGAGAGCAATAAAGGTGTCTTTTGTTATGTTAATGAGGTGACTTTTGGAAAGCACCTAAGGATGTGGGCTGGTTGCCAGAGGAACCAGCCAGGTGATTAGAGGGTTGGACCTTTCAGTCTTCTGGGGAGAGGAAAGGGGCTGAAGATTGAGTTGAGTCATTAGTGACCAGTGATTTAATCAGTCATGCTTGTGTAATGAAACCTCCATAAAACCCCAAAACGATGGGGTCCAGAGAACTTCCAAGTTGGTGGACATGTGGAGATTCAAGGAGAGTGATGCAGCCAGAGAGAGCATGGAAGCTCCATGATTCTTTCCTCACACCTTGCCCTACGAATCTCTTTCGCCTGGCTATTCCTGAGTTGTATTCTTTTATAGCAAACCAGTAATCTAGGAGGTAAAATGTTCCTCTGAGTTCTGTGAGCCACTCTAGCAAAGTAATCAAACCCAAGGAAGGGGTTATGCGAACCTTTGACTTATAGCCAGTTAATCAGAAACACAGGTAACCAACATGGACTTGCACATGGCATATGAAGTGAGGGCAGTCTCATGGGACTGAGCTCTTAAGCTGCGGACTCTAATGCCATCTCTGGGTAGAGTGTGTCAGAATTGAGGTGAACTGTAGGACACTCAGCTAGTGTCAGAGAAATTTCTTGGTGGTGTGGGAGGAAAGGGAACATTTTTAAATATAGAAATGCATAAATGTGTATAAATGCACATTATATTTGGTGTGAAAATCATTAGACTTTGAGACATCAGCAGAAAATAGCAGCTGAAAGTTAAGAAGCTGAACAGATTTCAGCACCTCCCCATGTGGTGCTGGGGAGACACTGGTTTGAATTCAAGCCTTATAAAGATGAAGTGCCCTTAATGGACACCTTGGTCTTTTAGTTAAGACTCAGAAGACATTTCTGCAGGAGAAAGGGACATGCCCTAGAAATAAAGGCTCCCCTGAAGAGTAAGAGCAAAATCAAAACATTTCCACCCTCATAAAACATAAATCTGAGCTTCAGCAGAATCAAAGCAATCCACTTATATTCTATCTCTTGACTATCTTCTTTCAGTTGGCTTTGGAAAAAGATGACATCGTTTATAACCTCTATAATTTGTATCATGATGTCCAGCATCTAATGAAAAATTACAAGGCATACACACATGCACAAAAGGACAAATGGACTGAAATCCAAGAAATTAAAATATACAATATAACAGACTCACACATCATTCAATTATTCAAATACTGAGCAGACAACAGGGCAAGCAGCCTATAGAGGATGAGAAGGATATCTGAGACTTTCAGCATCTTGGGGCAGTACCTGTGGGGATCCCAGGTAAGTAGAGTCAGTTTCAGGACCACTCTGATGCCCTGGGTCTCTGTCAGTTGAATCCTGATGGCTCTGCAGTAGGGCAGACTTTATAAATGGCGAATGGCCCCATTGCTGGGAAGACGTGGCACTAGGAAACTGATGAGAAGTCCTCAATCACACCACGTCCATCCAATACCTCCAAAGCAAACATTCCTGCATAGAAGTCCTAGAGGATTAAGGAGATAGGGACTCACTTAAGACATTTGATGGAAGTGTCAAAAACATATTTTAAACTGCACATCACGAATGTCAGCAAATGCAGAGGTGTAGAGAATGTTGGGAGCCCTGAGAGAGTCTGAAGGCTGCGTTCATGACTCTCACTCATGGCCCTATCCGCTGGTTTCCTCATTTGTGCCATGAGTGAGGTGGACCTAAAGGACTGTGAAGGAGGAAGCCACTCAGTCTACTCTGAGTGGAGTCAAGGGGGGATGTATCCTGGCTTCAGTTCAGGGAGGCTTGAGTTTTAGCCTGGCTCTACCTATGCCTTGCTCTTTGATACTGGTCAGGCCTCATGCCCTTTCTTGGCCTCAGTTCCCCCATCTATTATAATTCCAGCACTGATAGGCAATTTTCACAAATGCTTGTGGAATCCTCATAGCAACCTTACCATGTAAAAACTGTTATTAGCCCCAGTTTACAGAAAAGGAAACCAAGACTCAAGAGAGGAAAATTTTGCCCAAGATCACAGAGCTAGTCAATAGTAGAATCAGGTTGTGAATCTAGTTCTGCCTTATGCCCAAGCTTGTAACTTTGACACCACATCTCAAATTCCTCCTTTTAGAGCAGAGCTGAGGCCTTCTTATTGGGTAGGAGGAACAGTTCTCTGTTACACTGAGAAGGCTTGTTCCTCAAGGCCTGAAGGTCAGATATGCTTCATCATTTGCTCCAAAAACTGGGACCCCACTCAAGCTTTAATTTCAAAAATATATTAAAACATATATTTCAGATTATTCACATGATCCCTGTTTACAAGGAAATGTTTGTTTGTTTGTTTGTTTATTTATTTATTTATTTATTTATTATTTTTTAATGTTTGTGTGGGGGGGGTAGGGACAGAAAGAGAGGGAGCCACAGAATCTGAAGCAGGCTCCAGGCTCTGAACTGTCAATCAGCACAGAGCCCAATATGGGGCTTGAACTCACGAACTGCACGATCATGACCTGAGTTGAAGTCAGATGCTTAACTGACTGAGCCACCCAGGTGCCCCACGAGGGAACATTTTTAAATATAGAAATGCATAAAGAAAACAATATCTCTATTTAGAGATAACCTCTACTAGCACTTTGGCTCATTGCTCTCTAGTCTTCGTTCTGTGCAACTGGACATACACATAGATATGGAGAATAGCCAGCTAACTTCTTTGTGGCAGGTCTCCTTGAAGGGACAGCTGAACAGTACTTTCTTGTCTGCCACACTAAGTCATTTAACCATTCTGGCAAAGATCAGACAGTTCCACAAAGTCCAAGCTGTGGGGACCTTATGCTGATCTCTCGCCAACCATCCCTAAATGCAGCCTATGTCCAGTGCTGCCTACACATTGTTTCCCTGCTATGCCCTGCCTCTCCTACCTCAGGACCTTTGTTCGAACTATTCCTGTGTTCCTGGAAAGTAGCAAATACTCCATAGATCTGTGTGAAAAGAATGAATGAATTACGGAGCCATTCTTTGAAGCCTTGTTCTAATCTCACTCACCCTTACCAAGAAGGTATTACAGATTTCCCTGGTAGAACTTAATCTCTCTCTGGCTCCAAAGCTGGGACCATTTGTCCCCCTGTTCAGTTCCAAGTTTGAGGATTTCAGTTTCTGCTGCTAATGTGTCAGCTTTTAGGGGCTGTGTCTAAGTTCTTCTGCCTCCCTAGGCCTTACACCACATGCTTTGCATACCTCACTCATTTCGTCCTCTCCAAACCCTATGAGGGGTTGATGCTCCAACACTCACATTACTGGCAAAGAGGCTGTGCTCCAAGAATCTGAGTGGTGTGCTTCCAGCCCTGGAAGAGCCAAGATCCACACCCAGGAGGTAGATCCTAGAGCCAAGGTCTTAATCACGACTCACTTTTATCCAGTATGTTTTCTGCCTATGGATACATGTTAGAGCCAGAAGGCCATCCTAATGTGGGTCATTTGAGAGCTCCTGGCCACCCACCAAAACATCACTGCATGCCTCCTCTTTGTAGAACATAGGCCAGGAAGCCCAGGAGAGAAGGCAGAAAGGCAGTCAGGGGTCAGGTTCTAAGGGAATCACAATGCCAGGCTTGGAACCTCCACCTTGAAGGGTTTTTTTGTTTGTTTGTTTTGAATAGACTTTTTCTGAGTACTTTTAGATTCACAGCAGATTTGAGCAGAATGTGTGGAGACTTCTGGTATACCTCCTGGTCCCTGTGCATGCACAGCCTCCATGATCAGCATCCCCCACCAGAGTGGGCTGTTGTTATGACGATGAGCCTGCACTGACACATCATTATCACTCAACGCCCACAGTTTACATTAGGGCTCGCGCTGGGGGTTGTACATTCAGTAGGTTTGGACAGATGTGTAATGATGTGTATCTACTTCTACAGTATACAGAACAGTTGCATTGCCCTAAAAATTCTCTGTGCTCTGCCAATTCATCCCTCCCTCCTTCCAAGCCCCTGACAATACTGATTTTTTTATACTGTCTCTGTAGTTTTGCCCTTTCCAGAATTTCATATAGTTGAAATCATACAGTATGAAGCCTTTTTACTTAGTAGACTTCTTTTACTCAGTAATATGAACTTAAGTTTCCTCTGTGTCTTTTCATGACCCGATAGCTCATTCCTTTCTTTTTAAAAATTGTTTAATGTTTATTTATTTATTTATTTATTTATTTATTTATTGAGAGAGAGAGAGAGAGAGAGAGAGAGAGAGAGAGAGAGAGAGGAGAGCACAGGGGAGGGGCAGAGAGAGGGAGAGAGAATCCCAAGCAGGCTCCACTGTCAGTGTGGAGCCCAACTCAGGGCTTGATCTCACAAACCACGAGATCATGACCTGAGCAGAAACCAAGAGTTGGGTGCTCAAGTGACTGAGCCACCAGGAGCCCCATAGCCCATTTATTTTTAGTGCTGCATCATATTCTACTGTCTGGATATGCCACAGTCTATTTATCCATTCACCTGTTGAAGGGCATCTTGGTTCCTCCAAGCTGGGGCAATTATGAATAAATCTGCTAAAATCTCCAAGTGCAGGTTTTTGTGTGGACACATCTTTTCAATTCCTTTGGGTAAATACCAAGGGGTGTGATTGTGGCATGGTGAGGTGAGACACTCTGGAAGCTTCAATCAAGGTTGTAAAATGCAGGTCCACAGATACCATTGTCAGTACAGCTGCTCTAGTTAGCAGTTGTGTCTGTAGGCAGAGGGTCACTTGGATGGGCAAGTGCTTGCAGGACAACAGGGACAAATGTGACTTTGCCTACTGACCTTGGATATGAGATAAAGAGAATCAGAACCAAAGGTGAGGTCTAGTGCCTTCCTGCAACACTCTCTCCTTCCTAAGCTGAGGACGGTGGGATGTAGGCTCCTGAGCCATCAGCTCTGGCCCCAGAGCCTAGTCTGGGGGGCCCAGGATAGCAAAGGCTCAGCATGATTAAGTTGCAGGATGGACTTCCCTAGCTGTACCTCTCTCATGGGCACCTCCTCCCTGGAAGCCACCCTCTCTCCCTGTCCACAGCCCAGCTCTCCACCCCAACAGCTCCTGCCCTGGGTGGGACCTGGACCAGCCATAGCCTTTGCCTCCTTTCAACCCACCCAACATATCACCTGTTAGAGGAAACTTCCTGAAACTGATTGCTGAGATTGTCTCTCTCCTGTCTGGAAACTTTCCATGGCTTCCTAGTAACTAGCCCAGTGGTTCTCAAAGTGTAGTCTGGGGGCCCCCAACAAACTTCCAGGAGGTCTGCGACGTCCAAAAAATTTTTGAATTAATATGAAGACATTATTTGCCTCTTCTCTCTCATTTATCTCACAAGTGTAGAGCAGATTTTTCTGAGAACTCCATGACATGTGATATTGGAACTGACTGGAGGCAGAGCAGATGCGAGGATCCAGCTGTCTTCTGTTAAGCCAGTCGTTATGGAGATTTTTAAAAAAATGTTTGTTTGTGTGTGTGTGTGTGTGTGTGTGTGTGTGTGTGAGAGAGAGAGAGAGAGAGAGAGAGGAGACCAAGAGAGGGGAGGGGCAGAGAGAGAGAAAAAGAGAATCCCAAGCAGGCTCCATGCTGTCAGCACAGAGCCCCATGCAGGGCTTGAACTCCTGAACGGTGAGGTCATGACCTGAGCCAAAATCAAGAGTTGAATCCTTAACTGATTAGTCACCCAGGCGCCCCGCGAGATTAAAAAAAAAGAAAGAAAGAAAGAAAGTAAAACAGCCACTCCTCTCACTTTTGATGTTTTCTGGAACATGGGGTTATTTTTCATAAAATATGTCATTTTGTTAAAATGAGATGCCCGTCAGCCCCAGGCTGGGCCAGAAGCCCCTCCTCCGAGTCTTTCTCTCAACCCCACCTCCCAGGGGGGCTATGAACCTGAGTCCTGCCCTCTTCACTCCCAGCCCCTGCCGTGGACTTGGGGCTTTGCAGGATCCCCTCGAGGCTGCTGTGCTCAGGGGCAGGGAGTCCTGTTTCTGTCACCAGGCACAGAGCCTGGCTTAGCTAGGTGCTCAACAACCCTCTTCCTTTTGGAAAATCCATGTTATTTCTTGAACAAACATTAACACAGAAGTGAGTCACCCCAACAAATGAAATTTGTCAAATTTCAGCATCCCCGTTCAGTTCCCCCACCCAGTCCCAGTTTCTTGCATCATTGTGACACCAGCTCAGCACAGTTCTCAGAGCTGTATTTTCATTCAGCTGTAAAACACAGTATTTCCCCAAATTAAAAAAAAAAAAAGTTGAGAAAATAATCTTTTGAGTTGGTGGAATAATTGCCTCTCCTAACTTGGGACCTTCAGCTCTTCCAGGGCGATGAAGTTTATTCCACTCCCATTCAAAGAACAAATATTTAAAATAAAAGTGTCTATCTGCTGGCAAATATACGGTGAAATGTATATACTCCCTCATCCTAGTGTAAATAGAAAGATCCGGGTTGGTAAGTTCTATGATGTGTTCCTGGCATCCTAAAATGTTCCAAGGCATAAAGTAAATAATTTTGATCCTCAGATGTTATCCTGAAGGGATGGTGCAAACATTGGAAAGATCCAGCATTTATTTAACTGAATTAAACCTTTAAAAGAGCCTGCGCGACAGTTTTGCTCTCTGTTTTCTGGCTGATTCGGGGTCCAGTCAGGTCTTGCCTTCTTTCTTCCCATATATTCCCTCAGGCCAGTTCTTCCCTCTCCTCCTCCATATGGCCTCTTTGTCCCCAAAGCCTCCTTCATGAGGTGTCACCGTCTCCAGGAAGCCCTCACCCCTCTTTGAGGTCTGAGCCAGAGCTGGTAGCAGGGGCACCAGGCTGACAACAGAGCCCTCGTCACTTCTGCACCCTCTTTTCTTTCACCTCCATTGCCCACATTAGTCACCAGTGGGGCCGAGTGGCCTTGGCCCCACCCACCCCATGTTCTGGCTTCAATTACCTAGGAGCCCCGCATTTGGTCCTAGTCCATCACTTATGTCCTCAAGTCCCAGGTATCTGGCCCTGATTGACAGAAAATGATGACAAGTCTCCTATACCCCCAGTTCTGGCTTGCTAGAAATTTCCTGTGCACCTACCCACTCAGGTGTCCTGGAGATGGTGTCTGATTGTATACAGACAGAAGAGATTCATTCATTCATTCATTCACTCACTCATTCAACATTTGTTAGTGCTTGTACTGTATCTGGTCCTTTTCTGGACGCTGGGGCTGTTGAGAGGAGCGAGGTACCTGCCCTCAAGGAGCTCACGGGCTCATGGCGGCAGATTGATGAATAGGAAAGGTGAAAACCGGGGCGCCTGGCAGCTCAGTGGGTTAAGCATCCGACTTCAGCTCAGGTCATGATCTCGAGGCTCGCTGGTTGGCGGCCCCCATCGGGTGGAGCCTGCTTCAGATCTTTTGTTCCCCTCTCTTTGCCCCTCTCCCTCTCTCAAAAATAAATATTAAAAAAAAAAAGAAGGGAAAAACCATACTAACCAGAGTTGACACTCTTTCTTCCTTTTTTTAATGTTTATTTATTTTTGAGAGAGAGAGAGAGGGAGGGGGAGCAGGGGAGGGGCAAAGAGAGAAGACAGAGGATCCAAAGTGGGTTTGAGGCTGACAGCAGAAAGCCCCATGTGGGACTCAAACTCATGAATCATAAAATCATGACCTGAGCCAAAGTCGGACACTTAAACGACTGAGCCACCCAAGCGCCCCTGAGCAAAGTTTTAAGGCTGAGCAGGATTTAGCCAGCTGGGGAGGGAGGAGGAAGGGTATCCCCAGTAGACATAACAGCATGGACAAAGCTTGGCACTGACTCCAGTTGGTTACTGCCCAAAGAAGCCCTGAATTTTGAGACCTCCTTTGTGTATTTTTTGTGGGAGGAGGGGTTGTCACAAAACAGCGAGAAAGGAAAACTCACCCTTCTTCCCCCGCCAGAAGGGAAGCACCGGCTCTGGAGGAGGGTGACTTTGGATTAAATCCAGCTTTGCCCCTGACCAGCTGTGTGGCCTTGGGCAAGTCACTTCACCTCTCTGAGCCTTACTTAGTTGCCACATCTTCCCCCAAGACCCATTCACTGCATCCCTCAGAAAAAAACGGAATTCAGTGAGATAATGTGCATAAAGGTTTAATACAGGAATTCTCAACACTATTGACATTTTGGCCTGGATGATTCTTTTTTGTGAGAGGCTGTCCTGTGTATTGTAGAATGCTAAGTGACAATCCCCGGCCTCTACTCACGACATGCCAGTAGCATCTGCAACAATATGTGACAATTAAAATGTCTCCAGACATTGCCAATGCCCCTGGGGGGCAAAGAATCACCAGTCTAATACAGCGCCTGGCATGTGGTAGGGACTCCATAAATGTTTATTCTCTTTCGCATTCAAGTCTGGAGGGAGCACTAACTTTTGTCCTGTTGGAACAGGAAGGGCCTTTAGGGATCTCTGTGCAAATAAGAAAACAGGGCTCAGAGAGAAGTTAGCAGGCTAATGTCACACATCACGTTATTGGCAGAAGGAGGCAGGTGGAATAGAGACAAAGTAGCCTTGACAAGGAGACCCCAAAACACACTGGTTTAAATAAGCTAGCTCATTCTTTTACTGCCATGGAGCCCAGAGGTGGGTGGTCAGGGGCTTTAGGAGCAGCTCTGCTGGCTCAGTACACAGCTTCCACCTCTAGGTCTCAGGCAGTTCTGCTCATTCCCATTTCTAACTTGATAGAAGGAAGAAAGTAGAGGGACCCCCCCCCTTCTTCTTCTTTTTTTTTTTTAAAGCTCAGTTCCCAATGTGGGACTTGAACTCACAACCCAAGATCATGAGTCACATGCTCCACACACTGAGCCAGCCAGCCAGGAACTCCTTCCTTTCAAACACATCATTTCTGCTGATATGCCATTGGTCAGACTTTAATCGCATGGCTACTGCAAGGGAGGCTGGGAAATGTAGTCTCTGGCTGGGGACGATGGGCCCAGTTAAAATCTGGGGAGGGGAGAGAATGACCACTGGGAGACCATTGGCAGTGTTGTGATAAAGACGGGGTGAAAACCCAAGATCTCCCAGGACCATGGTTTTCTCTACCACATCAGGGCTGTTAGCAGTCAATCAACAAACACTAGGGTGGTTGTGATAGCAATTTCAGCGTGTAGAGGGGACGCAATAGCTATCAGGCCCTAGTTAAACACTTCCCATCCTCGCAACAGCCTAGTGACCGAGGTTTTACTGTTAATTCCCTACAGGGGAGAAACTCCATATTCTGAGAGGCTAAGTAAATTACCCAAGATTTCAGACCTAGAAAGTGGCAGGGGCCATCTTGAGCTCAGATGTGCCTAACTCCCTGGCCCTCGCCCTGTGCCCAGCAGCCCCTTGGCACATCTGAACTGAGGTCCTCACGGGATCACTCAGGAGAGCTGGTCTGAGGCCCCTCCAGGCCACTCCAGGGACTCAAGAGTCCCTTGAGGTGACTGGACCCCATGAGGCGGTCCCTTTTGGATGGGGTGGCATCCTCCTCCCTGCAGGGCAAAGGGGAAACTGAGGCCTGCATGTAGGGAGGAAGAGCAGCCTCGAGAGGCTCTCATGTGTCCAGGGCAGAAGAAAGCAGTGCCTGCTGGGGGCCGAGGAGGCAGCCAAAGTGCCTGGGTGATGGGATGTCACTTCTCTGAGCAAAGGCTCTCATAGTTGTGTGTTCAAATCCAGATTTGCCACTTGCTTACTGTGTGACCTTGATGAGTCACTTTCCCTCTGTGAGCCTTAGTTTCCTCATGTGTCAAATGGGGATGAGAACAGTGTTTCCTGGCTGTTGTTAAGAATTGGTGAGGTCACATGTGGCCAGCAAAGGCAGCTCCCCAGGATGGCAGTGGTGGTAACATAAGCAGAGCGATGCTGACTCAACCATGGCCTGGCACAGCCTGGGGTGAGCTGAGCTCTGGAGTGTGGAAGAAGGGACCTCGGCTGGAGACAGCAGCTGGTCTCCAAGGGACCCTTGGCTTCACCAGGCTGGCTGGGCCTCTGTGCAGCCTGGCAGGTGGGCGCACAGACAGGCTCTCAGGCTGGCAGTTGGAGGGGAGATGAGCCCTGGAGTCTGGGGACCATGGGTATTCTCAGGGGTTGCTTGAATTGATCTCAGCTCCAGCCCTTCAGGGGGCACGGAGGGGCAGGCTGGGATGTGGCCTAGGCCCCTGACCCTACGTCATTCTTCTCTGTACTCCTGAGCCCATGGATCAGATGTCCCTGGTCCTCCACAAGGCCTCTCAGAGTCCCTGGAGGGCAGGGGACGAAAGCACTAGGTGGGGTCAGCCAGAATGTGACTGTCCCATTCCCACTGCCTGCCTGGTCCACAGTAGGGACTCACTAAATACCTGCCGAGCGTGTGAATGAATGAATCAAGGGGTCTGCCACTGCCACCGACTGGCTGTGTGGCCCTGGGTCAGTCTCTTGCCCTCTCTGTGCCTTGTGAAACAAGATGGATAGTCCCAAATATCCCTTCCAGATCCCACCCAGGTCTCTACCGCCCCAGTCGCCCCCTCCCCATCCCAATGGAGGGAATAAAAGGAGCCACACAGGAGGGTGCAGAAATTGTTTTTTTATTGCAGGGGGTGGAGGGCGGTGAGCACAGAGGCTGCTATCCCAACCATGAGGAGAAGGATCTGCGAGGGCTCCTTCTGGCTGCACTTAGGCTGTCACTCTGGTTGGATGGTGGCTGTACCTTTACCAGATGGAGATGCTACGTGGGGCACAGTCAAGCCACTGGGAACTGAGCTGGAATGAGACCGCAAGGGCTTAGGGCACTGACCGCAGTGGGGTTGTTGTGGATCCCTGTCAGCCACCAGACCCTGCTGCCCGAACTCTTTCCCACAATATCCTACAGAGTCTCATATCTTGGAGAAGGGACTGGCACCTGTGGTTTGGGGTTTGTCTCTGGCACCTGACACGGACCTATCCTCCTCCCCTCACCCTTCTCTCCCCTCACCTTAGGAGCAATGGCAGATGTGAAAAGACTGATCAGAGGCCAAGACTAGAGCCAGGGTTCAGGGCTCGGTATATGACCAGGATCGTGGATCAGTCTGAGATCAAGGTCAGGGCTCAGTCTGTGACTAGGATCCAGGCTCATTCTGGGTGTCGGAATAAGGCTCAAGGTGCAGAGTGTGACCAGGTCAGGGTTCAGGCTGGGGCCAGGGTCACAGCTCAGTCTATGACCAAAATTAGGGCTCAGCCTGCTGCTAAAAAGAGAGAAGCCAAGCCTTGCTTTGGCTTCACCACAGGTGCCTGTGGAGGGGCCTCATCCCCTGAATGGGGCACAGAGCCACCCCTTACCTTTGGTTGGGCATCACAGCAGCCCTCCTCATGCCCCTCTTCAGGCAGCAGCTTGCGGTTTGCTGTCCTTTGGAAGTTTATCTGAAGGGACAAAATAAATAGCAGGCCTCATTCTCCAATAGAAACCAGACCCCAATGGCTGCTGCTCTCCAGCGGGTCAGTCTGACAGCCATGGGACCTCAGGCATGTCAGTCCACTTCTCTGAGCTTCAGTTTGTTCATCTGTAAAATGGGTATAATGACAGCACCCACCCCACAGGGTTGTTGCAAGGCTCCAACGGGATGGTGTATGCAGAGTGTAGAGAGATCGCCCAAGGAACTGACCTGTGGCTGTTTCCATAGAAGGGCCACCTCCAGGACACTGATACCTTCACCTACCCACTTCTACTGCTCGGCAACCCCAGCCACACCTGGAGACCCAGAGAACAAAGAAAGCCGCTCCCCCACCCCCCAAGGCTGGAGGAGAAGCCACGGCTTTTCACAAGGAGGGAAAGAGGCCAGCTTTTCCTCTGAATCCACTCATCAGCCTCCGGTGTTTACAATCTTGGTTCACCCGGGAGGAAACCCAGGCTCAGAGAGGCAGACCCACTTGAACAAGGCCCCATAGCTGCTAAATATCAGAGCCAGGATTTGAACCCAGATATGGCCGCTCTTCTTTCTCACATCTCATAGGCAGGTTCTGTGGGTTTAAAGAGGGATGATAGAGAGCTCTCAGAGGCCCACAGAACCCCCTCAGTTCTGCAAAGACTCCATCCAGCCACACTCCCCCAGCTTGCTCAGACGTTGGGTCCTCCTGCTTCTCCAAGGTCCCCTGGCCAGACCTACCGTGGGGTGGGTGCAGGGTTCATGCTTAACCTTAGAAGGCTGCAGAGGGAAAAGCTCCCCCCCTGCCACCGTCCCCAGGCTGTGACTTACCAATGATGTCATGTAAAATATGTTCATCCACCGTGGAGACCAAGAGGTGGATCAATGGGCACACCTGTGGGGCGGGAGGGGGGGGCGGGCGGAGAAACAGGGCAGAAGGGAAGGAGGGAGGGGGAGGAGGGCCAGGAACAGGAAGGAGGACAAATCATTATCAGCTGGGGAGAAACTGCCAGCTGCCCAGGAGTATCTCAGAACCTTTGATCCTTAGGATTCTAGAACAACAGAAACTTAGAAGTCTAAAACTAGAGAACAATAGGATGTTAGAATTCTAAAACCTTAGAACATTGGAACCCTAGAACCTTGAGAATCTAGAATGTTCACATCCCAGAACCCTACACTCTTGGAAATCTTGAACCTTGGCACCCTGGAATTTTAAGGAATCAAATGGGGCCCTGGGAACCATAGAGCAGATTTTCTCACCATTCTGTGTGTACAATCCCCTGAGGATCTCACTAAAATGCAAATTCTGACTCAGCACGTCTGGGGTGATGATGGGGCAGGGGGGGCGGGCTGAGAGCCTGCATTTCTAGTAAGCTCCCTGGTGAGGGTCCATGCTGCTGGTCAGAGGACCACATTTTGAGTAGTGAGGCTCCCGTTCAGTGAATCACAGAGCCACGTGGAGGATTTTTCTTTCACAAACCCAGATTCCCAGCCCCTTCCAGAATGACTGATTCAGAATCTCTGGAACTTTGTGTGTACATATGTGTGTACGTATGAAAATGATGAAAATACCTATTTTTACAGGTTGGTGTTTATTGCTTTAATTAATTATCTAAGTGATATTAATTTCTAATTATGGTGGAGATATAGTTTTCTTTTAAGATAAATGTATTTAAATAAGTTTAAGTAAAATTGCGTTGTTTAAAGGAACACATTAGCTAAAAAGGCCAGGTAGATATGGCCAGTGGCTCAAGTTTGGGACCCAATGATTTCAGCTACTGTCAGGCCCTGCTCCTCTCTCCTGCTCCCCAGGCTGAATAAAGGGGTGCAGGTTCCAGCTGACAGCCCAAGGAGAAGTTTGCACCTTGGAAAAAAAGGTGCCAGAGAATACGATCAGGCCTGTGAATGGTACACCTGCCTCCCTTCTCCCCCCCGCCCCCCTCATGTCTCTGGGCCCCCAGGAGTGGAGGACTCACATCCTTCTCTATTAGGTGGGACACAGTCTTTTCCAGGATGGTGGTCATGGAGTTCAGGATCTTGTTGATCAGTTGACTGTGGCTGGAAAAGAGAGGCAACTGATAAAGCCAGGCAAGTGGGGAGAACTGCCACATAGCAGCGGGGAGGAGGGTGGGAGATGATGTAGCACCTTGAAGTCACATAGACCCAGGGACACTGTGACGCCTTTCTAACCACAGAGTGCTGTTCAGGGGCACCCCACGTCTGACCAGAGGCTCACCTCAACCTGTGAGAGTCTCCTCACAACCTTAAGACTTCATTGATTCATTTATTCATTCAACACATATTTACAGATCACCACCTACATGCCAGGCACTAAGCTGGGCTGGGGCCACGGGGAGGAGCAAAACACAAGCACTATGCCTCCTGGTACCTAAGCATGAAACAAGTCTTGCTAACTCTGGCTCCTTCCCACCTTCAGCTCTCAGCATGCCCGACACCTCCTCCGAGCAGCCTTCCCTGACTGCTCGCCTAAGAGAGTGCTTTGCATCAGACCGCTATGTGTCTGACATTATAATCTGACGTTTTCTTTGAGGGCTCTTTACAGATGGACTGGAAGCTTGTCTACCTGCCTTTCCCTCAGGACAATAAACTCCAGGAAAACAGGGTCCTTGTCTGTTGTCATCAAAAATTCTCCAGAGTTCAGAGCCTATCTGGGACATAGCAGATGTTCAAGCATTTTTGGCTAAAAGAAGCAATGAAGTAAATATAGAATTAAATATATAAGGACAACTTGGGACAAGTACTCCGAAGAGCTAGAGTAGACTATTTCGAGGGAGAATAGAAGGAAACTTTTTAAAATCTTTTTTTTAAGTTTATTGATTTATTTTGAGAGATAGAGAGCGAGAGCATGTGTGCAAGCAGGGGAGGGGCAAAGAGAGAGGGAGAGAGAGAATCCCAAGCAGGCTCAGCACTGTCAGCACAGAGCTCGATGTGGGGCTTGAACTCACAAACCATGAGATCATGACCTGAGCTGAAATCAAGAGTCAGACGCTTAACCAACTAAGCCACCCAGGTGCCCCAGGAGGAAGCACTGCTAGAACCTGAAGGTTAAGAAGAACATGGAGGTGGAGGGGCAAGGTGTTCTAGGAGGCCGGAACAAGGACAGGTCTAGAGGTGGGAGAGAGCTTCTCTGAGCCCAGAGTAAGGGCCAGGGTGCCTGGAATGCAGTGAGTGATGGCAAGAGTGCAGTGATCTGAGGGTGGGGCCAGCTCATACTGAGCCCAGACAGCTGTGGGGAGCACTTGGGGTGAGCAGGCTGGGGGCAGTAGAGAGGAATGCCATTTCACAGATGTGGACACTGAGACCCAGAGTGACAGGATGAATTCCCTGGGACCTGCAGACAAGGCCATATCCAGCAGGGCTCAGGTCTGTCACTTTGTATCCCAGCCTTCACAAATAACATCAGGCAGGAGAGCCTTTCTTTGGTTTGGGCGGGGGGAGGGAACTCCAGGCAACCTGCGGTCATATCCCTCAAGAGGGGTATAGTAGAGTGACCTCTGCTCATAGCCCTCACGGCTGAGAGCTGAGAAGCCAGCCTTGTTTCCTCCCAAAGCCAACCTGCCCCAGCCCTCAGCTTCCAGCCTTTCCTCCTCCATGAGCCACCTCCAGGGTCACCCTTCCTTTCCCAATCCTCTTTCCCCACCAAACGTGCCCTTTCAAGCACAGTTTAAGGCATAGGTTTTGTGGATTAACAGGGATCGATGATTTTAATGGAGAGGATTGAGTTTTCAAGATCTCATTTTCGGAATTTTCCAGTGGGTGGAGGCCTCTCTGGGGGCAATCCGAAATTAGAGCCCATGGTAAGCACTGACTTCTCTTCTCCCCCCACCCCCACATGGAGGCAAGAAGGTGAATACAGTTTGTTGTTGTTGTTATTACGGGATATAACATAATGATAGAGGGGTCCATTTTTCAAGAAAAAGTAACAATCCTAAATGTGCACATGCACAAAACAACAGAGCTTCAAAAAGCAGGAAGCAGAATCCTGGCAGCACCGTAAGGTGGAACGAACAGATTCGTGCTCAGAGGTCAACACTCTGGTCTCGGTAACGGAGAGAACAAGGAGACAGAGTCCGCATGGGTATTATGATCCCTGAGAGCTTAGTGTGTGCCAGGCTGGGTGCCAAACACTTGTGTCTTTCCATCTGGTCGGCTCAGCAACTGAGGAGCAGGCATTATTATCACCTTCACTGAAGGGAAAACTGAGGCTCGGAGGGGCTAAGTTGGTCACAACGTTACAAGCTGGTAGCAGAGCCGGTATTTGAACCAAGGTGTGTCTGACTCCAGAGCCGAAACTCCTTTTCGCCACATGGTGCTGCCTCGTGGGTATAGGAATAGGGCTGAGATTAGGGGTCCTCAACTCCCCTGAGAGCCCAGCTCTGCTGAGGTGGAACAAGGGCCTTACCCGTCCAGCAAGGTGATGGAGATGCTGTCTGAGTCACTGAGGCATTCTCCCACGACCACTTTGGGGATGCCAGTCTGGGCATCGGTTTCAAGTCTGAGGCTAGTCAGGAGGTCCAAAGAAACCTTCAGGTTGACCTTCTTGCCAAGGAGAGGCCTGTAGGAAATAAGATTCCCAGTGAATGCAAGTCGAGAAGGCCTGCTAAGCTTCCTCCACTGGGTACACACTACCCAGATGTCTATGGCTGATGTCAGTGTCATCTATATTCCTTATGAGACTGACATACTTATGTTAGGGGCGTCTTTGCCTAGCCACGTGGATATGGCTCATACGACATTTTTATATAGCACCACTGTAATAATTAAAATAATAACAATAGTTAACAGTTATCGAGGGCAAATTATATGCCAGGCCTTTCTAAAATGCCTGGATTAATCCATGTCATTATACAAACACCATGAGGGAAAAGCACTATTATCTCTATTTTCAAAATGGGGAAATACTGGTACAGGCTAAGCCACCATCCCAAGATCTCATTGCCAATGAATGATGGAGCCCCCGTGTCCTCCATTTATCTGCTTCCACACATGCTCATTCTCCTAGCTATCTTTCTTAAAGTCATTAATATACCTTAAAATTGTATTTGTCACACACGTCCTTCATTATATACTGTACAATACTATATGCATTAGGCACAGTGGTCCCTGCTATTCAAAGAGAGTCTCAAGAGAGCAGATAATGCTGGAGGAAATTTTGCCAAAGAGTTGTGAATGCTCATGTTTTCTCAATTTTTCAAATTTTACAATTAGATTGTAAAATTTACAAATTTTACAATCGTACAAATGTTACGATTTCAGAAATATTTAATGGAAGGTTCTTTTTAAAAAAAATTTTTTTAACGTTTATTTATTTTTGGGACAGAGAGAGACAGAGCATGAATGGGGGAAGGGGCAGAGAGAGAGGGAGACACAGAATCGGAAACAGGCTCCAGGCTCTGAGCCATCAGCCCAGAGCCTGACGCGGGGCTCGAACTCATGACCTGAGCTGAAGTCGGACGCTTAACCGACTGAGCCACCCAGGCGCCCCTGGAAGGTTCTTTTATTTTATTACTTACTTATTTATTTATTTATTTATTAAAAAAAATTTTTTTTTTAACGTTTATTTATTTTTGAGACAGAGAGAGACAGAGCATGAATGGGGGAGGGTCAGAGAGAGAGAGGGAGACACAGAATCTGAAACAGGCTCCAGGCTCTGAGCTGTCAGCACAGAGCCCGACGCGGGGCCTGAACTCACGAACCGCGAGATCATGACCTGAGCCGAAGTTGGACGCTTAACCGACTGAGCCACCCAGGCGCCCCTGGAAGGTTCTTTTAAAAGAGACTTGGTGATGGCCAAAGTTCATCAGAACATTTTAAGGCCTCAGATCTTAGAGCTGGAAAGGCCCCCTCATTTACAGATTGGGAGACTGAGGCCCAAGGCCACATAGCAGCATGGAAAAGTGCCTGGTTCCAATTTGGGAATCCCCTGGCCATGCTGCACTGCCACTCCCCAATCCCAGATTCGAATGCATACTCACAGAGCCAGGGTGACATTAGCGGTGACGGGGACCCTTATGTTAATGCCTTCGCCATCAGGAGTCAGTTCAATTCTGATATTCAGGATGCGGGAGTTAAGGATGTTCAAGCTGTGCAAAAACCACGGTTTGCCTTTGTTATTCCTCGTGACAGCCATGCTTCCCTGACGCCAGCATCACGCTGAGCATTTGGGCCTCACCACTCCTGCCTTCTTTGGCTTTCACGGTCGCCCTGCTCGGAAGTTTGATCCTCTCCGTGTTGGGGCGTAGCAAAAACGGGCACTCAGACGGATGTCATTTCCCCCACAGGTTCCGGGGGGTAATAAGTGTCAGCATCAGAACTTGAACCCAGAACCGTCTGACTCCAAAACTCTATGTGTGGAGCCAGCTATGTGGTATGAATTCCAGTTTTCTCTCTCCTGAGGGGATCCAGACTTTTACCCTCAGCTATATTTGGAGAAGAAAGGTCTTATTCCTTGGAAGAGGGACTTCAGGCACCAGCAAGCAGGTGGGGGTGAGGATTAAAGGGACCTTCACCGGGATCCCGAAATTACAGAATGTGGAAGCCCCAACCCATGAGCTGCTCGGACTGGCCCTGCGGCCCTGCTTCTAATTTGCCCAAGCCCTGATGAACCTGGCCTCAGACGGCCTCAGCTCTATGAGGAGGAGCAAGGTTTATCCACCTTTCTGTCTTTGATCTTAAACTCACCTCCCCAAAGATGTGTGTTCCCTTTTCCTGAAGCAAAGCTCTCCACCTTGAAGCATCAACTCACCTCAAAGTCCCGTCCTTAAGTGAGAGGACCTTCGAAAGAGCATTATTCACCAACTTCTCAGCTTCCTGCAGCTTCTGCTTGGCCAGCTGCCAAACCTTGGAATCCTGAAGCACCGCCACGTCAGCCTTCAATTTCTGAAGGATAGCTGACAAAAACAATTGCCATTGAGAGTTGTGTGCCATTTATGGAGCAGTGACCATGTACGAGGCGCTAGGTAAGACCATTTGCCTATGTTATTTTATTTACTCTTCCTAACAACCCAAATGAGGTAGATATTGTTATTATCTGCATTTTCAGATGAGGAAATAAAGGACCGAAAGGTTAAGAAATGTGCCTAAAGTCGTGCGGCTGGGGAGCCTTTGTTCCTTCCGTGCTGCCTTCATACTAATACATACTCATCATTCGTACCCAGAGCAATCGATCAACGAACGAGGCAATTGATATCGATTGTACACCAGCTTCTAGTTGAGGTGGGGGGGGGGTGGTCTATTGCTCTGAATGAGATGTTCACACAAGTTTCAGAAACTGGGTCAAACAAAATGAAGAGAATAAACTAAGAAATGGAAAATCCAGAATCAAGGGAAAAGTATGGCTCCAACTCATAAAAGTGGCAAATGGGAGTTCGAGGATGAGAGCTTGGCAGCAGGCATTTAGAGGCATTCGTAAAGGGGTGCCTGCGTGCCTCAGTTGGTTAAGGGTCCATCTCTTGTTTTCGGCTCAGAGCATTATCTCACAATTTGTGAGATCGAGCCCCAAGTTGGGCTCTGCACAGAGCCTGCTTGGGATTCTCTCTCTCTCTGCCCCTCCCCGGCTCCCACTCTCCCTCTCTCTCTGAAAGTAAATAGATAAACATTTACAAAACAACAACAACAAAAAGAAATCAGAATTAAAAAAGGAGACAAAATTAAATAAATATAAAGCTAGGTAGCTTTAAAGCTACCTAGGCTTAGGAGTGCCTGGGTGGCTCAGTTGGTTAGGCATCTGACTCTTGGTTTTGTCTCGGGTCATGATCTTGCAGTTTGTGGGATCAAGCTCCATTTTGGAGCTGTTAGCATTGCTGTTAGCCCGGAGCCTGTTTGGGATTCTCTCCCTCCTCTCTCTCTGCCCCTTTTCCCCTCCCCACTCAAACGTGTGTGTGTGTGCGTGTGTGTGTGTGTGTGTGTGTGTGTGCTCTCTCTCTCAAAATAAATAAAGAAACTTAAAAAAAAGCTACCTAGGCTGAGGGCTTAAGTATGGCTAATTTCCAATGAACTAATACAAATTAATAAGAACATTGAACAACGTAGCAGAAGAATAGGCTATGAATATGAACAAAATGTGCTAAAATATGTAAACAGCTAATAAAATATGGAAAAAATGAGTGGATTCTTTCATAATTGGAGAAATGCAAAGTGAAATGAGTCATAATCTTTTGTCTATGACATTAGCAAAACACTTAAGTTGCCCATACTAGTGCTGCCAAGGGTGGGGGAGGGGAAGGCGCTCTCCCAAGACTAACGGAGAGAATGTTAATGTAAGGGATTATTTGTCAACAACGACTGTAATTTAAAATATGCATACCTTTTTTTTATTTAAAAAAATTTTTTTAACGTTTATTTATTTTTGAGATAGAGAGAGACAGAGCATGAATGGGGGGAGGGTCAGAGAGAGAGGGAGACACAGAATCGGAAGCAGGCTCCAGGCTCCGAGCTGTCAGCACAGAGCCCGACGTGGGGCTTGAACTCGTGAACTGCGACATCATGACCTGAGCCAGAGTCGGACGCTTAACTGACTGAGCCACCAGGCGCCCCTAAAATGTGCATACCTTTTGAACTTTTGAAATCTCACTTTTAGGAATTTATCCGACGTGTATATTAGGAAAAGTTTGCCATGATGTAGTGTGTAAAGGGATACTCATTTGAGCATTGCTTATTCCTAGAAAAATAAGTGAATGAACTAGAACTGAATAGCCACCTTTCTCAGCAAACCACTCATAAAAAGCATCCCCTGGTGGCAGCCTCTGGTAATGCGGGCATAGAATTTAGGCCAATCATCTTGATAACTCACATTCAACTGTATTGTCAATGGTCTCAAGTCCTTTCTCAACAGCAGGTTTCAGCTTGTCCACAACATTATTCAGGTCGTTGCTAAGGTCTCCAAGAAGAGATGCCGAGGTCCCAGTGAGCAGGCCGCACAAGAGAACAAGTTTCCAAAGCTGAAGCATCTTGTCTTAACACTTTGACACCAGGAGGAACAAGAGTGAGAATTACACAGAGAGAAAAGGATCATCTTTGATAAACACCTGTTACTCTTACACTTAACATTCCTTTAAGGTAGATGTGGTCATCTGCCGTTTTACAGATGGGCAACCCAGATCAGAAAGCTAGAGCAACTTGCCCAGAAACACACAGCCAGTGAGTGGAGGAGCTGGAATTTGGCAAGTCACACTTAGTTCCAAGTCTATGCTCTTTACACAAAGGTCCTTTGCACATGCTAGCTCCTCTGCCTCCTTGTCTTTGCAATTTTACCTAAGTTATTTCCTACTGACTCTCCAGCTTCAGTAAGACATCACGCCCTCTGTGAAGCCCATTCTGGCCCCTTCCCAGAGTCAAGGTTAGGGGGCACCCCCCCCCCCACACACACCATCTTGCTGTCTTCGTCCTCTGATCAGAGTTCTGGATGTCAATAATAATGCTACACTCAAAATATTAGCTAATCCAAGTGGCCCCATCTTTCTGTCTCTTGCCCCCCAAACATTCTGAAGATCGCCACGTGGGGTGCCATCGGGAGAAAGCCCACCACTCACAGGTTTGGAGGAGGATGTCTGCAAATCCTTGCTCCTCTGCACAGTCTCCTGGGATCTGCTAGGGGCTGGTGGCCTTTATGTGGTGGTGACAGGATGGGAGGCTGTGCACAGAAGCAAGCCCTGGTTCCAGGGCCATCCAGAGTGATTCCAAAGAAAATAACCCCTGTCCAGGATGAGCAGAGAGATTTCCAGCCCAAAGGTCACCCAGGATGCTTGAACTGAAATGGATGGACATGCAGAGGACTTTCTGCCAAGACTAAGACCAGGTTCTCATGGAGCATCCAGCTGCCAAGACGGTGGCCATTGTGAGTGGGGGTTGGGGTAAAGACTGAGAATGGATGAAGAGGAGAATGTTCTGGTGGGAGGACCAAGAGTGATCATCCAGCTAGTTCTGTCCTCACTTGGGAACTGAGGCACGGAGAGGGGAAGTAACCAATTTGAGGTCACCCAGCAAGACAGGTCCAGAGGTAGGGCTAGAATAATGGCTCACAGAGAGTCAGGGTCAGCGACCAGGGAGGTCATTCTACCCAACCCTCCTCTGGTGTCTGAATGCTCTTCACAAAATCTCGCGTGGTGGAGCCAGCCTCAGTACGACGTTTGTGCTGATGGAGAGCTTCCTATCCCCCACAGCCTGTTCCATCTAGCTGGTTGGGAGCTCCTCCTGGGAGTGAACAAAATTTGCCCCACATTACCTCCATATATGTGGGCAATAGTGAGGCCCAGAAAAGTCGAGCGTCTCACCTGAGGCTGCACAGCCAGTGTCAGGAGATACGCACCAACAGCCTCATCCCTGGTTTCCCTCTGCCCACTTGCCTCCATTTGCTCTACTCTCAGCACAGCAGCCGGAGGGGTGTTACTCAGCCTACCCCCAGAGTCCTCACCATGGCTCTCGAAGCCTGTGTCCTCTGTGCTCTGCCTTTCAGAATCATCTCCTACCTCTCCCTCCCCAGCCCCTACTGGCCTTCCTTCTGTTTCAGAAAGATGCCGACCTCTTTCCTGCCGTGGTCCCTTGCAGAGGCTGTGCTCTCATCCCCAGCTGTCCCCAGCCCTTGACACCCACCTCCCCAGAACCTCCCTGACCAGCTGAGGGAGCCAGCTGCTCCCACCCTCAGCTCCTTGCCGGCTTCTTTCACAACAAATCATCACAACTGGGTTTTTTTGTTTTAACTTGTTTCCTGCCCTCCAGCAAGTTGTTACTGTCCTGTGCTCTGGGCCTTCCTCTCGCATGGGTCCCTAAGACACTGACCTGTCCTTAGAATGTTCCGGGCCTCTCCCTGGAGCACCCTGTAAAGCCAGCCACCCACCTGGGCAGGTGGTGAGGTCCCCAACACCAGAGATGCTCAGAAATTGGACTAGGTGATTGCTGAGGTCCCGTGCAGCTTCATGTGGCTGGAGCTGTGGTTCCAGATCTCCCTGACCTAAGTTTAAAGAGTGATGTGCACTTTCACGATTCTTCCCTTCAGGTTCTCTTTCTACCTGGGTCCGGCTGCCTTCCTGGGGATGTGGTTTCGTCAGGCTTCCCGCCTCTTTCTTTTTCTCACCTGCCTGGCCCCGCTGTGGCCTCCTGGAGCCACCGTGGCTGCTGTGGCACCGTTCCTCAGCACAGAGCACATCAGGACAAAACCAGCCTCTCCCCCTGGCATAGCTGCCTCTCACAGCTGAGCTCTGAGGTGATGTTGACTAGAAGCTTCTGTCCCCTGGGGTGCTCCTGGGGTGGCACAGGGACAGGCGAGTGAGTAGTGGGCCCTACACCTCCCCTGTGCAGCTCAAAGGTCCTGCTTCCTAAGGAGCCGTATTCTCCGGATCATTCTCTCCTCTGCTGCTTCACTGGCTCTGCTTACAGGCCCTCGCCACACCCTTAAGGGCTCCCATCTGCTGGAGCATTTGGGGGAATCCCCCAAATCTGGTGTAGACCAGGCTAAATCTATCAAAGTGGAGGGAACTCAGGCCCTCTTCTTCCTGGGGCTCTCCAGATCCTACTCCTAACAGTGGTGTGGGACTCTTGAACAAGCACATTTACATACGTGTGCACACATGCACACATATGGGTGTGCGTGTGCACGTGCAAGAACAAGATGGCACAAGCTAGACTCCTCTGAAGAAAACAGATATGTTTCCCTGCCCGCAACGAGGAGAACTTACAGAAGCCTAGAGATCATGTTACTGCAGTTCTGAATGAGAAGAGCTTACTACCCACAAATCGGGGTTTGGGTCTCCACAGGTTGCCTGGGTCTGTTTTTTCCTTTAAAGACTTTAGATACAGGGGCACCTGGGTGATTCAGTCGGTTAAGCGTCCGACTTCAGCCCGGGTCATGATCTCACGGTTCGTGGGTTCAGGCCCCACATTGGGCTCTGTGCTGACAGCTCAGAGCCTGGAGCCTGCTTCGGAGTCTGTGTCTCCCTCTCTCTCTGCTCCTCCCTTGCTCGCAGTCTGTCTCTCAAAAATAAGTAAAAAACATTAAAAAAAAGATGAAAAATAAATAAATAAATAAATAAATAAACAAATAAAGACTTCAGATACAATTATCTGGTGAAGACCACTGGAGAATGAAACCAATATTAAGGAAATGAGAAAGTTTGTCATTTGAGTGTCTAGATTCAACTGTACCTGAAGTCATATATATCTCTGGACTTTTCGGTTCAAATAAATTTCTTCTTCCCTTTTTTTTTTTTTTTTTTTTTTTTTTTTTTGCTTTAGCCCGTGTGAGTGGGATTCCTGCCACTCAAACCCACAGCAGTCCTGACTCACACCTTTGTAGGCTCACGTTGGCCTCCTCCCTTCCGATGGCTACTTGAGGGTTACACCCTATACTTAAAACACTGCAGACCCCGAAGCCAGAGGGAGCTGAGAGTGCATCAGTTTAACCTCCGTGCTGGGAAGTCTGGGGAGCCTGTGGCCCAGAAAAGGAGAAGGACTGTGCAGTGACCTTGGACCCCTCTTATCTTCCTCTTTTCTTGTATGGCTTTCAGTTTTGTTGGAATTTTCTAATTTGGGCAATAGCCTTAGAGAAAGAAAAGATTAGGGGCGCCTGTGTGGCTCAGTCAGTTAAGCGTCCAATTCTTAATTTTGGCTCAGGTCATGATCTCACGGTGCGTGGGTTTGAGCCTCATGTCAGGCTCTGGGCAGACAGTACGGAGCCTGCTTGGGATTTTCTCTCTCTCTCCCTCTCTCTCTCAGCCCTTCCCCCACTCATGCTCTCCCTCTCTCTCTCAAAATAAATAAATAAACATAAAAAAAGATTAAACAAAATTAGGAAGCATGTTTAACGTACAGGTACTTGAGTCTGATCCCTAGTTAATTTGGGTCAGGGGTTCCTGGAGCCCCAAGGGGGTCCGTGTCTAGGCTACCCCCGGGGGTGGGGGGCGGTTGACCAGAAACGAAAACACCTGGACTGGATGACTCACTCAGAGGTGCCTTGTACCTTGATTCCTATGGCCTACCTGTGACCCTTCCCCAACCTCTGGAGCCCCAGCTCAGCCTAGACATGACCGGAACAAGCCTATAGCTCATGTGCACAGCACCCTACAGTGTAGTCTGTCTTGCAGAAGCTGGTATGAGACCCGTACCAGCAGACGATGGACAGTAACAACTGCCATTTATTGGGCACCTACTTTGTACGGTGCTTTGACTTCATCTGGTTTCGTCCCCCCAGCGGATTTGCGGGGCGTGTTACTGCCCCGTTTCTCGGATGAGGAGCGTGGGGCTGGGGCAGGAAAGACAACTTGCTCGAAGCCGGGGGACAGGAGAGGGCAGGGCTGGGAAATGGTAACCCGCCAATTGAGAGCGGCTGTTCCAGGCGCGGCCTCTTGGGAGAAGCAGCGAGTCCCCCTTTTCTGCCCAAGTGCCCTGCACCCAGTAGGGGCAGGGGAGTGTCCAGCAGCTGCTGGGTGCCTGGTGCTGGGCTCGATGCTTTCGGGGCACTTTCCCCAGCTAGTCCTCATGACCACCCTGTGAGGAGGTTTTGGGAGCCCCATTACCAGTTGAGGAAACTGAGGTTCAGAGAAAGGAGGTGGCTTGCCCTGGCCTTACAAAGACAGCAACTGGTCATCTGGGTCCCCAGGGAAGATCCCTCCACCCCTGTCACACTGAGGCCAGCTGGTGGGGCGGGAGAGCCCTGGAGCTTGAATATCCTGTTTATCCCTCAGCCTCTGCTGTTTGAGTTGGTTGTAACGCCTGGTGCCCTGGGCCTGTGTCAACCCGGAACAGGCCTCAGGAAACGCCAATGGGTGCCACTTGGCATCAGGCTGGGGAGCCCTGGCAGAGGGCTCAGGAGCATCCCGTGTGTCTCCTCTGTTCCCCCACCTGCCGCTCAGTAAGGACCCGGCGGCCTGTCCTTCAAGCAAACGTGGCCGGGGCGAGGGTGGGATGGGACTGGTGGCTGGGGACCTAGCTCTCCTCACGCTGACCGTGGTGCTACCATTAGAGCATGAGCAGGGTGGTGGCCCAGGTCCCCAAGCCTGGGGTGGGGACCTGGAGAACCCCTCTAATAGAGCTGTGCTGGGTGGCCATGGACCAGTCATCAGACCCCCCCACCCCTCGCCTGGCACCTAGTTCTGCCAACGTGGGGCCCCTTTCCTCCGGCCTTGGGGCACAGAGCTGAGGACAGGGCTGAAATCCCTGAAGAGAGTTTTTCCCACCCCAGGGACACAGCCCAGAAGGCCGAATGTGTCGTAAAGACCTCAGGCCTCGGTTTCCTCATCTGTAAAATGGGATAAACACCCCCGTGCCTGGATCCCAGGGGCAAAGTGGAAATCAAAAGGGTGCCGAGGGGGCTCTGAGGGTGGTGGTCAGAGCCTGGCTCGGGGCTTGGACAGGCCTGGCTTCAAATCCCCTGTCTCTGCCTGTTGCTGGCTGAATGACCTGGATAAGGGGTGTCATCTCTGGAAGCCTCAGGTTCCCAATCTGTGAAATGGGACTAACAGTGGGACTTACCCTCCAGGGGTGTTGTTGAGGATGAGGAGGGTAACCTGTGTGGAAGGGTTAGCACGAGGTAGGCCCTCGACACATGGTAACAGCAGTGACGAGGGTGATTAAAGTTATTGCTGGTTTCTGGTCCCTTTACTCCTGTCCACCTCGGTTTTCCCATCTGCACACAGCCCTGCCACCACGGGGTTAGTGACAAGGCTAAAGGAGACAGTGCGTCCGATAGGCTTCATGCTCACCTAATGGCGGCTGTGCCTCTTCTTTTTGTGTGCAGTGAGGTCCTGATGAGCTGAAATGGGTTCAGGCTCCCCGTAGACCAGTGCCCACCAGTCCCGGCTCCCTGGGCCGCTGGTGTGTGGCTCGTGCATTTCCTCACTGGGCCTCAGTTTCCCCTCCCGGGCCAATTTAGGGAGGTCTGAGAACTCTGGTCTCGTGCACGACTCTGATCGCAGGGTTCGATGGAACATTCTGCTGAGATGGCCTCTGAGGCAGTTCCGGGGCTTGGAGGGGATGGTTGGCGAGTGATGTCTGCCACCTTTCAGGCCGGGCAAGAGGAGCCTGGGTGATCACTAACGGTCCCTCCGGCTTGGCCTGAGCACATCTGCGTTGAGTTGGCCTTGGTTGTGTGTCTCAGTCTTTCCCCTTGTTGACTGTGTGACAGCAGGCCAGTGCCCTAACCTCTCTGAGCCTCTGTTATTTTTAGCATAAAGTGAGACTCAGAATGGTCTCTACCTCAGAAGAGCTGCTAGCGGGGGGCTAGAGGAGGAAATGGCAGTGGAGAGCCCAGCTCAGCTCCGCTGGAGGTGTTCCGTGGATAATAGTTACCGTCTTCGTTATTGCTGCAGTGAACAGTAGTGAGGGGTGATGCAGCACAGTGTGTAGGAGCCCAGGGAAATTGGGAGGGTGACAAGGGGCAGTGTGGGAGCATGACAAAGGACACAACAGGCCTGGGCTTAAATCCTCCCCCGGCCATTTACCAGCCCTGTGACCTTACCCTCTCAGAGACTCAGCCTTCTCATCTCTTAAGGGGGCACAATAAGTGTGCCTACCTCCCAGGACCAGTCTGAAAAGGAGACAAGGTAACATGTGTACAGCCTGTAAGCGCTTTTGAAAGATGTGTGGTTCTCATCCTCCAAATTTTTTTTTTTTTAACGTTTATTTATTTTTGAAACAGAGAGAGACAGAGCATGAATGGGGAGGGTCAGAGAGAGAGGGAGACACAGAATCTGAAACAGGCTCCAGGCTCTGAGCCATCAGCACAGAGCCCGACGCGGGGCTCGAACTCACGGACCGTGAGATCATGACCTGAGCCGAAGTCGGACGCTTAACCGACTGAGCCACCCAGGCGCCCCTCATCCTCCCTCTAGAATGGAAGCTCCAGAAGGCAGGAATTCTTTAAAAAAACTTCTTTTTTTTTTTTTAACATGTATTTATTTTTGAGAGACAGAGTGAGACAGAGTGCAAGCCGGGGAGAGTCAGAGAGGGAGACACAGAATCCGCAGCAGGCTCCAGGCTCTGGGCTGTCAGCACAGCTCAAACTCGCGAACAGCGAGACCATGACCTGAGCTGAAGTCGGACGCTTAACCAACTGAGCCACCCAGGCTCCCCGCTGTTATTATTTCTACACACAGGTCAAGGACTTCGCCCACAGGTGGCTCCCCCAAAGAAGAGCCATGGCTCTCTGTCTGCTAGTACTTTCCACGCGTATCTGCCTCTCCCCAGAGGTTATGGCACAACCCACCTCTCCTTTCTCGCTCTGGCCCCTGCTTGCTGACCTGCTTGGTGGCCCTCGGGGTGCAGAGTGGCCTTGAGCATGGGCTTGGCTGGCCAGGCCCGCTTCTCCCCTCAGCTGTGCAGCCTTGGGTCTCCCTGGCCTCTCTGCTCTGGGTGCTAATGCTGGGCTCAGTGTTTCTCCGGTCTGCTGTGATGTCTGAGGACGTCAGTCTGGGGCTGGCACAATGCTGGGGTGCTGTATCAGTGTCCCCTCCCAGCCAAGTAAACGATCTCCAAACCCTCAGGACGCGGGTGTGAGGGGGCACGCAAAGGGCCTTTGGTGGTGGCCGGGGAGGTCGGTCCCCTCCGAGGCCACCTGAGGTCCAGGCCGCTCGTCCGAGCCATCCCGGAAACAGAAACAGTGACAGCTCCTCTTGCGTATTCTGTCCCCTCTGTCCCCTCTCCAGGGGACAGGCAGTCTCCACGCATGGCAGGTATTTGCCTTTCGGGGACAAGGGCCCCAGCCTTGAGGGTCGTGGGATGAATTTCTCATTGAAAATCTCCAGTGAGGCATTAAGGATTAGCTGGCTGTCTCAAGCCTGGGACGTGCTACCTCGGTGTGACTACTAATCTCCACCGTGGCAGCTTCCTGGTCCCACTGACCCAGCCCTTAACCTCTGAGCTGGTATCTTTTTCCCAACATGGCTCAATTCCCTGGCAAGAAAGGTCCTAAAAGGTCATCCAGCTCACTGAGACCAGACAGGCGGAGCGGTGGGGCTGAGGTTGCAGAGGGGTGGGGCCTGGGGGCTGGGCTGACGCTCCCCCTCTCCACCCCTTCCTCAGGCGATGATGGCTGCAGAGATGCGCACCCACTCATCCACCCAGTGAAATTCCTGTATTTTACTGGAAAAGACTGAAAGGATTGTCCCTTTTCCTTTGAAATCAGTCAGGTGCGAATAATTCATCCAATTTACAATAGGCCCCCAGTTTCCCACACTTGAACTACCCACTCAGGAATTCTTGGCAAACAAGAAGGATCCAAGTGACAAATGTTTTCCCATGTATTGTCATTTTCACGACTGCTCAATGTAACAGTGAACAAAGTTGTCACAGTCTGAAGACCTTTAATTACACATGTTGGGATCCTGACGTTGGTTTTCTTTTCCTGATGTTAGAGAAAACACATTTTGTTTTTTCAGCTCTCAAACATTTCCCTCATTCGTTCACTCCCTCGTTCGTTCATTCATGTAACAAATGTAAGTTGTTTTGAGCTGGGACCACTCTTCCATTTGATCACCGTTTATTGGGCACCTCCTGACTACCACACCCTGTGTTGCAGTCAAAGATGACCTTGTTCCAGAGACGGGCCACCCTGTGGGGCAGTAGGTGAGCCCCTGCCATCACTCATGAGTGGCAGGAAATTATAGTGTCATATGTACTCACTCCCCCCAGACAACCAGAGGCAGGTGCTATTTTGTTCCCATTTTATAGACAAGGAAGCTGAGGCACAGAGAGGCCAAGTGAATAGCTCAGGGTCACTCACAGTGAGTACTTGGGATCAGAACCCAGGTAGCCTGGTCCCAGAGTCCATGCTCTGAGCCTCTCACACCACACACTCGTTTATACCCTGGTAACTCACACCCCCTTGGCCTGTGGGAGCCCGTCATGGGCGGGGGAAGCGCTCGGATTCGTGTCTCTTCCCTAGCACCACCCAGCCCAAGGTCGGTGTCAGAGGAAGCACTCATTAAAATGTGTTAGTTGGAGGAACGTGGACTGGAGCTCCTTCAGGTCACGGCTCATGGCTCATGGCTCCGCCTCTTTGTGCGTCCGGCAGTCAGCTGTGGCCTGGCTTGCAGTGGGTCCCCATAAACACTATAGTGCATTAGAATGCGAAGAACAGGTTAACGGACAGGCTGGCCATCTGGCCGAATAGATAAATGTAGGGGATGAGATCCAGAGTCCAGCGAGAAGATTCCAGAAACCTATGCCTCCCTCTCCCATCCATCCTCCCATCCCTTCATCCATTCATTCATCCCATATTTATGGAGCTTCTATTCTGGCCCTGCCCCATGCCAGGTGCTGTGCCCCAGAGAGCACTCGTGTGTGCGTCTACCCTCAGACCCCACCAGAGTGTGGAGGCAAACATACCCGCCTGTGATTACTCTCCGCGAAGCAGGTGACATACTTGAACACGTTCTGTGCTTTGAAAACCCCTGCAGATGGTCAGAATTTTTCCTCCTGAGGCTTCACTGCTGTCCCTGACACAGAGCCTGGTCCTGGTGAAGGCCCTTCATAAAGAGAATCGCGTTGAACTGAGCCTTTTGAGACTTGAACGAAATGATAAGACATTATGGTACAGGTGGACACAGAGAAGACAGAAAACAAACACTGGCATAATCCCCAAGCCTGGGGTGGCTTTGAGTATGTTTATCTTGCAGGGACTTGTAGTAATTGACCAGGCCTCAGTTTAAGTCCTAACCCTCCTACTTCCTAGCTGTGTGACCTTAGGCAAGTTACATCGCCTCTCTGAGCCTCCAATCCTCATTTGCAAACTAGAAATCACCCAAAGGCCAATTTGCTGACACTGGCGTGAGGATTAGGTGAGCTTTAAGCCCCTCAGCACGGGGCCTGGCACATAGTAAGTGCTCAGTTAAGATAGGTCTGCAATGCCTGCCTGGGAGAAGGGTGGAGGGTCTCTATCCTGACCCTGCTTCTTACCAGCTCTGTGATTTTAGGCCAGGTAAGTCAGTTCTTCGAACCTTCTCTCTAAAACCAGGGGCCGATCCTGGCAAGGAGGGACTGGGGGTGCATTAAGTGAGAGGAGGCAGAGTTCCAGAACACTAGGTAGAGGCCGCCCAGGAGAAAGTGTGGAGACAACAGCGAGCTGCCTGCCTTTCCTCACAGGACCTGGGTCTAGTGCGATCTCCGCTTACCACCATGCTCAGGCTCTCTGTTTCTTCTGGATCATCCCCAGGACTTCCTCTCTGGCCTCCTGAACCTGCTTTGCATCAACTCCTCCCAGTGCCCAGAGCTAGGTCTGAGGATGTCACACCCAGGCAGATTCCCCCCCCATCCTTCAGGGCACCCCTTCTATGAAGCCCTCACCGGCACACTTAGCCGGCACTTCTCACTCGTAGGTTTTGAACAGGTGTCTTCCTTGCACGCGCATGCGCGCACACACACGCACAGACACACACGATTGTCAGCTCAGGGAGGCCAAGGTCTGTCTGGGATTCATTTCATTTCCCGCCGTGTCTGACGCAGAGTGAGCGGAGATGCGTTTGTCAGTTGCATCCATCAGGGTTATTTGGGTTGCTGGGAATGGGAAGCACAACCCAAACTGCCTTAGGTGTGAAAGGGAGTCCTTGCTCACACAACCTGAAGGTCCACGGGTTTCAGGCGCGGCTGAATCCAAGTGCTCAAAGGAATCTTCGGGACCGCGCTCCTCTTCGCGACGTGGCTCTGTTTTCTTCACTGGCTTCTTTCTCAAGCTAGCTCCCCATTAAAGGTGGCAGGAACAGCTACTGGCGGCTCCAGGTCCGCACCCTGTCTTAACAACTGTAGCAGAAAGAGGGTGTTTCTTCCCTGATATTCCTTCAAAGTCTCGGGCTGACCCCCGTTGGCCCAGTTGGGGTTACGTGCTGGGCTCTGAACAAACCGCAGTGGCTGGGGTGCAGGAACAGGGACTGGCCGGTAGGAACACACCCCGGGTGGGGGGGGGGAAGGAGGAAGAGCTGCAACACTTAGAGGCAGGAGGACCCTTAGAGGCAGGAGGACCGTGGGGGTGAAGGGGGGGGAGCCAAAGGAAGAACTAATTTCAAGGAGGAGGAAATAGCGGCTGTGTTGGGGCCACGTAGGATGAAGCCGACCAGGGTCCACAGAGTTCCTCCACGTTGAAATTGTTGAGGACACTGTTGGAGCTGGGCTGTGGGGTGACCGATGGAAGCCAGGTGGGGAGGGGGCTGGCCGCGCCCCCCACGCACCTGCTGCTCAGTGGGTGACACAGGGACCAGCAGCCTCAGCCTCTGCAGGGAGCTTGTGGGAATGCAGACTCTCAGGCCCGGACCAACCCCGCCAGGACCCACAGCTTCACCAGAGCCCAGGGAGGCTGCCCGGCTCAGCTCTGGGGAAGCTGGCTGTGAGGGGGGAGAGGGAGGGAGGGAGGGAGCCGGAAGGGGTGTGGTGTCAATGGAAAGGGCCTCGATTCCTCCCAAGGAGGGGCAGGCTGGGGTGTGTTTGGTTGTGTGTTGTTAACAATGAAAGAAATAATTAACTTTCTGTTCGCAAGGTGAAACCTCATTAGTATTTTGCAGGACATGATTCCATGTTTGCATGAATCAGATTCACAGCAAATGTGACCCGACTGTATTTGTTGCCTGAAAGAATAAATGTTCCCGAGAGCTTCCTGCTCCGCTTCCTTTGGCAACTGGAGGCCCCTCCAGGCTTGTTTATTGCTGGACCGAGGACACCAGGTGCCCGGGGGCACAGCAGAGACTTGGGGAGAACGCTGAAGGCCACTCCGCTTCCCCCCCTCCCTTCTTTGTCCCTCCATCTGGCTCCACGCAGCTCTCCTCCAGGCCCACAGGCGCCTCGTGTGGTTTGCAAATACGGTGCTGGAGAAGGCGGCTGAGAGAATGAATACTGTCACATGTGTTGTTGCTGGGCCAGAATGGCCTTGTGAGCCACACCTGTCAGTGCGTCCTCAGGCCATGGGTCCGTGTGACATGAGGGAGGCCTCGAGAGGCTTGAGGTCTGGGGTCGCTTTGTGCAGGGTGTGGGGAGACCCGCGGAGACCTGGGGCCCTCCTGTCCCTGGGGGTTCCTATGCCCCAACTCTGGCACCTCCAGAATGCGGTCTCTTGGCTGCCACACTGTGAGTCATAGAACCGGGGGTGGCAAAGGGGCTTGGCTTCATGCATCCCAATTGCTTGTGCACCAGTGGGGAAACTGAGGCCAGAGCATCAGGGAGATGTAGGCCGGGACAAGAACCTAGGGCATCTCTCTCCTCTGAGGTTTTGGATACCTCCTGCTCTCTGCCAGGAGACCTGGCTTTGAATTTCACTCTGCCTCCATCTAGCTGGGTGGAAATGGGACATGCAGCTAGCCTCTCTGAGCCTCAGTTTCTTCATCTGCAAAAAAAGGATATTTAATGGCCACCTCCCAAGGTAGTTGTGAGGACCGCATGAAGTGATTCATTTAAGGTGCGGAGCACAGGGCTGGGCACGGAACAAAAACAAACAGCTAAGGTCTATTAAACTATCATAATGTTACTGCTATTATTAGCCCCATTTTTCAGATGGAGAGACTGAGGCACAGACAAGTTAAGTATCTTAGTGGGCTGAAGGAACTGGGATTTGAGCCCAAGTATTATGACTCTCTAGCCCTCACATTTAGTCATGTCACTTCGAGCCTCGGTGTCCCCATATTTAAAATGGAGCTAGTGATACTGATCTTGAGGGATGGCTTTGAAAATTAAGATCATGAAAGGCCCGTGCCCAGCGGGGTGCCTTGCGTCAAAAATGCTGCTTTACATAAGGATCTTCAGGCTTCAGGGTAGGAAGCATGGATTAGCAGGGTCATGGCTCCACCTTGTGGTGTCGTCTGGGGACTGCACCCCCATCACCCGGCCGTCCCGCCAGTCTGTTCTTACTCCTTCCGGAGATGGAGGGATGAGGGCGAGGGGGCAGCTGAAGCTCATGCAGTTTCCACCCCTGTGATTGCAGGGGCTTCTCTCTGGGGATCAGGGGTGACGCAGAGGGTTTGACTGCGGGTTCTCACACCCCCTTGAACTTTTCTATCCACATCTCTGCACGGTTGCTCCGTTGGCCTCATTGGTTTTAGACTGTTACCCGGTGGAGGCAGCTTGCTACGCAGTCCCAGCCTCTGCACTGCCGCTTTCTTCATGAAGTTTTTTAGGGTTACCCTATGAGATAGGGGCTATTCTCACTCCCGTTTTGCAGAAGACAAAACTGAGGTTCAGAGAGTCGGTGGAAGGGCAGGATTTGAACTCAGGTCTAGCTGACTCCAAAGCCTGGCCCCATCACTGTTGCACCAAAGTGCTGTGACAGGGGCCACCCACTCCCTGTCACAGCCTTATCATGAAGGTCTCATGCAAAGCAAGGGTCAGGGCTTCAGTGATGTGGGACCTACTGGCCTGACATTCCTGCTCCTTCCCACCCATCAGGAAGATCTCAGGTTCCCTCTGAGGCCCGGATTCTGACCTTCCAGGATTCTAAACGTGTGTTCTCTTGTTCCTCAATTTTATTTTTTCCAGGCAGATCCTGAAGTGTATCTTAAACCTGAAAAAGCGGCTTTGGAGCAAATTCATTATACAGGAGAGGAAAGCGGAGGACAGATAAGTGGGAGATGAGGGTACAGGGTCCGAGGGTCCCAGGAAACCTCACTGGTGGCACCCATTGCCTCTGGGCCCTGGAGGGCTTATAGCTCGTCAGCGGCCTGGTATCGTGAGTCTTACGGGAATGCTGTGGCCCTACTTACCGGGTAGAAGATGGCCCCAGCTTCAGCGGCCAGCGACAATGCTCAAACCCTCGGCTGTACGGCAGACCTACCTCCTGATGGGGGCGCCATGTTCACAGCCCGGTCTTCCCCCACAGGAGCTCCATTCCTTTGGTTCAGTTCTTAGAGACTCCCCTGCCATAACCAGCCCCATGCTGACCTACCTTCCTGGAGAGGTACTCCGTCTTCCAGCACATCCAAGCCCAAGCCCAACAAAGGGACTGTTGGCAGTTCGGCTGTGGCAGATCATCAAGTGACGGTCTCTCGAGATGGGGCCAGAGTTCCACAGTGACTCTCCGGGGTTTAAACATCCTTACTGGAGTCCGACAGGGTGCCATGCTGATCCTGCAGATAGGAGGACCACTGGGCCTCTGCAACTGGCAGCAAAGAGAGACATGAAAAGTTGTCACTGTGAAGCAGGCCTGTAGTAGCACATGGGAGAGGACAAGAGCGGAGGCCGGAGAGGCCCCTGGAAAAACCATGGCCACTACAGGCCTCTCCAGCCTTTGGCCTTGTCCTCTCCCATGTCCCCAACACTCATCGCTGAAGGAAAGGCTTTCGGAATCTGTGCATATTTTACAGGTGGGACAGGAGAGGCCCAGAGAGAGGAAAGGTCTGGTGTAAGGTCACCTGGAGAGCTAGTAGCTGAACTGTGGCTTGAACTCAGTTCTCAGGATGCCGAGGCCAGGGCTTTCTCTGGCCATCTTCCCTGGCTTTCGCCACAGCCACGGAGAAATCCCAGGGAAGCCACTAGAGGCCTCTCAGATGAGTCAGGCCGTTCCTGGCTCTACAGGGCGACTACAGGCTGCCCCTTCCTGCTTGAAGGGGATCGCGTCTCCTCCCCTGTCTTTTGCTGGGGACCCAATCTTGGTGAGAAACCTAGAGGAGACGGAGGTGGGCTGAGGCAAGCTATGATGATAGTCCTGAAGTCTGGCCAGGACAGCTCTCCTTTGTCCACTGCTCCTGTCTCCTCCCTTCCTTCCCCCACCCCTCAGCATAGGGGATTTGGGAAATAGAACGAAAACACAATGATGTAATAAAACAACAACAACAACAACAACAACAAAACCTTCCTGAGGTGCCTGGGTGGCTCAGTCAGTTGAGTGTCCAACTTTTGATTTCAGCTCAGGTCATGATCTCACGGTTCACGGGTTTGAAGCCTGCGTTGGGTTCTGCACTGACAACATGGTGCCTGCTTGGAATATTCTCTCCCCC
Source organism: Panthera tigris (assembly GCF_018350195.1). Lineage (NCBI taxonomy): Eukaryota > Metazoa > Chordata > Mammalia > Carnivora > Felidae > Panthera > Panthera tigris. The sequence goes on from NC_056662.1 coordinate 25,676,954, forward strand.
CCTCTCTCTGCCCTTTCCCTGCTCACTCTTCCTCTCCCTCTCAAAATAAAGAATAAAATAAAACTTAAAAAAAAAAAAAAACCTCCTTTAAGACTCAGAGATCACTTGGCTTTATTGGAGAGCTTCTCACAATAGAGTTGTGCAATATCCCGGGAATCTCACCACGATGCTTTTCACCAAAGTGAGACAGCCTGGAAACTTACATATAATACTAAGAACAACCTCACTTTAACACCAAGAGAATGGGTTAGCCCAGAAACCCAACGGTAATACCTTCACTATGGAATGAGATATCCCGATAGCTGACCACAACAGTGAAATATTTGAGGAACCCCATGATAGAAGTCTTCCCTATGGGGTAGGATATTCCAGGAACCCCACAACACTGATCATTATGGAGTAGAGAACTTCAGCAATTTCCCTGAAGTACTATTACAGAGTGAGTGAATTTCTTGACAATACTCTTCACCATGGAGTAGGTTAGTTCAGGAGCTCTATCTCAATGCTGATGCCTGCGGAGTGGGCTATCCCCAGAACTCCGCTCCTACATTGATCATTATGGAATGGGCTGCTTCAGGAAAATCTATAACAAGGATCACGATGGAATAGGAGAACCTAGAATTCAAATCTAACATTAATCACTATGGAGCAGGCTATCTCAGGAACCCCACTGGTCACTGTGGCATTGCTTATCCAAAAACCCAGCTTTAGTGCTCCTTATGGATCAAAATATGGATTCTGTGTCAGGGAGGCTCTCCATGGCCCCAGAGCCCATGCTTTCAGAGCCCTTGAGAAAGGACTGCTCAACACTGAAGAAGGCAATGAGGTTGGGAAACAATGGGGGTGGAGATGAGAAGAAAAAACTTACTTTCAATCAGCCAGTTAATGAAAGAGGCCGGGAAGTGTTTGTCCTGGGAAAAACTGGAAAGCCTCCATTAATTGAGCACCATCTGCATGCCAGGCCCCAAGTCTCTCATTTGATCCTTACAACAAACTTGCCATAGAGGGATTATAGACAAGAAAAAGGAGACTTGAAGATGTGAACTGCTTTGCCCAGGTCTTACAGTGAGCTGGTGGCAGAGCTGTTCCTACAATCTGGATTCCCAACTCTGAGTCTGGGCAGCTGAGTGCTGGAAGGCATAGGGGATGTTGTTTCCAAAGTCCCTGAAGGTCCTACTTTGTGGAACAAACCATATTCCTCATAATCAGAACTTCCCATGAGCCGGGGTGCTGGCTGGACCATGTTCATGTTTAGAAGAAGCTCAGAAGAGAGGGATGCAGGAGAGGCCACCATGGGCCACTCCCCCAGCATGGACCACTTCTCCACCGTGGACCACTTCTCCAGCCTGGACCCCACATATTGTGATCCTAAGTAACTAACCTGATTGTTTATTTTATGGATATAAATCTAGGGGAAAGGGGAATAAACCACTAAGTTTTGAATCTCTACTCTGTTGGACAAGGAACCAGACATCTTCTCATCTAATCATTGTACTATAGTTCATACATGTCAAAAAACCATAGATTAAGATACACATGATCTTAATGTGCCACTAAGAATTTTTTTTAATTGCCAACTATGGGATACCATTGAATATAAGACACATGTCAACTTCAGAAATGGTACAATGTGGGGGAAATGTGTGTCTTGGAATTGATGAGCTATGATCACTTCATATGGGTCTGATAATCACTCTCATCTGACAGATGAGAGAACTGAGGCATGGAGAGCTAAGGCCATGTGCCCAAGGTTGCACAGTCAAGCAGCAGCCAAGCCTGCCTCTCTTGACAGGGCAGCTGTGGCACATTTGCCTGACAGAGAAGACCAGTGAGTGATGGGGTGGGGCCACCACCGAGCTAGTCTCAGATGTGAAGGTTTGGCTAATCTCAGAAGATTCTCAGGAGAGAACTTGCTGATTTTACCTGAAAGTCCAGGCAGTAATAAGGCTCAGACGATGTGGGCACTTGGGTGAGAGCAGAGTAAAGGTTCCTAAATAACTTAAGTGAGTGGACGTCTGAAGGAGAGAGAGGGACAGAGGTGGCAGTGGGAGGGAGGACAAGAGGAGACACAAGAGATCAAATTGAAATACAGACTCAGAACCTCCTTTGTCCTTGTCATACACAGACTTATCCAGAAGGGGGAGATAATTCCCAAATTGCTGGAAAATACATCGTAGGCCCAGAGCCCTACCGTCTTCCAGCACGAGAGTGGAACATTCTTAACTTGGCACATAACAATCCGTCCATCCATCCCTTTATCTGTCTGTACACCCATCCATTATCCTTCATCTTTCCCACTTCTCTTATATCCATCCATCATTTTTACTGTCTCCTATTCTTCCATCCATTCACCCATACATCTAAATTCCCTTTCCTTCATTCTTCCTTCTTTCCATTCTCTTTCCATCATATTCTGTCCATACCTCCTTGTATTTATCCAGCCACTCATCCATTCTTCTATCCACCCATACTATCATACATGTTTTCATTTTTCTATTTTACTATTCGTTAATACTTCCGCCCCTTGTTCTGTCATCCAGCCACATTCTCCCCTTTCATTTCCAGTTCATACTCCAACAAAGTATATATGGAGTGCCTGCTCTGTGCCCAAGTAGGAGCTATAAGACAAACACAAAAAAGACTACGACAGAGTCCCTCCCCTCAAGGAGCTTTTGTTCTAGTGGAAGAAACCAACAGTTACTATACAATATGATAAGCGTAATGGATACATGCGCACAAGGTCGTGGCAGTCCTGAGGAGGGAGTCAGCCCGCCTGGAGAGATCTGGAAAGACTTTGGAGAAGACAAACTATTGGAGCCACAACTTGAAGGGGTGTGGGATTTTTCCAGGCAGAGGGAGGAGCAAAACTATAATGTGTGAAAAGGTCCTGGAGTTTATGGGATGTCTGAGATCAGCTGGCTGGAGCAGCAAGGTGGGGACAGAGGACAATAAGGCTGGAGCAGGAAAGGCCTTGACTGCCAGCTTTGGGGGTTTGAACTTGATCCTCCTGGTAACGGGAAGCTCCAGAAGATTCTGATCAGAGATAGGAGTCAGAAAAATCTCTCTGAAGCCATGAAGGGGAGAAAACAGGAGTGGGTGGGGTGGCTACTGCAGTGTCTTAGCAAGAGAGCAATGCTCAGGCCCATGGCACATCTTACTTTTCGGAATGCTCAACTGATTGATGATGCAGAGCCAGAATCAGACAACTGGGCACAGCCGAAATACAGATAAGCAGAGGTCTCTGTGACAGGAGGCTTGGGCCACCCTTCCAGCCCAGCCCAGCCCCTGACGGGCCAGGTACAGAGTGGAGTGATTTTATCAGAGTCTTTTATAAACACGACACAAATCTCCTTCTTCCACAGGTGAAAATGGCTTGGCACACGTCAGTCCCCTATTTCTCTCCCCCTTCCCCAGCATCGGGGACGCGGACAAAGGACAGGGCAGTGAAATTCTGGGAGGCTGGAGGGTCCAGGGATAAAACTGCCGGTGTGGACTATCGCTCCCTACCTTGGCCGTCCCTCTGTACCTCTAGCTGATCTGTGGGGTCTACCTTTGTCAAACTCACCACGTTGGGTAAGGAGTTCTGCAGGACCCGTTTCAGCATGACTTCTGTCCCTGAAGAGAGCAGGCTGCAAAGGGGGTCAGGGAAATTTATAATAACAACAATTACAGCTGATGGTTATAAAATGTTTTTCTTTCTGCTCCAAAGACCAGTCTCAGCGCTTGGCAAATATTAACTCAAATTACCATGATAGTTAAAAACACAGATTGTTTGCCTCCCAGTGCTGCTATTTCCTGGCTGTGTGATCTTGTCCAATTTACATAGCCTCTCTGTGCGTCTCCTGTGTAGCATGTAAAATAAAGTTCTTGTGACGATTCAGTAAGTAAAAGAAAGATATGGGCTGGAGGGCTACCTGTCATCAATAGGGCATCTACCACCTTATGAACAGGTGGGAGCTTTTACATTCCTTGGGACTTGCTTTAAGGTGCATAGAAGGCATTTCTTCTTAGAAACCATGTTCTAAAATCGTGGTTGCCAAGTGGCAGGTTGCAGACCAAAAGAGGCCCACAGGAGTGTCTTCTTTTGCAAGCACAGTCTTTTAAAATTTTACAGTGAGTTTTCAGAACTTAAAAATGAAGTAACTTTACATAAAAACCCAAATATCCAGTTTCTGTTTAAGATTCAGAAATCTGACAAGACAGGGCCCGCCTTCCCAAATGGCCACAGTCAGCAGGAGCCAAAGAGGGATTGTCCTCTTCAGATAAGAAACATAGCGTCCAGTTTGCCATCGTGCCCACCACTCTCTGTTGGATCCCTAAAACTGAACTTGAACTTGTATGTTGTACTTCTCTTAACTGGAGCCCACTTACCGATTTTGCTAATTTCCTACCCCTAATGGGCATTTAAGTTTGTGATCTTGGTTCTGAGGCATTGAATTCAGACTCTGGGAGCCAGAAAGGACCACAGACAGCTGGCAGTTGGGTTCTAGGGCTCGCCTGCCTATCTTTTTAAACCCATGTTCAATTTCACTCCTGAGTTATAGCACCCATCTGTGATTTACAGCATCCCTCTCAACCATGAAAAATGATCTTAGAGATTATCCATTAGGTGGTGACAGCATCTGGACACTTATTCAGGGGGATGGTCTGTCTGAAATATAGTGCTACAGAATCTGATTAACCCTTAGTTCATTGCTCTTTTTAATAATGTTTTTAATGTTTAATGTTTAATGTTTATTTTTGAAAGAGAGAGAGAGAGAGTGAGAGAGAGAGCAATCAGTGGAGGGGCAGACAGAAAGGGAGAGACAGAATCTGAAGCAGGCTGCAGGCTCCAAGCTGTCAGCACAGAGCCCAACCGGGGCTCAAACCCATGAACCGTGAGATCATGTCCTGAGCCGAAGTCTGACGCTTAACTGACTGAGCCACCCAGGCACCCCAGCTCATTGCTCTTAAACTAAGTAAGTGTGAATTTTTGGAACTCATCTAGTGAACCAAGCTTAGGTTTTTAAGGAAGACCACAAAAGAATTTTTGAGCCATCAGCTTATCTTTTTACATTTTAATACATACCTCCATCCATACACACATCCATCCTATATCCATCCATCTATCCATCTATCCATCCATCCATCCATCCATCCATTCATCTATGCATCCATCCATCCAACCATCCATCCATCCATCCATCCTCCCAGCCACCTGTCCTTGCACTCATCCTCCTATTCATCCATTCATCTGTCCATCCAACCATCTACTCATCCTTCTCTGTCTTGTTCTCCAGTGTATCTCCAGGAACAACACTATAGTGAATGGCTCAGTATTTGTTGAGTAAATAAATGAACAAATTAATGACAAATATAAGGCAGCTTCTACTCCCACAGACCTCACGTAGGTGCACACACCCAATTACCACGTAGTGTGAGAGGTGCTTTGACAGAGATCCTGCCCAGGGTCTCTCTGTGTGAGCACAGGCAAGGGGCCATGCAATACTCAGGGACACTTTCATGGAAGATACGTGCTTCTAGCAAGAAGATATCCTTTTCTGTTTAGAAATGTAGGTTCCCTGGTGGAGAAACCTGGTCAGAGGTTGAAATGAGAAGATAGATGCTCTGGTGGCATGGTTTGTTGCATCCTGACTGTGGTCCCCAGTGAGCCTGGTAGCTGCCACTGTGCTTAGCACTGTCCCCCACTGTGCCCTCCTTGTGTAGTACCTACCATTTTCACATGTGGGTCCCAGTGAAGACAGTTTGACAGTTCTGCAGAACGAGTAAGACTTGGCCAGATCTGGTCTGAGGCATCGCTAAGGGAGCCTCCATGGTCACATCCAGCATGGAGCCACTGAGGAAGCTGAGCAGGAGGACAGTGTGAGCTGAGTTCCTGGGGAACCTCCGATGGGGGCCTAAGCAAAAATGGCCTGGGAAGTCACAGCCAGGGCACTCCCTGGGTCCCAGACCACTCCTGGAGGCAAGTCACTGGGCTTGTTTTCTCCACCTCTGCAGTGCAGGCAACCCTCCCCTTCCAGAGCAAATGTTTGGGGTTGTTCTAAAGGCTTCCCTCAAGATGACCCAGACTCAGGCTGACCATTTATTGACTCTGCTCCAGATTGACCATATCTTCCAGATGACCCATTCTCTAGCTGACCAGAGCCATCAGATGGCCTATCCCCAATTTGACTATAATCACCAGATGACCTACCACCAATTTGACCATAATCACACCAGTCTGACCACTCATTAATCCCACCCCAAACTGACCAAAACCCCCAGTTTTCCCTGACCCAAGCTGACCACTTACTGGCTCTTCCCTAGATTGATCAAAACCACCAGTTGACCCAGACTGACTATAACTGCCAGACACAGCCACCTCAGACCTGGCAGCACTTTCTAGAGAACCATCTGCAGGAAGACCACTGCCTGAAACACTCATAACTCCCACACCTATAATGTCAGGTTGGGCTGATGACTGTGGTCAGAGTAGCCAGGGTTTTTCATACCCTCTTGACCAAGCTGTCCGGGGAGAGTCATTCCTTTGTGGCCTAAAGACCCTTGGCCAATCACATTGCTTTTGTCAGCAGAGCCTTGAGCCCTCATCTCACTTTGATCAGGGTAACTCATGGTGACCCAAGCAGCCACATGGGTTCTCATGGGGTTCTCATGGACTTGGCCCAGCTGTTCTCACTGGGGGTGTGGTCAGCAGGTTTGTTTTCAAGGGCAAGACTGGATTTCTTGGGCTAGATACTGTACTCAGTGACATCGTCAGTGTCATGGTCCTTAGGAAAATGTACTTCTGGTCCTTCTCAGAGGAGTTCTGTTCACAGACGTGGACAGCTCCTCTGCTGCTTGAAGAACTGCTGGTGGCCAGAGCCTGCTGGTTGCTCCCACTGAGAAGGCCCATCTCAAGCACACCACCATGGCCAAGCACCTGGCCAGTTTTGAGAAGGCCTATGTCCAACAGACCACCGCTGCTCAGGAGACCTCCAGTTCTACTGCCTGCCGGGACAAAGGTGCATGGGTAAGTCCAAGGCCACACCTTTCCACTAGAGCCACAGGAATAAGCTCATCCCAGAAACAGCTCTGTGACCCTGCCCAGGAACCAGGATAAGGGTTACCTTCGCAGATGTAGAACTGAGACTCTCTTACTAGATTTTATTGAGCATATGACTCAGGAGGCAATGACAAGTCAGACACAAGGGGACCACACTGGGGCTATTTATGATGGAGCAGAGAAAATGATGATACAGTTATGCTCTGAGAAACAAGCACGGTGGCCTCAAGGGGGGTGTAACTGCTTTACTGTAGACAGCTTCCCAGATCTCGGTGTTAGCGGTCTGAGAGGCCCGGGGGACTCCTCAACTTTGAAATCACTGGGATAACACCTCTCCCCTTTTGATAAATCAACCTTTTTGCTTAACGATTTCATAGGGAAAGTTTTTGTCCCTTGCAATCAAACAATCTCTATGACAGAAATTAGTATCTGGAGTGGGGTTCCAGATAAGAAACCGTCAGAGACAATATGGACCAGACTCTGGACTTGAGGCATATGAGTGGTTTCCAAAGTCTTTTATCAGAAGACCGGAAGCCACAAGTCTGTGATAATGTGGTTCCAAAGCAGCTGGCACTGCAATCTCATGGGACTCAGGTCATCAGAGACGGAGGCTGGAAAGATTTGCCTGGGAACCAAGTGTAAGAAGACTACAGTGAGAGGGCAGAGAAATGACATGAGGTTTGTATTAAACATACAATCTAGACACCAAATGGGATCCAAAAGGGATTAGGAACCTCTAGGAAAGGCAGAGGGCCTCCTGTATCACTTGCAAATCTAAGCACTTCTAATGAGTCAGACTTGGTGACAGGTGTCAGCTTGTCCAACAGAGGGGAGTTTCTTCTGGAATCTCCTTGGAAGGAGCTTCCAAGAAGCATGGGGTAACTTACCTGTTTGGGACCTGGGACCTCCAAAATGAGCATGGCTTGTGCTAAGCAGGTGCCAGGGGAGGAAGAGAGCCCACAAACACATCCCCACTTTCCCTCTGGGTACCGATGGAGACAAGATTTGGTCAACAGGGAAACCTTAGTCTGGGATCCAGGAGCCCTGGCGTCTCATTTGATCTTCCTGGTCACTTTCTGTGTGGCTGCATCAAGCCACTCAATTTCTCTGAGCCTCTCTGAGCTTCTTCATCTGCAAACCTGACATATTTTTACTTGTCCTGCCTCTTGAGAGAAAAACACGGCCCTGGATATAGAAGTGCTTTGTAAATGGGCAGTAAGTTCCTCTGCACATGTGGTCCTAAGAACAGCCAGAGTTTACTAAGTGTGTTCTGTGCCCGACATCTTGCCAAGCACTTTGTCTCCATCACCCCATTTTACCTTCACGAGGACCTTATGAAATATGTGCTTTTATCATGCTTGCTTTATGGCCAGAGAAGTGAGGTGTGGGGAGAGAGAATAATTTGCCCTAGAACACACAGCTGATAAGTGGCAGTTAGAACCCAAAGCCAGGCAGGCTGGCCCCAGAGCGCATACTACGGTCTAACGCTTCCATTGGTAGACACAGCAAGCAGCAGTCGCCATTTGCCGAGGGCCTACTCTGTGCCAGTTCCCACGCTAGGTGCTTTCCACTCACCATTTCACTTAGTCAAATCTTCTTAACAACCTTGAGAGGCACGCACTATTAACTTCAATTTATAGCCGAAGAAATGGAAGTGAGATAATTTTGGCCAAGGTGACTCAGCGGTAATGACAGAGCCAGGATTATGAGAGATGGTTATTGTTTGAATTCCCTCGGATACTTGAGCTAGTGGATGAGGATGCTATGGTAGATTGCATTTTCCAAAGACGACCACAACTATATATTTATCCTGTCCCACATCTTCTGCATGCAGTGTTAATACGGGGGTGGGGGGGTGTCTGTATTCCTCCTCCATGAGTCAGGGTAAAGCTGGCGATTGCTCCAAAGAATGCAGCACAACCAAAGTGATGCTGTGCTTCCATTCTCTCTTTCTGGAGACACCTGCCCTGGGCTTCAGTCACTATGTTATGAGGAATCCCAGGCCATCCAGAGTCCACAGGTAAGCTCCGACAGTCCCAGCCAAGGACACTGCTAATAGCCAGCATCACCCGCCAGACATGTCAGTGAGCAAGCCTTCAGGTGACTACAACCCCAGCCAATACCTAATTCCAACACAGAGAGAGTCCAGGCTGGAACCGTCCAACTCAACTGCTCCTGAATTCCTGATAGAGGCCACCAAATTTGGGGGGCAATTTGTTATGCAACAATATATAACTAAATCAGATGCAAAGGAAGTGGTAACAAGGGCTAAAGCCAATGATCTCCCTTATCACAGTCATTATAGCAACTTACTCACCCTTGTGTGTCACCTCTTGAAGAAAGACTCTGATATGATATCCCCGGATCCTAGCACAGAGCCTACAGGTATACAGCAGGCATTAAAGGTAAGAATATTCTTCTCTGCCCGTTTTCTTTAGCTCAGTCCTATCACGGGGGAGGCAAGGAGACAAAGGCAGGATGGGTGGTGAGCTGGGCCAACCTCCTCAGTTCCAGAGAAGATCAGCAAGGACTCCCCTTTGGCAAGAATGGGAGTGGATTAGAGTGGGGGCTTATTGGTGGTTATGGAGGCAGGAAGATCCAGCTCCCAGTTCCAGGTTCACCATCTAATTGCTGGGTGACTTTGGCTGAGTCAAGTTACCTCTCTGAGCCTAAGTCTCTCAGCTGTAAAATGAAGCTGAGAGCAGACCCTTGTTACAAGGAGGTTGGAGGATGAATAAGATAATGTGCACAAAGCCCCTGGCATGGCACTGGGCCCATGAGAAACCCTAATGGATGGCAGTGATCATGGAAAGGAATTTCTTTTTTATTTTTTAAATTTGTTTTTAAAGAGAGAGCATGAGTGGGGGGAGAAGGGCAGGGGCAGGAGAGAGAGAGAGAGAGAGAGAGAGAGAGAGAGAGAGAGAATCTTAAGTAGGCTCTGCACTCAGCACAGAGCCCAAAGTGGAGCTCGATCCCATGACCCTGGAATCATGACCTGAGCCAAAATCAAGAGTCAGATGCTCTGCTGACTGAGCCACCCAGGCACTCCTGGAAAGATAATTTCTTATTAAAAAATTTTTTTAATGTTTATTTTTGAGAGAGAGAGAGAGAGAGAGCATGAGTAGGGGAGGGGCAGAGTGAGAGGGAGACACAGACTCCAAAGTAGGCTCCAGGCTCTGAGGTGTCAGCACAGATCCTGCTGAGGGTTCAAAGTTGCAAACTGGGAGATCATGACCTGAGCCGAAGAGGGACGCTTAACCAACTGAGCGACCCAGGCGCTCCCTGGAAAGGTAATTTCTTAATAATCTAACAGAGATGGCAGCCTCTTGAGAATCACCTGGAATTTGTTTTTAATACTATAGACATTGGGAGGGAATGTCCCCTCCCCACCCCCCACTCCCTACCCCCCACCATCTCCAGTCCTAGGCCTGGGCTTTTTCTGTGTGTGTTGGAGGTGGGGAGGAGATGGTATGAGCCCTGTGGGGAAGGGAGAAGGCTGAGAAAG